>NC_071354.1:63531569-63845648 GCF_943734655.1 Sabethes cyaneus
AACGTTACCACCTTCGAGATGTTCACGCTCCTCCACCAGTGCCATATTACCAAATTCGGTTATGTTTCTACGATTGATGTACTCCTGGAATAGAGTTAGAATTAGTTATATTACTATTGTTTTATTTTTGTAAATTATTGTTAACCTCCATTCCATCAAAACTTCGGTTTTGAGTGATTTGGAATTTCTTAAGCAGAATAGCTTCGTATACATTATAAATGCAAACGTATTTAGACTTTCCACCGGCGAGTAAACACTCGCCATCAGCTGAGTAGCAAATGGAGGTAAAAGCTCTGGAAAACGAAAACGCTCTAATTCAGTCAAAACTATAGCACAAAATAGTTACCTTCCCTGGAGGTTTTTCTTAGCCGTATTCAAATCCCCACTCGATACGCTTCCTTCCATGTCGTTTCTTCCCTCAATCGAAGCCACTTGTTGAGCGCTTTTAACATTGAAAACCGAAATGTTACCATTCAAAGTTGCAACGGCCACTTCTTCGCCGTTAGGTTTGAACGCAACACATACGACATCCGAAGCAAGGTCGATAGCTTCATGCGCTCCAGAGGTTTCTAAACAGTCCCAAACGCGAACATGTTTGTCCCACGATCCAGAAACCATAGTCGAGGAGGTAGCAATCGGAGAGAATGCCAGCGTTACCACCGGTCCCTCGTGCCCACTGAGAACTTCCAACAGCCGGCCGAGTTTCATCGACCAGAGATAAATTTCAAACACATCCTGACCTCCGGCCGCCACTAACTCTCCAGACTGATCAACAGCAACCGATGCAAATTGAACCGGTTCCGGTGAGGTAAATGTGCGGAAATTTCTGTACCTTACAATGTCGTACGCTCTAACCGTTCCATCGAGAGAAGCACTAACGAAAAACTTCTTATTACCGCTGAATTCGACCGCCGTCACTGAGCTGGAATGCTCGCTAAAAGTTACGAAGCAAAATCCGTTACTGATGTTCCACAGCTTGACCTTGCCATCCAAACCACCCGTAGCCAGGAGCTGTCCATCGGGTGAATAAGTCACGCAATTTAAGCCCGTCGAATGACCCTGTTGTTTCATCACGTACTGCTCACTTTGCCATTCCCAAACCAGCAGCTGCCCCAGGTCAGAAACTCCCAACGCTAGCCAATCGCCAGTGTTGTTAAACGTAACCGATTCGATACGATGATCAGATATACTTAACGAGTGGATTATAGTCACATCCGGAAGTTCATGCAGGTAAAACACACCTGTTGAATAGGCAGTTATTAAAATCTTCAGCTGCTTGTGATATGCTGCAGCAGTAACAATCGCTTTGGGGTTTTCTTTACGGGCCTCATCTGCCAAATAATGACGAGCTAGACGTTTATATGTGAAACCTTTCTTGGGTTGGTTATTAGTCACTCTGCCAAGAGCATCGCGCTGCTCATCCTTATTGAAGTCTCCTGTGGACGACTGAGTTTAGATAACATATTTTTACAAAAATTTCAATAACTCACCTTGAACGTGTTCGAAGATACTGCCTGCAGCTTTGTCCGACTTTTCATAATCATTATTTTCCTCTACGTCATCTTCTTCTTCCTCCTCATCTTCTGCTCGGTTTCTTTTCCTAACCGGTTGCTCCTGCGCCGCATCTTTATCCCCCTGGTAAACATCCTTCACCTCCACACTGCATTCCCACAACATAAGAAGCCCATCTTTGCTTACGGTGTTGACATCCAAAGTTTTCTCCTCAAAGAAACAACCCACAATGCTATCACGGTGTCCTCCCAGAATGAATGGCCTAAAGTTGTTCAAGTACACTACACCTTGCACCCGTACAGAATGATCCTTGGATCCAACTGCTATAACAGTGGAGTTGCATGCCCAATCGATGAAGGTTGTTTCGTCGTAGGCTATTTCGAAGGCCCGTTGAACCTCGAACGAACTGTACGCACCGTTCAGTTCGCTCGGCGCACGGAACACAATCACTGCATTATTCACGCATGCTGCAAAATACTTCCCATCCGGGCTGAACCGCAATGCCTTCACTTCGGATCGGAACTTATAGCGGTACACCACCGTGTAGGAGATCATACTAATCATCTGGGCATCACCAACTTCATTGACCGCAACCAGAATGCCTCCATTCGGGGACAAGTCCAGCGCACTGTAGTTGTATTGACTTTCCAGTGAAAGTGTGTGCGACTTATTGCTGCAATAACATGAATATATTTGGTATTTACGACAACTTTGTTCAATTACGCAAATTCTAGTACTTACTTTTTAAGATCGAAAATTGTAATCCGGTTTCCAACCGGACTAATAACTGAGTAGCCATCGGGGGAAAAGATTAGTGATCCCTTTCGGTACACCGATCCAAGCAAATTGTTGAACTATATGAATACGGATGGAACGAAATAAGTAACATAATTTTACAGTAGATTAATGACCAGACATACCTGATAAGCAAACTTCATAATTAAACTATCGGAACTCAGTTACGCATTACTTTAAACCACGGAATTGTCCACAGAGCACGATAGCGGCCGAACACGACACGGTGGTAGACGAAAGACGATATGAATGATAAACAAAACCATGTGCATAGCGTCGCGATGCTGACGATAGCACTGTTTTGGTTTTTTGACATTTCTCTCTCATTTTCTCATCACATGATGATACGCCTGTTTCGTTTTCCTTTTGTTCCATAGGTAGCAGGGACAGTGGGGCAAATCTTCGAGCAAAAGAAGCAAATATATTTAACTTTCTCTATAGCATAATATCATACCAAATATTTGGAGCATACCGAAAATGCGTTACTGACCTATAGTATTTTCAAAGGTACTTCGATATAACATAACTGTAAAAGTTACATCGATAAAACGTTATTTTTTAATATCAATAAAAACAGCTGAATTAACTTTCATTATGGAATAACTTCGCATTGCTACTCCGCGAAAATCATTTCTAATTTTAAAATTTTGTAATTTATCATACAACTCCGTTAGGTATTCAGATTTTCAAATTTCAATTAACAAAATCTTTACACACTCTTCGCTTCTTCGCATTTCTTAATATATCTTTCAAACTACAAGACCAGCGGGGTGCTATCCCTATCTTAACGAACGATGTTTGACAGTCGACTTAACGAAGGGCGCTATTGCATGAAAAGCGCCCGTCTGACAGGTAAAATTGCTGCCAACCTAGTCGAGATGTGCTGAGATGTTGGCAACAAAAACATGGCACCCATCGCAAGCCCCTGTACAAGACCAATCATCATAAAATTTAAAAGGTAACGATTTGAAAAGCTCTGCTTTCATTTGCAAACATTTCTCGGGTAAATTTTCAAATAGACCTAAGTGAGAAAAGTGACAATGAGAGATCCTGATGCATTTTAACACATCAGCTTTGCATAAAACGGTTACCGGAGTCACTGGTTAGCTGAATGTTTTGAAAATTTCTTTTTCTATGCATTTATGTAGCCGTGAAAGACGGAAGAGAGAAGACGCGAAGAGAATCTGTCATTGTCACTTAGGTCTATTTGAAAATTTACCCGAGATTTGTTTTTGCTTCGATATAGCGTTACTTCTATATAACGTAACGAAAATTAAAAATAAGGTTGCTTTATATCGAGGTATTACTGTATATAAACGTTACCGTGAGTTAGAATGTATGTAGGGTTTATTTCTAATTCCCGTCGTAGCCATTCTAATTTTCATCATTTGTTGGATGGATTTAATGAATACTCCAAAAGTTCTTGTGCTGATTTGACTACAAAACACTTACCTTCCGATCCGTGAACTTTGAAATCACTGAAAAGCGATTATTAAAGCATATTATTGAAATTACGCAACTGAATTTATTTCTTAAATTGGTCGTACCGTTTTAAAATCCGTCCATCAAAATGTTTCATCGTCCGAACTAAAAATCACAACAATGTTTGCGAAGCTAACACGCATGTATTTGTGTAGGACGGCATGCCAAATGTTATTCTGCAAAATTTCTGCAGGCAAGGCAAGTTTTCCTGGCTGTAGAATAACAACAATGCCTTGCGTGAATTATTTTCATTTATGAATGACGGAAATTAAAACGATTAGTCGACATTTTCCTCTTCGTCGCACGAAAAAACGTAGGAAATTTGGCTGGTAGGACTTCTTTAATGATAAAAAGTATTTCAATAGATCTCAGCTCACTTTGATTGATCGCGTATGATAGACAACAAACTAAAATATTAGGGAATAACTAGTTTTGCATTGTGTGTCATAAAAATGCTGATATTTTTTAATAATTTGTGTTGGATAGGACGGGAATCGGCAATTACGACGAAGCAGAAACATATCCTATTTATGTTTCGTCATAACTCCAGGACGCCTTGACCCTCTTCACTAAACTTGGCTCAAGGGAATCAGTATCAGTATGAGTAAAAGGGGTTGCGTTTCTCCCATTCTAGCTTGGTTCGAACTCTCAGCTTGGGCAAAAAGGAACGATACACAACTTTCTACGCGTCGCTTCAATGACTCTCCCTTACCTAATTTTTTGCTCTATTTTCTTCACCTCCCCTGGGGTACTATAAACACCTTTGTTGCATTACTTTCTCCTACCGTCCCCTTCGTCGGCTGTAAAAAACTACCGTTATAAAAAAAATGAAAAAGGCATTGTTTCTTTCCGCTATAGGGGTTTTCAGAGAGCAGACAGAGGCATAATTGGCTACGTGACACAAGGGGAGACGAGGAACGTGAGTATGAATGTATGTTCCGCCATTACTCCGGAACACCTGGACGGTTCTTCATCAAACATGTTCTTTGACATAAAAGAATCAGCGCAGAAGGGTTGATAAAAGGGGGGGGGGGGGACAAGAGGATGAGGAAGGTTCAAATGAATTAACAGGTGCGTTTCTCTTGCATTTAGACCAATAATAGTTGTACAAGTGGCTGGATAATAATAGCCCAGTAAACCATTTGGTTTGTATATCTCGATTGCAACTGAGGTATACGAAATCATATCTGAACGAAAAAGTTATATTTCACGCCATGTAAGAGCATATATGTACCAAAGTGGAGGCGATATACGTGCGAAAATTTTGACAACTATTTGTAATTCTATTTTGCGCAGTTTTTATAACACGCAACTAAATACTTCTGAATATATGATATAGATATAATCAGATATTGCAATTGTCTATCCTGCTTTATAATTCACAGTCATGAATTGTATATGAAGACACGCACGACTGCAAAACAACTTATTGTTCACTTCGATTTGACATACTCTAATCATTATACAACTCCAATATGAAATTTACATGAAAACGATTTAATGTGAACTTTCTATTACGATTTTGTGTTATCTGGGAGAGGGTTTCTGCAAGGAGGAGTAGTGATAGCAGCATGTATCCACGAATGTCATAATACTGTTATTCATGTATACATGCACCATATATACATGCTACATGCGTTGTATTGTAACATTTATCAAAGTATTAACATTGTATACATTCAATCCTCAATAGATTTCAAAGTTATTTCTATATACATTTGCAAACAATTTACCAAAATCAAGAACACAAACTATTGCTTCCTTGTTACTTTTATTATCAATCGTTGCCCCACGTTGAAGAGATTTTACCAATTCAATCCCATTTTAAAACAAATTCAAAACACAACTAAACTTGAATAACTGAAAGCTAACTTCTAAATTAGATACAAACGTAAATGGAAATGAACAATTTTAAACAGTTTCGGTGATACCTTTGGAACTTGATAAGTTAATTTCAGTAAAAAGAAAAATATTTCAAAGACATCTTCAACCATTATTCTGTAGCTCTTAAAAAGGATTGTTGGATGATTTATCAAACATGTTTTGAAACATCTACTTAGAGTTACCAAGTATACGGATAACAGCTACCAAGTACATGATTACAAATGACGAGCTTGTCTAATTCTCTTGGATGTAGTCGAGAATGCAGTTTATATCCAGAGGTACCTTTGGGAGCGCTTCTTGTAGTGAGTCAGACTCAAAGTCTCGGTAGGAATTCGTTCGAAATGTTCGAATCTCGACTGAGCGGTGCCGCTACAGAGTCAATAGGATCTTTGCACTAGCCCCGTAATTTTTCTGTACTCTAATAACTGGCTGCGAAGTCTGTCGATAAAGAAGGGTCAAGTTCTGAAGGATGTTTATACCCATGGCTTTGCTGTGCTTTGCTATCATCCACGTAACTAAAGGGCGTAACTTTTCGATACACTACTAGCAAGCCGCGAAACTGTCACTATTTTTGCAACACGAAAAATGAGTGTTTTGGAAAACTATGGATTTCACTCCCACATCCACCCGATAAATGCAATAGAAGTAACAAGTTCATACCCGAAAATGCTCAACCCTGATAAGCTGGAAGTTTTTGTAAATTCACGAAAATTGCTCGACTTTATGTAAAAATTCCAGCAGTTTGTAGTAAAGACCCGTCTTTTTGTAAAAACCACAGAAAAGGCACACGTTTTGTGAAGCGATTGACATGTAATCCAGCAAAATCCGTTCAGAATTGACTGAGCTATTACTGTTCAAAATCTATCAGTTTTCACGATCATTTTTGTTGTCGCTGCAAGCCACCCTATTAAAGTAAGACGTAGTCCTACGTCAGAACGTGAAAAAGGCTTTGTCTCGCTTTATAGGGATTACCGAAAAAAGACTGATTTACGAGTGTCTGGTGAATAACAGGGGAGGGGGAGCTGACAGAGGGAGTACACATTCAAATGAAGAAAAAGGGGTTTGTTTCTTGCATTTTGAGAATTTCGTTACAATAACAGATGTACAAGTGGCTTAGAGACAAAAGTGGCGCCGAGTAAGATCAGACAATCAACTAGTTCAGAATAAATATGATCATCATCGGGAACATGAATGCCTGCTTCGGTAGGGAAGAAAAGCATTGACCGGTAATTGGATCCCATAGCCTCCACATCGGTACGAACTACAACTGTCAATGATGTACAAACTACAAACTTCACATTTTGCAGAGACCGGGTGATCCGAAGCACCTTCTCCCCAGGCAAATATATCCATAAAGCCACCTGGTGATCACCTGACCAACGTTCAATGAATCAGATTGACCACGTTCTCATAGATCTGAATTGTAATGGGATTGGGATTACTTATCGGAAAATATCGTCGGATCAGGGTATGAAATGAGGAAGACAATTAGTAAAAAGCGCTCAACATAGCTTCGGTCTACCCCAGCTCCAACAAAGCGCCTCCACGTGGTCATACCTGGAAATACTCCAATTTGTAATCGAGTAGCCAAGCTAGAAAGTGCAGCTTCGTGTGGTTTTCGGCTCCCGATGTTACAACTATAGTTTTAAGCAACCCATTGTTCCACACGATATTATTTTCAAATGTTATTCGTATAACATTTATACTAACATTTTTGGTAGTTGGTATTTCTAATCTATTTTCAGAGAGCGAAAGAAGGTGCATTTCAGCCTGGATTCTGGTGTTCCAAATGTCAGTAGTCCATCCCTGATGGTCCAGAGTATCATTTAACCTTTATCAGTAACAATTCTTTCAACGACTGTAAATATTCCAATATCTATATGGAAAGCGTTTAGTACGGGAGGTCCACGCTTTCTTTCTTTCCCTTGATCTTAAGAAATTGAATGGAATTAATTAGGTATCATTTCTGGTTCCACTTGATTCCTTGGAATTCTGGCTGTGGTGCATACTGCGCAGTTGGCCTGGTTGTTGACAAGAAAAATGGTACTTTCATGCAATCGTTATTTTCCAGAATGCTTTCAAGAACTGGTTGCGTTAGCATGAGACCAGATCCGATCAGACTATCGCAAAGCGACCAATCAGAAAAACTCCGGACTTCCAAACTACGCCATGACGATTTTTAACGTTAAATTTCGTAGAGAAGACGGGACAAGTGCCTCAGGCTGAACTTGAAATTACATTAGAGTTTGGATTTAAATTCGGATTTGAACTTAGACTAGATTTGAAATTATAATTGAAATTGGACATTAGTTTGGACTTGAAATTGGACTTAAATTGTGGTCAACCGTCCAGTTAGCTTCGAGGTACGATGCTGGTCTAACAAGCCAGTCGTTGTATGTTCGAATCTCAGCTAGGCGGTGCTGCTGAATAGAGTCAGTACGATTGTTGCACTAGCCCCGTAGCTGTCTTGTACCCTACTAGTACGGCTGTGAAGTCTGTCGATAAAGAAGGATCGAGTCATAAAAAGACGTTTAAGCCCAAGGCTTTGCTTGTGGGGTCAATTTAGACTTGAAGTTGACCTCCAATTAAACTAGAAATTAGAGTTTAAAATTAACTCCAAATTGTACTTGCATTTAGACTTCGAATTCGAATTGAATGGGATATGAAAAAGGACTTAAAATCGGTCTTACAATTGAGTTTGAAATTGTAATTAAATTAGATTTAAAATTGGACTTAAAATTAAGCATGAAATTTAGCTTAAAATTGAATTTGAAATAAATAAATAAAGTGAAATAAAAAATTAAACATAAAATTAGCCTTAAAATTTGAGCCATTTAGACTAGTGGCTTCACTTCAAATTGCACTGAGAGTTGAACTTTAAATTTAACTTGAATTTGAAGTTAAATTGAACTTAAAATTGCACTTAAAATTAAATTTATAATTCGGTTTGAAATTCGGCATGAAATAGGACTTGGAATAGCAAATGAAATTGGACAGGAAATAAGATTCAAAATTGAATTTAAAATTTTACATGAAATCGGACATGAAATTCGGCTACAGATTAAACTTAAAATTGAAATCAAACTTGGAATTTTAGTTTTTTTCACATTGAATTTTTTCAGCCTGAGCACACCACTGACTACGAATTTTATTGATGAAATTCGTCCTTTACTGCTGGGACTTGGAATCAAGCTCATCAGATTCGGAAAGTTTTAGAATGAAGAAACAGAAATGAAACGCATTTCTTATGATTTTCTGTTTTCTCTTAGATAACGATTTTATAAAAATTATTATTCTTTTAATGCTCGCTGACTTTGTCTAGATTAATATAATAAAATAAATTAAAACTTTTCTCTGCCTTGGGCATCGGTAACTGGTATATGTCTGCAACTATTGTTAAATAGAAAGCTTACAACAATTTGTTCAAACTTAACCTGTTGTCTAAGTTAATATAGTGTTAGAATCTGAGTTAGCCTTTGATGTGATGCTGTGTTTGATGCTGCTTTTTGATGTTTTTTTTTTGTTTGTTTATCAGAACAATTTTGTAGTAAAGCACGCGGTTTGCATTATGTTCAACTTCGACTTCTACGGAGCGCACATTTTCTAACGATATATATTTACAAGCGTACGCAATCCAAATCTTCGTTCGGTTTCCACAGGTTAGCTATTGTTACAACGTGTCGCTTCATTCATGGCACTAAACATAATATGTATTGAAATTTCATAAACATATATCAGTAATTATATTTATCTTTTTGTAGCACCGTGAAACCATATTTTTTTTATTAAAGATTAATGCCACAATTAAATAGAAACCGTAACTATGACAATGGAATGATAAATACAATTTTCAAAGACAGGAATCTTGGTTAATATTGTACAAAAAGAAAAGGGCACAAGATCTAAATTTTCCATGATGAATTTCAAACAAAATAACAATTAAATAATTACATCTCGTAACTCACGTCAAAATGCCGACATTTTTTCGCCATTCGAATAGGCGGATACTAGAGGTACCAATACGAAACAATTCGGAACCACTGCTGTTGGCCCCTCTGTCCTTCTGCTTTGGGTAACCTTCACTCATTAACTAGCTAATATTTGGTTTATCACATTCTGCCTTAGAGACTACTAAATACCTATTCGTTACATTTTTTTTTGGTTGAGTAAAATTTGTCTGATTTCAAAATTGTCCTATGAGACAAAACCTACTTAAAGCTAAATAGCCTTTGTTTTGAGTTTTGTTTTCAGCTAGTGTTTTATTTACGCCTTTGAAAGTAGCAACTTGTTTCCAGTAGTTCGTGTATGTTTTGTTTCTGTGGGTTTATGTATGTGTGCACCGAAGTATTTCGTGAACGTAAAAGGCACAGCGTTTTATTCGATGATCCATTGGATTTTTTTATAAACTGTACGATTTAGGTATTGTGCTGCTAAAATATTACATTTTTATATTCATCATATTCTCTGATGTGGCGAAGGCTCTCTCGTTCATGGTTCAGCGTTTATTCAGCACAGCAGAGCATTTGGTTGACTTACTTACATTGTAACTAGTTATAAGGTACTTATTGCTTTCACAGCGTCATTCCTATTCGAATTTTCACAGAAATAGAAGAATGCAATTTTTTATAAGCGTCTAACTATGGTTCCGCAAGAGCGCTGCTGATTAGGATAACTGTAATCGTTATTGTGCACAATGTATTAGAGTTAATGGAATAAGATTGCATTTTTAGAAACAAAAAGATTATGTAGACCAATCTCGTGTTTGGTTTTGATCTTCAATGAAGTGAATGCCTGACCTATTTTTAATTTTTCATAACGGTAGTTTTTTACAGTCGACGGAGGGGACGGTAGAAGAAAGCAATGAAACAAAGGTTTATAGTACTCGAAGAGAGAGGGACACGAGCGGAGAAGCGAGTAAGGAAGGGTCATGGCAGCAATGGTTATTTGGGTATGGAACGGTAAACATACTTTAATAAGCGCTGCTCCAATGAGCTTTCCTTACCTATATTTCCGCTCTTATTCCTTCACGTCTTGTCCAACTCTATTTGGATACTATAAACATCTTGTTACATTACTTTCATCTACCGTCTCCTCCGTCGATTGTAAAAAAACTATTGTAATAAAAATTTAAGGTTCTGTAATTCAACTTCTATTTAGCGTTATGTGAATAATCTAGCAGGATGTTACGATAAAAATTTGGTTGACTGAAAATGGACGAAGTTCTTCTAATTGTGAATTTATAAAAGCTGAACACCCTTCATATTGAAAAATGCAGAATTATGCATTTACATATTTTAATTTTGATATTGATTTGATTTTGATGATAGTTTCCAGTTTATCAAAATGGAGTTCATCGTCCAAGCACGAGAAACAACGCATCAAAATTTTGCACAAGCGTTTCGATTTGAACTACTCGAACACCGAATTGGGGAAATCGTTAAAAGTTGCCAAATCAACCGTCACTAACATAATAAAAATAATCGGAGAGTGCTTTGTTAAATGAATTGTTGACTGCCAGGAAGCCTGAATCTGGGGAAACTCGATAACCGAAAGCAACAGCGAACTTCAACCTCGGGCCAACAAACAGGCTACACCGTCAACTTATAAGAATGTAGCGATATCAAATCGCGTCGATAAACTAAACAAGACGGGCAAAACCCGTTCCCGGAAGCTGTACACGACGACGCTGACGAAGGTTGATTGTATGATAGATTACTAAACCTGCGTCAAGGCAGACTTTATACAGCAAGATGGTGCTGTTTTGCACCACCACCGGAAGGAGAAATGTGGCAGAGATTTTCAAGCGTATGAAATTGTCGAAGTTTGATCTTCTACCAAAATGAGCATGAATTCTCGCGTCTCTGACTATTGTATAGCTGTATCCGAGCTGAACTATGGTATCATCATCCTAACCGAGACCTGGCCCAATTCACGTATACTTTCTAGTCAAGTGTTTGGCTCCGACTATGAAGTTTTTCGCTATGACAGCAATCTAAATCATGATAGCGGGGGCTACAATCTACCCGACATAACGCGGCAATCCCAATGCGGTTTCATGTACCCCGATCCAGCTATTTCTATGCCCCATACCGCCGCAAGCAGCATTCTTGACAGTTACAGTGCCGTCCCCCGTCACAGATTGTCATGTCGCCACTCCATTCATCGTAACAGCTTCACTGCCATTAATTAAAGACGTATCTCATCATCCTCCGTTAATCATCTCTGTAGAAGATAACCACGCTAGCGATCTTGACACCACCACCGCTGCTGCTTCGTACGATTTGTTCAGAACAGATCATCTTAGCATCACAGCCTACCTGTCATTAATGGATTAGGATAACATCCTTACGGACACGACTCCAGTACAGCCGCGCAAACAATCTCAAATGTTTTGTCGTATATCATTGATAGACATGTCCCGAAACAAGTAAATCGTCCCGGTTCATATGGTCCTCGGCAAACGAGTGAATGGCGAAGACTCAATTCAATAAATTCAATAAAAAGAGCCGCTCTTCGAATTTTTTCCAGGCACCGTATGCTCTCATTACAGTATCAGTACGTTAGAGTGGCTCATGAGTTCAAGCGGGTCCCTTGTGTTTGTTTTCAGCAATATCAACGTAGGATTCAGAGAAAACTCAGGTCCCTCCCCAAATCTTTCTGGAAGTTTGTGATCGAACAATACAAGCAATGCGGGCCGCCTCAGATGCTACAGACATATGCAGCTTATTCGCTAAAACGTTTGCTAACGTGTTTTGTCATGTAAGCAGGGATGCCAGATGTAAGTTTAACCAGTGACGTAGGCGATCGGACCTCAAGTAACGTCCCATACGGTCAAGCTCTGAGTGATTTGGTTATAAACACCGAGATGATCTCCACCGCTGCAACACAACTGAAGTCCTCCTTCAATCCCGGGTCAGGTGGAATTCCGTCTGCTTTCCTGCAGAACCACATCTCGTATTTGCTTAGACCACTGCAGCACGTATTCCAGAAGTCCACCTGCAGCGGTACTTTTCCGTTCTGCTGGAAATTTGCTTATATGTTTCCTGTGCATAAAAAAGGCACCAAGCGAGATGTGGACAATTGTTCGAGCTAATTAATATCGACATGTCAGCCGCTTTTGATCAGCCAGTAGCGTAATAGCAATCGCTAAACTCGAAAAACTTGTGATAAATAGAAGTCTCCTGCAATGGTTCCGTTCTTACCTAGCTGATGGTTGTCATCGGCGATTGCAGATCCAATACATCTGTGCCACCTCAGGTATTCCGTAGGGCAGTACTTTCGGACTGCCAGCTAGATGTCTTCGTTAATTGGTGTATCTTAAACAGAATGGTTGTAAATCCCTCAAAGTGCTCTGCAATATCCTTCTCACGAAGAAAAGATACTGTTATTTTTAACTACATGCTGCTATCGAGCACTACCGAACGAGTCGACCATATCAAAGACCTAGGTGAATCTTCGATACAAAGCTAACGTTTAGACAACATATATCGTATATTGTCAACTAATCCTGTAGGATCGCCAAAACTTTTACAGACGTCTACTGCTTCGAAAACAAATGTCTGCTGAGAAATAGTTAGGATTTTCAAAATGTTATCTTTCTCGATCGCACCACCGCTGTTTGATGCTTGCGCTGCTTCGGCCTTGACCTCGTTGTGAGGTATGGGTATAGCTTGTTCAAACCAGACTTGTTATAAACATCGTCCGGTGAGACACGGCTGCTACCCGTCCAGATAGGCACCGCAACGGGTACTTTTGATAATAGAATGCACTGGCGTTGCTATATATTGGCACGCTCCCGCTTGCTATATATTGGCACGCTTGCGAAAACGCAACAACCCGATCGAAGTGCTTTTTCTTTGGCTAAGCACCGGTGAGCACCGTACCAAGGACGGCTTGCATGATTTCGTTCTTTGCTTTCTTTCTTATTCGTACATATTAGGTGTACGTGACTGAGTTGTCAGGACGTTCGGGCTCCGTTCTCTAGCCGTGCTCTAGCAGTGCCGGCTGGTGTAAGCTTGCACGGTTTCGCTCGCAAACTAAAACAACCTATATAACTACTTGGTGCGGTACGGTAAAAACTTATTTGTACGGTTACCGGAGCGGTGCGTGCTTTCACAAGGCTGGTTCAAACTAGCTAAGAATTACAGGGCGAATTTTCGTAAGACCAAGTTCCTGAGAAGGAAATAGCGGCAGAAGGAGGACAGAGATTGTGTTGAAGCCTCTTGATAGTACAAAAAGGTCACTCTTATAGTTATTGTATAGTTAGCGAATCCAGCTCTCCCCACGGACAGCTATAATTGAAGATAGTACTGTGACGAATTGCTCAAGTAATTGATGACAAGTAGCCAAAACACGAGAGAACAGAGAACTTTCTTAAATCAGCGATGTTCAAGAAAGTCGTAAAATTTCCCATGAAATTTTCTGGGGAAATATGAAAGTAATGTTTTAAAAAAATATTATTTCCGCTCATAAATCCATCAACTATGCGCTTCTTCCTTAACTCGTCCGAATCCTGTACTGCCGCTATTCGCGTAACAGTCCCATTTATATAGGAAACTCCATAGAAAATGTGACGGTTATGCGAATAGCGGCAATGTAGCATAATTTTGAAAAGTGCTTTCGAAACAAAAAAGGATTTATTATTAAATTTTCCAACGAAAGTTCTGAAGATCAAATCACAAAAGCATTCTTATAAAAATTGGTTTTTATGGTTGTACCTGAGGTCTTTCAGCAATCTCAATTGTATCCAAAAATGCAAACTATTAAAAGAACCGAATGGAGACAAGTAGTTTGAATACGATAGTGGTGAGAATAGAGATGTGCGAGAAGAATTAGTGATATATGTAGTTACTGCTATGAAGGATTTGATGTATAGGCTATAAGGTTACTATAAGGCTAGAAGGTTGTATTGTGATGTGCTCGCAGCTACATATAGTCACATCTCTCAAAACTATAGGACCCAATCGGCTGACGTTTATCTGAGAATTAGAGCCATCATTAGGTAGCCATCAGGAAATGGCATCCACCACAAATAATAGTTTGGGTTGTTGTAACGGCGGGTGGGTGCTCTCCAATCGTTTTCATTGAGTCTGCTGTCAATGCGCCAATGTAATTGGAAATGTGATATATTATCGGGAAAGTGTTCTGAAGGCTGCTTTGAAGACGTGTGCAGCCAATCATGCAAATGTGTGAAGCAAATCCAAATGATTATTCGGTCTGTGCCATTTTGGAGAGCAATGTCCGAGTTAAAACACACCAGTAGCATCCGGACGCTGAGAAAGCCATTGAATGGACCAAAATATCGGCAGGTCATATTCGGGACGATTCGTTTTCTGGCCCTTAACTTAAATGCTCAGAAATACTTCGTACACATAAATATTCATTATAAAACATTTCGTAACCCAAAATATTCATTGCAAAAATAATTCGCAGATTCACGATCGATTGTTACTTACAACATTTTTAGTGCTTTGGAGAAAATCAAAACGTTTTATACTCAATAGTTGCTGAGTTAAATGGAAGAATCACTCCTTGAGTCATAATATTCATCAGTTTCTCGAGTTTCTTGAGGCAGGATCATGCCACACTAGCCACAGACAGTCGAAAAAATATTGCCACCAGCGCACTATGGGCAAAAACGAGCCACTATGTAAGGGCCAAGTTTCGTTAAAAATATTTTAAATAGTTCCTGTGCTCTCCAAAGTACAAACGTTCAGTAACATTACTTTAAAACTGACACTCCGTATTCTAGTAGTAAAATACATTCCACGAAAAGTAATCAGAGTAAGGATTTTATGTAGGATTGTGTCAAAATGAGCCGGTAAGAGGTAAACAAAAAAGTTGATTTTTTGTGGAATGTTATAAAGTTATCAATAGTTTTTTTAAATTTCTATTCAACAGACAGCGACTGTTATATAATACAATTGACAGCATCAAATCCTTCAGAGCATTGTATAGGGATCTATTCTCTGTGCTCAGTAATACTTCGCACCAGGGTTGGTGATCCGCGAGAAAACTGCGAGTGGCATTCAACTTTTTCTCGGTATATGAAACGACATCGTCTATCAGTGTATTGCTATATTCATCGTACGATGCTGCTCCGTGTGAGAGCACAATCGGCAATCCTGTGAGTTAGTTCTCTCTGTATTGCATCCTGAACGTATACGCGCCATGGGGAATGCGATTCACTCTCTCGTGATTCGCTCTGTGTGTAAATATCACGGAAAAGGATCGCCAGGCGATAATTTTCGCAGATGAGAAAGGATTGCGATCATTGGATGATTATCGTTCTTTTTTCGATTGGTAAAAAATGTAAGATTTTTCGGTTATGGATATTTTTGTTGCGATTGTGTTGGCGAATGGAGGATATGGTGATGTCTGATATTGTTTTAATATAAATACAAGGCAGCAACTTGCTGTTTAGTAAAATGTTTGCAAAAAATATTATGGCTGAATTAAAGAAATGTTCAGCAAGTTTTGCAATTTAAGAACGAGGTAGCGCGTGGAAAGCAAAGATTTGAATGGCACTGCACGTTTATAAAACCGTTTTGCGTACTCAGTTGTGTTGATACACTGTTATTCTGGTTATCCATATCACCACCTCTGTGAATTTAGGGCCATTATACAGTGGGATTTCATTTGGCATTTTAGTAACAAAATAATCCGTTTTTGGCAACATAAAATATTTCACTACAAAAATATGCTTAAATAACAGTCAGTTTCCGCATACAAGCCTTAAATGACGAAACAATGAATGTTACGAACAGTATTATTTTAATTGCCGTACGACTACGTCTTACCGCAGGTTGCCAGAAACTTACTTGCACCGGACGGATAACTCTTGGCGGACTTGCAATCGTTGATTAATAATATTTAGTCAATTTCTAACGCATCTACAGTCAATATTTTCATATCCAAAAAGGGTCTCGATTTGGTACGGTTTCGATTTTGGCAACATAGGGGACCTGCATTTGTTGCCAAATTCGATTAGAAAAACGCGTGAATTCGCGTAAAAACCACGTTAACTTTGTAATTTTCAAACCTAGGTACGTATAAAAAAGACGTTTTGAGCACATCCACGTAAATTCCGAAAATCACGTAAACCGCGTAAATTCCGAAATTCGTTTAAAAAACCGGATTTAATCCACCTGCTGGTGAAAGGAACCTTTGCTATACCATCTTACATGTTATTTGATACAGAACTCGAAACATCTTGGGAACATAATTCAACTGTTAGTTGACGCTTTACAATTTATTCCATATAACTTGGACTGACATTTAAATATAAAGAATGACAAAACCGTTTATTTGGTAGTAAAATCATTAAAATCGATTTGGTTGTCCAAAAGTTATTTGAAAATAAGTTTGGCAAAACAATGATTTTTGGGAGAGGGCCTAAGAAAAAGCCAACCTAAACGCCAAACGAAAAAAATACAAATCTAAAATTGTTTTAAAAACGAAAAAGTTTACTAAATTTGAACATAATCAAAGCACTTTTGAACTTTGATAGATCCTTTTTACAATAAATTGCTGAGTAAGTAAGTTGTATTTAGTTACGTCCTTTTAAAGTTTTAAAGGGCAGATTGCTCATATAAAGTAAATAAAAATCATCAATTACACTTCCGCAATGAAAATAATCGCAGCCTGTATTGTATGTAATTGTTTTGCAAAATACAGTTGGATTTCGAATTTGGCAACAAATGCGTGTCGCCTATGTTGCCAAAATCGAAACCGTGCCAAAATCGAGACCCTTTTTTAAGATGAAAAAATTTAATGGAAGTGCGTTAGAAATTGACTAAAGGTTATTAATCAACGATTGCAACCTTTTTATGTTTATAAAATCCGCCAAGAGCTATCCGTGTGGTGCATGTCAGTTTTTGGCGACCTGCGGTTAAACGTAGTCCTACGGCAATAAAAATATTATTGTTCGAAATCGCAAACTTTTTGCCATGGACACACTTAGGGCAATAATTTTTCGTCATTTAAAGTTTGTATGCGGAAATTGATTGATATTTAAGCATATTTTTGGAAGTAAAATATTTTATGCTGCCAAAAATGGATACTTTTGTTGCCAAAATCGAGGCATGCCAAAATCGAACCATGCCAAATTCGAAATCCCACTGTATGCCCATTGGCAAGAAATTTTGAGCCGGGTTAAGTTGCCGTCGAGGGAATGACTACTTTACGACCTGAACCGAATCACATGATCCGTGATCTCAAATCACACTAGAAATATTCAAAATTCAATTGTCATCTCTGCTTCTTTTGCATCCGCCAACGCGGTTCGATACAAATCCACGTGCAAAGGCAAATCACACGTTAAGATAGCAATTTCAAACCTAGTAAAATATTTTAAAATGAAGTCTATTATGTTAAAGACGTAGTCCTACGTCAAAATTATCAAGCTCATTTTTATGTAATAACGGTCATCTTAGTGTTTACACAGCTGTGCTAGTGGTATACGGCTTCTATTTGCCAATTTCATTTCAAAATTATGCGTAGGTACCCGCCGCTCGTGGATTGTTTCCTGTGTTTGCTGCTTGCGATAAAATTTTCTTCCGATCGCTGTACTGCATTATCGCCAAGTGATTCGATCGGAAGTTCAAGACTCATCACTCACTCGTATCGGGAAACGATAATTATCGCCGATCAGTTCACTCGGAGAGAATCAAATATGACACACGCAAGCAGCGATACACACACAAAGCTTTATCGGCGATAGAGGTTCACGTGTTGCTTTTTCGCCTCATTCTTTTGCGTCTTTGGTTCTCTTTTCGCAAGAAGATACAAGCGTGCCGTGATCTGCATGTATTGAATCGGCAAATGAATGGGGAGTGAGTGAGTTTTGATCCGATTCGAACCAACCTTGCTTCGCACCCTAGTAGCAATAGTAATGAGTAGATTTAAGCTGTGCTTCCAGCTCATATGACCAGCTAGTTTTCATTTACTATTAAATTTACTAGACCGTGCCAGTGAGTAGTAAGGTAAGATGTTTCTCTGTGAATTAAAACCTAAGCACGTTGATGAAACCGATCTTTTCCAGAAGCAACTACTTAAATCAGTCAAACATTGTTGCAGTCGTGCGATGAGTTGTCCTACTGGAATAAGCAGAATGTGGAGAAGAGTTCATGCACAAAGATTGTTGCAGGGAGAATAAATTACATTGGATTTAAGTGAAACAGGATAAGAGAAATTTTTACCCCGAATATTCTCTACAAATCTGTTACCGATCAGGATGTTTTAAAAATCAATATTGGCCAATAGAGTATGACAAAAACGAGAAATAAGCCCGGAAAAACTACTCGTGACATTTTGTCAATCTCACGCCACATAATTTTCTCGACACCGGTGTCCGTATCGGTCCACGCTACCGAGAGAATGCTCTGCCGACGAGTCGGTTGTTTGGACATAGGTGGCTGGGGGCCTCCGTTACCTTGCAGCGATACCTGTCCGGGAGTAGTGGGCGTTTGGGTCGGCTTCCGAGGGCGAACGTTAACCGTTCCACCTTCCCAGTTGGCCACCGTCGCACATTGACCCTTCTCCATGGCACTGATTCGCATTGGAAGTACCTTCGGTACTTTGTTCACCTGGTATTGGTATTGCACATCGAGAACCTTAACCACGACAAATTCTGCCAGAGCAGAGAACACGAACATCATGCAGCCAGCCATCCACAGATCCAATGCCTTAATATTTACAGAAACGAATCAGAATTTAAGCAGAAATTTTCACGTTAACGCTTGACTCACCTTAACGTAAGCTACCGGGGGAATGTCGGCTCGCATCCCGGTGAACATTGTCACTAGTGTTAGCATACAGGTAACCAGCAGCGTGACTCGTCCGGGAATGGCATCCAGCCCGAGCCAGAAGCTAAACCAGGACAGCATGACCACCAGCGTAGAGGGTGCAAAGGTTTGAATCAAGTGGTGTCCTATTTGACGCTCGAACCGAAAATATACAGCTAACCGTGAGAAATTTCCTGAAATAATATTTCATTAAGGATTTAAGGCAATCTAAATATTTCCTAAAATACCGTATTTCTCCGGCATATAGCCGTCAGTCTCTTCCAACTGCAGCGGTTGGCCAAGATTGTACTGGAGCAGCTTGAGCTCCGGATTGATGGTGACCCCGTTGTCGGCCCATTTGAGCCGAATCTTCTGATTGTGGTAGGAGAAGCTCTCGATGTAGATCGGACAAATCTGGATGTCCATCGGGTAGAGCTGGAATTCCATCTGGCAAGCAATGATGGCGTGCATCATGCACGCGTACCGTACCGTCGAGTTTTTGTATAACGTTACCGAGGAGAATTTGTGCGTGAGTGTGGCGATTTCTGGAACGAGAACAGAAGTCGAAAATGAATTATCGTTTGCGATTCGATGATGAAACGACACTCTACATACGGTGGTGATGTGCCGCTACATGTGATATTCTTTGTTTGAAATACCGATGCTACTACTAGAGCTTTGATGACTTTTATACACTCGATGAATGCCTTAGTGTGTATACTTCTAGTACTATTTCTAATAATATTTGATTTGCAAATTTGAACAAAGGTTGCGTTATGGTTCATGAAAAAATGGGAAATGATGAGAATAGTATGGAACAAAAAAAAATATTCCTTCGTACACAAAATCTTACACCAAGAATGTGCAGTAGTTGCAAGCGGTGCCGACACATTACCGACCCTAATTGATACATACCTCGAAAACTTTGCTTGGAACAATTGCACATTACGGTAATGCTAGATTTATTGCCAGCGAAAACGCTTCCGCCGCAGTGATTTATTTAAAATGCGGATCTAACGTATGCTTGGTAGCGACCTGGTAGTGACTAAGGCAAGAGCACAAGATACCTGCCAAGGCACTCTCTAAACCCCACTTAGAGTTGCAAACAGCAGTGTTAGGCTGTTGGCTAGCCGAAACAATAATAAATGAAATATAGTAGAATTCTTCATATTTGTCTCGTTTATTTGAGAATGCAGTTGAGACGCTTGTAAATAAATTATCCAAATGAAATGCGCCCGAAAATGACCAGAAGAATATATTGGTCGGGTTTCCATACATTCCAACCATGATACAAACGTTCGTTGCTTTAAATATTGCTGTAACAGGTCTGTCATACCCAACCTCGATGAGTTAGACTAGCTTATTTGAAACGCCTTAATTTTGTGATTGTTCATCATGCAACAAAACATACCTACAAACGTCGATCTTGCTCATTTCGCTCCTAGACCATGGTATCTGGACAAGTTAAAATTTCTCGTTGATCTAGCCAATCTTCGCGTAGAAGTCACCTTAACGGATTAGAATATACGCCCTTTAGGACTTTCTCAACCACAATTCTCGGCTGGCTGTTAAACTTTCTTTTTCTTGCAAGTTGGCAGCATCTGTTGGTGCATACAAAAAGATCATTGTAAAGTTTTCACCCGTGGCAACGATTGTTCTATCATTTAGGTATCGGTTTCCAACACATCAAGATTGCGTGGGATCCTTGGCTCAACAGGAATCGTTCTCGAGTCGCACGAGGCAACGGTGCGCCAGAATAACAGAGCTCATAACTTCTGATGTGCCAATAGTTATTTTATTTAGCTTTCTATCCTAAGATTGGTTGTGGGCTACCGCTTTCCAATTCCTTGGACACCGCATACTTGCTGCCAGGTCCCGCTCCTCCTAGTCAGCTTTGCTCGCAGTGCTCTTGATCATCTTATTCTTAGCAGATTTGCACAAATACCAGTTTTGTAGTGTATTTGTTCGACATTCTTGCAACATGCCCTGCCCATCATATGCACCATATAAATACTGGATTCACCACAGAGCTGTGCGAGTTCATGGTTCATCCTCCGTCACCTAGTATGGCGCCGAAGAACGTTCTTAGTGCTCGTCTCTCGTACTCCGAGCACTTGCAGTTCTTCCGCGAGCATTGTTTACGTTTCGGTTGCACAAAAATTACCCTACAACTCGATGCGAATTGTCAACAATCAATCAATGCAGCTACAGAGCAAAGCAAAGCCATGGGTATAAAAGTCCTTCAAAACCTGATCCTTCTTTATCGACACCGCAGCCGGTTATTAGATAACAGGAAAATTACGGGGCTAATGCGAAGATCCTATTAACTCCGTAGCGGCACCGCCTAGTCGAGATTCGAACATACGTAGACTAGCTTGTTAGGTCAGCATCGTTCCCCGGAGCTAACTGGGCGGGCTACAGAGTTGATGATCATTTCATGACTAGAGCTTTTATTGAAACAGCTGTTGATTGATATCTGTCAGAACTTGGAAGCAAACGAAAACAAGTTTGACGTCATTTGTAAAACAAATACAACATGTAAAAATCCAGAGATGTGACGGCCAAAAGCCCAGCTATTTTCCTTTCTTCAGTTTCTGAAGCAAAAAGTAGTAAGATAGTCTACCGAAGCTCTTATATGCCACGAATAACGAAAATGAAAATACGGAACGGATCAATCGGTATAAAAAATCAAAATCTAGGTGCTACATTCCGTTATCTAAACTTGACCTATTGATTTTTATACGACAGACTTCGCAGCCAACTGTTAGAGTACAGGACAATTGCGGGACAAGTACAGCTGCAATCCTATTGGCTCTAACAGTCTCTCCCAGCCGAGATTCGAACATAATACGACTGGATTGTTAGACCAGCGTCGTACCTCGAGGACAACTGGGAGATGGTCAATCGATATAGAACAAGGAAGCAATTAATGGATAACGATTGGAAACACGGTACGTGCAATATACGAATTCTCCATGACCAGGCACGAGCTGGCTTGCTTGCTCGAGAGCTGCATCGGCTTGAAGCCAAATTCCGGAGAGAGAGAGTTCCGTGCAATAGACTCCATTGCAGGTACTTCTTTCAAGTACCAGACATCTACTACAGTGGCTGCAGCAAGGCAGAACAAGGAGTCGGGTTCGTGGTGTTGGGAAAGCAAAAACAAGGAGTTATCTGGTAAAGGCCCGTAGATGACCGTATATGTGTGTTGAGAATTAAGGGTAAGTTCTTCAATCAACTACAGCGTAATGAACGTCTACGCACCAAAAAATAATAAATTCGATGCTATTAGGGAGGAGTTTTGGGACAGGGTCGGGAGAGTGTATGGAAAGTGCCTAAACATGACGAGAAAATCATCATCAGAGATGCAAATGCGCAGATCCGGCGGGAGGAATTCTTCCGTCCTGTCATTGGAAGACATAACCTTTTATATCTATGCTAGAAGGGTACTGAGTTCAAAATGCCACTGAGATCTGCGACAGTCATGGAGACTGTCTTTGTAGCTGTTCCCGATTGCTGCACATAGTTTACGAATTGCTCAAACCCATTGAAGGAGTTGGATGGTTGTAAGACTGTGCCTCAATTAGGTACTACATGGTTAATAAAACCAATAACCCTTTTGGAATTGAGTTTCCATGCAGAGTATGGAGTTAATAGGTAGCGTCCGAAGAAGCTGTACTTGAAAGACGCAAGAGCTTCACAGGAGTAGAGCAAGTGCGCTGCATTTTTGAGTTCCAAAATAGAAAGGCGGCAAAGGTCAATTGAGGGAGTGAGAAGGAAAGGGGTGTAAGTGCGCTATATGAGCAATGCCAGCTCAACTAACAAAACGGTTTGTCTCGAATATTTTTTATTGAGATGAAATTTTGCTGATATGTTGGACGCTACGCAAGGATTCATTTTCCATGAAACATAATTATTTTCATCTGGAGTAACTTTTCAAAAAGGCGTATTTATAAATAATTTGTTTAAAAAATATATCTTGAAAACTACTTTATTTGTTAAAAATGACGTCAACAGAAAAGTTGAAGGAAATTAAGTGTATTTTCGAAAAAAAATACGCTGAAAGAAAAAACTTTGCAAAATCTAAATAAAAAGCATAAAACGTATCTCAAAACATGTCCCCCTAGTTTCGTCTCATCTTTATTATTGATAAGTTAAAACATGTTCTAAAATCTGGCGAAGATCTGGCTACTAATGGGCACTCTATCGGATTTTTTGTTTTATTCTGACAATTTTTCAAAAATTTCCAAATTTTACTTATATGTGTAAAATTTAAAAAATGATCAAATTCTTCCCATAGCAAATTGAACAAATTAGAGTGCTCTAAGCAGGCTTCCGCTATACCCGAGAATAATTGAACAAATTACGTTATATAAACTTATTTCTTAGGTTCAGCCGTTCTGAACTTAGGCCCTTACAAATATTTTATGAAGATTTTGATTTTAAGATTTCAGGCCACTGAAGGGAATGGGGGGGGGGGGGGCGAGAAATAGGCAATGAGATTTTTTTAATCAGGCAAATCAGGGATTACAAACAATTAGAATTCTAGGAAAATCAATGTCTAACGGTGTTTCCCTTTCCGAAAAAAAGCGATTTCTTAGATTACTAAGATCATATGCTATGAATAGCGCAAGATAAAGCCCACACAAGTACGTTACATGTACGCTGTCGCCACGCAGTGAGACACTTCTGTACTATTTTCGCTACTCTCAGCAAGGCTGCTATTACTAAAACCGTTTACCCGAAGAAAGTAATATTTTTAGTTACTCATATCATGGTATATAACGTATACGCATATACGTTGTACGCCGATGACAAAATTCTGAACTATTTTTCATACCATCTTAAAGGTGACAATCACTTGTATAAACTTCTCGAAGACCACTACTTTCTAGGTAATCAGTAGCGTAAGTTACAGCGTATATTGTAATATTACATATACGGTAGCGCCACGTAGTGAGGCAATTCTGCACTATTTTCTATACCATCTGCAAGGCTGCTATTACTCAAACAACTTTACCTAAGAAAGTAATACCTTAGGTTACATGAATTATAAGCTATTGCAAATAAAACGAGTTCGCATATACACTAGCGCTGCACGTTGAGAATATTCTGAACTATTTTCAGTGTCATTTCCGAGATGACAGTCATTTGAACAACCTTCCCGAAGACTGCAACTTTCTAAATAGTCAGTAGCGTACGGTAGAGCCTATACAAGAATATTACATCTGCACTAGCGCCACGTAGCGAGAAAATCCTGAACTACTGCTGCTTGCCCGCTAACCTACCTTTCAATGAAGACGATTGTAATGTGATTCCAAGATTTGCACTTGCACCCTTTTCACTCCAAGTAGTAATTCCCTATAATCACTTGGAATGAAAGGGGTACAAGTGCAGAACTGAGAAGGAAAGGGGTGTAAGTGCAAATAACATTTTCAAAACTATCTTATAAATCTCGAAAATCAAAGTGGTTTTCCAAGATTTCAATAGAATTTAATAAAGTAAAGCTAACACAACCATAGTGCGTCATTAGTTTTCTATTATATAATCTGACGAATTTTCTAGACGATGTTAACTTTGGATCTGATTTTCTCGAAATTTACTTTTTGTTACTTACACCCCTTTCCTTCTGACCCACTCAATTAAGACCTACTACTGCAGGGTCTGGATAGATAAACTATCCACTTTACTTTACTTGACTTTACTTGATACCAACTGGATGCTACATTTAGCTTTTCCCAGGTCAGTAATTCGCCTTTGACAGCGAATATGGAGAGTTCCATTAAACTTGTGCTGCACTCCCAAACTAATTTGGATGCACATCTAGTGAACTTAAGAGCCAGTAGTGCAGTCCGACTATCCGTAAAGATACTGATTTTCGCCGGAAAACGGTGGGCCATTTGCCCAGTGGAAGAGCTTTCTTTATTCGGGGTCCGTACACTCCGGTACCTGTGCCAGTCCCAATTTTTGATCCATCTGTAAATAAACAGATGGTACCGGATGGAAGTACGGGCCATCCATTGTTACATATAGTGCGAACTGTTTCAATTACACTATATGGAACATCCATGTTAGGTTGTGCTTTAATCTAGTCAGAGTTTGTCGTTACTGGGGGTGATAGTTTGAACTCCCTTAGTAGGCGAAAGTGACCAACTTGGTCCCCTTCAAGTATGTTATGACACCTTTGCAACCTAAGCGCACCAAATTCGGCTTCCTTCTTCACATGAAGATGTAAAGGCAGCAAGCATAACATCGCATCCATGGCTGCAGTTGGTGTTGTGCGCATAGCGCTGGTGATTTACAAAAATGCCAGGCGTTGAACTTTGCTTAGCTTGGTCTGCGCTGTGACCTCGTTCGCTTTTGGCCACCATCCAAGAGCGGCATAAGTTAGCCTAAGCCGTGCAATAGGTTCGTTGAAGTTGCAGTCCCCAAGTTTTGCCAAACAGTGAACTGCGTGCCCAGATGGCTGTAGTTGCTTTCACAGCATAGTCTAGGTGAGCAGTCCAGTTCAGTGTAATTCCCAGAATTCACAGATGTTTCTCCTCCGCCTAGTAAAGACTGTCTTGGTGGGGTTTAAATTAAACCCCTCTCGTAAACACCACAAAATGGTTGTATTTAGATCTCCTTGCATACGACTAGACAGCACTGCGTCTAATTTACCTTGGACAATAAGTACTACGTCGTCGGTGTACGCCATGACCTCATAACCATACTGTGATAGTTTATGCAAGAGTGCGTCGACCACCAGTAACTAAAGCAAGGGGAAGAGAACTCGTCCTTGAGGACATCCTTTGATAACTGAGATCGTGATCGACGTATCTCCCAATGAGGCTGTGATTTCCCTAGTTGACAGCATTGCTTGAATCTAGCTCATTGTCGGTTGATCAGTTCCTTTATTAGAGAGCACCGTATTAATTAAAGCGACGTGTTGTCGAAAGCGCCTTCAATGTCAAGAAAAGCACAATTGGTCTATTGGTATTGGAGCGAATGTTCAAACAGAGTTACTAGGTTGAGAAGTGCGGTTTCCGTAGATTTACCACGATAGTAAGCATGTTGATTGCCATGCAGAGAGGAGGTTTTCAAGAACTCATTACGCATGTGATTATCCGTGATTTTTTCCATCAACTTGAGCAACGTAAAGCTAGCACGAAAGAGGTTGATTAACTCGGACTTTATAATCTCGTCCGCTTTTTGTAAGAAGACGTAGCCTTCATCTGTCGATCAATTATAACGATCTAAGGTTCATAAGCTTTGCCGTGGTCAGAGGAATGGCCATCTGCAGCTGCAACTAGCAGCAAAAATATAAAAAATAATGCGGTATTTTATTCAGAATAAATATTGCTTCTATGAGGCAGAACAGTCCAATGAGCATAAGTGAGTGTAACTGAGCGCTGCAACAATAAAGATTAGAGCTGCGGAAAAAAGAACCCACCATCTAAAAAAACGCGAGTATGAAGAGTATGTGCTCGCAAGTGTAGAAGAGCGATTCGCAGGCAACGACACACGGAGTTTCTACAAAACGCAGTGAGACGCAGTTATTTTGCCAAGCCTGTGATGTGTAATGATAGTGCTGGCAACCTACTTACTGACAAAATGGCGTTGGCAAACAGAAGAAGGAGCACTTCCAGACGTTGCTGAATGGAGAGGTAATCACGGAGATCAGCAAAAACAGCCTATGAATTGTAAGCGATGGCTAAGCTGTGGAGCCACCAACACAAAAGGAGATGAAGAAGGCAATCGGTGAGCTGAAAACGCTACGGCAACTGGAAAGGACGGTATCCCGGATGAACTTCTAAAACCTGTACGAACCAATCCACCAATGATCCGGCATGATCTAAGAGAAAGAACAAATGCCGGAGGAGTAGTTGATTGGCCTAATTTGACCTGTTTGTTTAAATAGGACATCGACTCAAATGTAAAAATTAACAGTAGTAAAATTTACCTATAAGATGCTCATTCGTATCTTGTTTTGTAAACTGTTCGCGGAGACCTTCATAGGCGAATAGCATGCTGGCTGTCGTGAGAGTCGCTCCACGATGGATCAGATGTTTACCGTGGATCTGTTACCAGACAAGTTCCAGGAGTACAACTTACAAATTCATCATCTGTTTGTGGACTTTGAGGCGGCGTACGATGCAGTTAAACAACATACGCTGTGGTAGATAATGCTAACCTCCCAGTTGGCCTCGAGGAAGGACGCTGGTCCAATAAGCCAGTCGTCGTATGTTCGAATCTCGACTGGGACAGGCTGTTAGAGTCAATAGGATCCTGCACCCTAACAGCTGGCTGCGAAGTCTGTCGTATAAAAACAGAAGGTCAAGTTTCGATAAAGGCTTTGCTTTGCTTTAAATAATGCTAGAACATGGTTTTCCGACGAAACTAGTTCAGCATCTTTGGCTCGAGCAGCACGTTCCTCACAATCATGTGGAAGATTTGTGCCTTCAAACGAAACTAATTAGGCTGATTTATTCGACGCTAGATGGGAAACCCTTAGCCACTTTCGTGCTTAGCCGAGAAGTAAATTGACGAATTGAAGCTGCGAATTCAGTTTTCTACGGATTACGAAACCAACTGAAGTCCCATAGTTTCCCAAATTCGCACAAAAATGGCGCTCTACAGAGCACTAATCCTCTCGGTGACCCTCTACGGTCATAGACGCTAACGCAAGCTGATCTACGAGTACCGTGCAAGCACCATATTCAAAACACTGCCTAATTCTGAACAATTGCAAATTTTTCTTAAATATTGACAAAACTCTAACTATTTAAACCATTTTAATAATATGAAATCATCAGATGTAGTGATTAAATTGTTTAAATAGCTAGAATTGTGTCAATATTTATGAAAAATTTGCAACTGTTCGGAGTTAGGCACTGTTTTGAACATGGTGCTTGCACGGTACTTAGGGGTTTAGAATGTGAAATTCTGCGATGAATACGTGGTGGCTGCCAGAGTCAGTAGGATTTTCGCTAGTCCCGTAATTGTCCTGTACTCCTGTAATAACCGGCTGCGAAGCCTATCGGTACAGATGGTTCAAGTTTTAAAGACGTTTACAACGCACGGCTTTGGTTTTTTACTTGGTGGTAAAATGGAAAATGGAGTCTGACGCAGACGTAGGAATCATGTGCTGTATCAAATATACAAATATGCCGATACAGTGAAGGTAGTACAATGTTGCAGTCACAAATAGTTTGCCAGAACATAGCCTTTTATCAATTTTTTTGGACTCTAGCAGACTGGTCTAATTCTTACCCTTCTCGCACCGTGTAATATACTAGTATTACAATCAAAGTATTTACAATCAAAGTTCACGTATCTTTGCGAGTTCACAGAAAGCATCGTATCGTACAGCTTTTGCGATATTATTCAAACGATGGCTGGCAAGACCTTTTTTCGAGCCGATTTCGGTTTATCCTCAAATAAGTTATCCTCACTGGCCTTCTTGATCGCTATTTTCACGGCTTTCTCACTTCTGTACACCATTTGTATATGTACAAATTCTCGACATTGCATTGTACTGTAGAAATCCCACGCATTTCTGAAAAATAACACTCCTGGAAAAATATACCGCTGCACAGGTGCTGAGTTATGAAGGTAAACAACAGGATGTAAGTGTAACCACAAAAATAGACTAAAGATGAAGGATTGCGAAATGACGCAGCGATTTCTGACTACGTCCATACTTTCTGGGACAGTTCCTACTCGAATTAATTATTCCAATAAATATGCAAGAGTAACGATCTTGCCAAAACATATACTACTTCCAAAAAATTTAGATTTTTATACAGCTATAATGCTTCGGCCAGCAAACATAGAAAGTTATCTGCTAAAACGAGTTTGGGTTTGCTAAAGACCTCTTCTCGAGCTTCGTAAGCTCCATTTTCCCGTGTGATTTCCTTTTGTATCCTTGAATGTATTCAACGAATCTTAAATAAGAACGCATCACGCAGTACGCTTGTCTAAACTAATGATTCTAAAACCATAATAACATAATTACCCCCGTGTGATAACTACTTTGCTCTACATGTTCAAATCGTGTGAAGTTGTAAACCCGTTTATTTTCAACGAGTTGAGCTACGCAATCATTACACAATCAAGTGAGGTAATAATCCTATAGGTACCTAGTCGAAAACACACACATTAACTACAGCTGAATGCAGTGCACCAGGGAAGCCCGACTAACCGCCAACCGAAACAAATAAAAACTTTTTAGTGCTGCCTGTGACGTGCAACCACGTGCAAATTCTAACCGGAAGCCGATACTAACTTTCATGTTGTAGGTACTAACACAGGAAGCCGACAAAGGAATCACACACAACCAAAATATCGACGGAAAAAGGTGGATTTGAATGTTGATAGAAAGTAGCTACAAAAAACGTGAAACGATCCGTGGAAAATAATGACATGGTTTTGCAGTCAGCCGAAAACGAAAACAAAGTAAAAAAAAGGAAGGATACAAAACTGCAGTGTGACCCAAAATCAATAGTTCACACTCGTTGGCAAAAAAAAAATCGTTTTACTCACCTTGCTGACGTATCGATGTCATACAACTGATTTTGCCACACAAAACCCTATTAATACCTTCATTTATATATGATTGACCTGCAAAAATTGTTCAGTTTTGGATTTGATTCTGGTTTGTATCTGGGTTTTTGTTTGGATATCTGTCGCGAGTTTGATTTGTGGTTGATTGCAAACATTGCTGTTTATGCTTTTTTTTGGGGACGAAAATGGTGGAAGTGGATCAGTGAGGATAGTTTTGCGCTTAGTTGTTGTTTTAGTTGCTTGAAATCTGGGTGCCAATTGCTCATTGATGAATTGCGCACGTGGTTTTGTCATGAAAAGACGAATGAACTGAAATGCAGAATGTTGAGAACGAGAGGAAGAGAGAGTAAAAACCAATCAAATTAGAATCAAATCAAGAAACAGTTACTTGCGCTGCCATGCGAGCTTTCCAAATGGGAGGCAATCAGTCTGGATCAGTATCGAACGTTACCGGGCGGCGAGGCGCGGCGGAACGGTCAAACAGGAAAAACATGTGAACGGTCTACGAGTTGAACTAGCGAGTCATTAATCCTCAAAATGCGACAAAATATTGAGGATTAGGTGAAATCAAAATGAAAGGGGATTGGAAGGAATTAGCGAAATTGAATGCCTGATAAAACTGGAACTAAACCAATGGAAACGAAAACAAAAACGGGTGAACGAAAATGGAAGGAAGGCGGATAAAACAAACATCTGCTACCTAGTTGAACTCGTTATTTTGACCATGGAAATTCACATGTGTAGATAATCGGTTTGACTTTGAAGCAGGGCGCGAGCAGGAATTTGCAAGAAAGTTTCGAAGGTAAAGGTTATCGACAACTTTCATCGGCTGGGCTACCAGCGAACATGGCCAAGTACGCGTAGGACTCCGGCAAAATGAAATCAAGTTTAAATTTATGTATTCAAACACAACCACATATCTACATATTTACATATACACACACCCAAACGATTACGATCGTTTCCCACCCACACTAGACCTCACACAACGTCCTGCTCATGGGCATTAACTGAAAGTGCATTCTCATTTTCATATACTTATATGGTTTTTGCTATTCACGTAGCTTGCGGCACATCGGCGGGGCGGATTTCCACGGATGTGTGGCTTGTTTATTTTTGACTTTTCCCTGATAGCATTTCCCGTTCCGGTTGGTTATGGTTGATTCCGATGTGAGGCTATTTCCTCTGGGCGAAGCGAAGAAGTAGATTGGCTGCTTTTTTAGAACTTGTAACGATTGCGATAACGAAGGTGAAGTATGCACACTCATTCATTCGCCGGAAAGCGCAACGAAAATCAGTTTAAGAAAATTAAAAATGCTAACATGGTTGGTGCAAGGTGCTGTAATGCGTAAGGTTTGCTAGAAAAATGTTTGCTACAGACGGCGAACCTTAACGGAGTATTTTGACTGCCTCCACCAAATTAGCCTAAACCAGCTGCGGCAACTCATAAAAAAGACATCGTTCTATGGTCATTAAATTTGAACAACTTCTAAAAACCCTGCCGTAGTAAAAGGCATTTGTTATGGATTTTACTACGAAACAATTCTTTACAGTTGGAATATTCAAACGAAAATGCTTTTTATAAGTTTACTCTTCTGCGTTTTATATTGTCAGGCCAACGTGAATCAGTTTCAGTATATACAATACAGACACTGGACTTAGAGCAAACGAACGACACAGCAGAATATAATTTTGGCTCGTAATAGTAGTTTAAAACATCACGGAATGAATATAGCCAAACTGTGGCTTATATCCGATATAAAAATTGTTTTTGGTTTCCGGTTTATTATACTTTTTTAATGTGTTGTTACGAAGCAAATTTGAATTATTCATAAATTCGAATGTATAACACAGAATTGGCACTCAATTAGAATTTCATAACCAGCTGCAGGAATATCCTGCTTTCTTATTTTGGTGTATATTTTCTAGCAAGCCTATTAGAAATTTCAACAAAAAAATTACGAAAGCAAACTGAAACGCGTATGTTGTACCACCTGCCTACGAAATCTACACTAGCGATGACTTGTTTACAGCTGGAAAACAATTATTGAAATCATGCACGCCTAAGTAGTTTCGACGATAATAGCACAAAACATTTGTGAAACGATACCAATGGAGATGAATCCTGACTGACTGTATGGCTGAGACTACTTTACTGGCTGCCTGATTGATGAAATGGGTTGCAGTTAACGTACCTGAAATTTTTGAATTCAGAAAGTACGGATCCGGTTGCCAGAGGTTATCGAAGAACTCCGGCGGAAGTATCACGTGGTCATCGCCATCCTCGAAGATGTCGTCGTGCAGGTCCAATCTCGACTCAACCCACTTCTGGTGCACAAACATATCTACTCTGCAAGAACGTACGTCCATTAGAATGCGATGCAACGCGGATGTAAGAATCGGTAAGCAGAAGGAAACATTCGTTATTCGATGCCGTATTTTGGTCGCACAACTGCGGGTTACCTGAAATCCATGTCCTCCACGTTGATCGAGTTGATGTCCACGACGAATATGCTGAACTCGACCACCACTGGTGTACCCTTTTTCGAGGGTGGCCTCACTTCTGCAAGATGAGATAGTAAAAGAAGAATATCTTATTGACAATGTTCAAATTAGTCTGGATACCATTATCATAACTAAAATCATAATTCAATAAGGCCTTGGGGGTCAAAGTTTTCGTTTAAATTTGGCGTGGAAGAGCACTAGCATACAGATGCATGTTAAACTTTGTCAAAGGGACTAAATTTTAGGAAATAAAAAATTCTATATAAAAAAATAATGCCTATAAGAAGTTTGTGCTAGGAATTCTTGTAAACAAAAATTTTCACAAATTTTGTTAAATATCCGTTGCTAAAAACACCTGCACGTCTAGCGGGACCAGCTGGGAAACGCTGAGCTAAGCTGGTAAAAGCTGAGTAAACAAGGGATTTGGTAATCAACCTTGGTGGGAACTTGATCGTATGCTTGCAGAAAAGAAGGGGGTTTTCGAGCTTCGGATCGTCTTTCCTGCACAAGAGTGGCTCGAAGCGGTACACAATGAGCAAAAACGAGCTCGTAATCACAAGAATTAGAAGCCGCTGGTTTGGAATCTTACAAGATACCTATTCTTATGTAAAAAATGCAGGAAATCGATTGCTGATGGTTTCATCCTGCTCAGACTTTGGGAAGTGGTCCGTTTTGCCCAATTTTCCCCAAAAATCGTGTTAAAACTAATTAAACAGTATAGAAACTTATTTGCCACCCGTGAAACGAACTCAAATAGCTTCCAAATGTTGTCAAAACATCAGAAGAATCAAATCCCATCCATTCCATACTGTGCGAAATGCAGGTATAGTCCATTTTGCCCAATTCACCCCTAAATACATAGTAAAACCTAATTAGAGCGATTAAAACTAATTCAAAGACAGGGGAATAAGCTCGAATAGGGTAGATGCTCCAGTAATGGAGGGATTATGTCGGGGGGTAGTGTGTAAAGACAATTTAAACGCTCAATTTATCAGTTTTCAATTGAACTACATGATAATATGGTGCACCATAGTGTTGGCTTTAAATACATACCAAAATTATACCATTCTGCTGGTTAATATATCTAAAATATTGATTTTCCTGACATTAGTATGTGCTCCTAAAGTAGTGGTAATGTTCCTATAATAGTGGAAAATTTGCCTATAATAGTGGAATGTTGTTTACCGCCTTAGCAACGTTTGCAATGAGCATGGCAGCATGTGGATAACAACGTAGGCTTGTTAAAATGCTATGGATTGTTACGAATTTCTTAAGCAATTGCACTCTATTGGACTGCTGAAAAGAAATTTGTAATTTTTGCACCAGGCTCTTGAATTTTAACTGTATATCTTAGATAAAACTGTTAACAAATAAATATTTAACAATAGAAAACTGAAATTATCTCGAAATCCGCCAAAATTATGATATATTTCGAGTTTCCACCACTACTGGTACTACCACAACTACTGGAGCATCTACCCTAGTACTAATTTACTCGAAAGACAACAGAAGAGTTGATTGTCATCGATTTGGTACCGTGATCAATTCATAATCGATGCGTTTTGCCTGATTCTCTTTCTCTCCTAGATCTGCAAATACACGTTCATTTGCTATTGCGTAAAAAAATCGTAATTTTTCAACGATGGTGTCTTTGGGGAAGTTTATCAATAAAATATAGCGCATCTTTTCAACGTATCAAGGTGATCTTATATTCATCTATCAGGGTGATACAAATTTATGTTTTTTTGAATAGATCCTAAAAATCTTTTTTCTTCAGAAAAATTATAGAACACACTGAAATGAGCAACTTTACCTATTTATCTTTTGCTAGTTGCGAGATATAATGATTTATTTAAAAAGTACACTTAAAAATCAATTCTGCACAATAACTCCGCATTCACTTAACTTATTGCTTTCAACTGTTCTCCAAAGTTATTCAGTATGATAAAATACACATTTTTTTGAAGACTGTTTTTACCTTTGAGTTAGTTTTAATCGCTTTAATTAGGTTATCTATGTATATGGGGGTGAATTGGGCACAATGGATTATCCTTGCATTTCACACAGTATGGAATGGATGGAATTTGACTGTTGTGATGTTTTGACAAAATTTGGAAGCTATTTGAGTTCGTTTCACGGGCGGAATAAGTTTTATACTGTTTAATTAGCTTTTATCATGATTTTTGGGGAAAATTGGGCAAAATGGACCACTTCCCGAAGTCTGCGCAGGATGAAACCATCATCTGCATTTTTACACAAGAATAGGTATCTTGTAAGATTCTAAACCAGCGGCTTCTAGTTCTTGGGATTACGAGCTCGTTTTCCCATTGTGCGGTGTCTGATCTCCATTAGGGGTGGACGGCTCCAAAAACGGACAGTGGAATAATTGGAACTGCTGATCTCTCAACTTCCAAGGAAGCACTCGAGTATTCCGACGTATGGAAGAGTCGCATGTTCGATATTGTAGCGCTGCCGGAAATGTACAGCGAGGGCGCAACGGTACCTAAGCTCAGGAATGGTCATACTATTTACCAGAACTGTGGCAATACACATCAGTGGGACGAGATGCGGAAATGGATGATTGGATAGTGGAATATCGGTTCTCGTATGCATGTTGAGAATCAACGGCAGGCTCTTCTACATAAGCATCATCAACGTGCACTACCATCACCTCGTAGCTCCTGATGATGACAAAGAGAAATTTTACGCGCAGTTGGAACGTGAATACCACACCACTGTCCAAAACATAGCCTTATACGTAGTACCTGCTTATAGCACTTTGTACACAAGCACACCTGGATGATACCCAATTAGACAGTAGCACAGATCGATCACGTGTTGATCGAGGAGACATACGGACAATAGACATACGGGCAAAAGGCATACGGACGTTGGGCATAAGGGACGTTAGGCATAAATACGTTAGGCGTGATATGCGATAGGTAGAATGGATGTTAGACATAATGGCATAATGTCATAGAAAACATTCGCGCCCTTCGACCTGCTCAAATATAAGGTACCACGGGGCAAATGGGAATACGGGGTAAGTAGGAACGGAGCTCATAACTCGCTTCAACCACATTTTCTCCCACTGAACCTTTCTAGAAATGAAAGGTACAACTTCAACGCATACCTTAAAATCATAGGTTATTTATATTTGGCATTCCAAGCTACAAAATTTAACTTTAAATTTGAGCTTCATTTTTACTTTGTGTTGTAAGTTGGTCGCCCCTTTCTATAAATGATTTTTCGATGACATGCTTTCGTAAAAGTACATGTTTTTTCGAAAGTATGTAAACATAATTAGTGTATTAACATGTTACACACGAAAGCTAGTTGTATAATTTGACAAACGGCATTAAATATATGGGTCGAAATGAAGGCGGCCCTTCAGAGCGCCTGGGGCAAGTGGGGTCCATTAAAAATAAAATGTTTCAGAACAAAACTTCCTATCTTATTACATTTTGATGTATTACCGAATATTTTCAGTTCAATTACATAATATTTGTATCGGTAAAGCTTTAAAATAAATCCGAAAAGGACTAAACCAAGAGGACCCACAAAAGAAGTCCATATACATGACTTATAAGGAAGAAAACAGTCTGGTCACATTATATCGACGCATAAAAGATATTAATTGAGTCTGGGAAGGCAAAGTTGATAGAATTAAGCTAATCTGCAACTGACAGTAAAACAAACAAGCGTTTGGGTTGCTATTGCGTAGCAATTTCTTATGATAGTGATATATTTTTTGAAACGATGGTTCTACAATTGATGAAGGAACGGTAGGGGAAAGAAAATGAAAATTTTTTGGTGAAGGAGGGGGAAGAGCGGAAAGGTGAGGACGGGGGGACCATCGTTTCAAAAAAATATCAATATATATGTATGACCGCATTTTAAGCTCAAGACTAAAAACATGAGATTAGTCTATTTCATAGGAACGAAGCCTTCCCTCGAAAACGCGCGCTGAGAAACGCGGCTAACACACGCTGACAGACGAACAACGTTACGGGCAGTACCTTGCAAGTCGTCCTGCCAGTAAAAACCAGTTAGATTTAAACTTCTCGGTCGGTAAGACTTAAGCATACTTTCATACAACGTTTTGAGAATCCGTTAAATACCTCCATTACTAACTCTTAAAATAAAAGCGAACCGCGACAAGTTATCAGGACGGTTACGTTGAAGGACGGACAACAACAGACCAAATCTCGAATCCTTATGCTGTAGCAGATCCTCCAAAAAGGCCACAAATACAGAGTCCTCCACGCAATATCTGAGCCGGGGTGGCTCTTGCCATATTAAGAATTCCTCTCCATTTTATTCGGTCCTGGGCTACACGTCGCAAATTCGTTGCGCGTCTCGACACTTGCAAGTCGACTTTAACCTAGTCGAGCCTTCTGGCACATTGGGCCCTTGCATTCCTGGTGCCGATGGGGTTCTTGAAGAGAACGGATTTCACTGTACATTTGTCCGGCATCCTTGCAACTTGGCCGGCCAACCGCAGTCTCCCAACTTTCGCCAGGTGTACGATGGGAATCTCTCCAAGTAGTATCTGCAACTCGAGAGAGATCCCAAATATATGAATTCATCAACCACTTCCAGTTGATCGCCGTCAATAGTCACTGTCAGTGGGAGGCAAACATTGTTTTCTCTGGAGTATCTTCCTACCATATATTTGGGTCCTGACACTTTGATTTGTAACCCTATCGTTTTAGCGTGGCGTAGATTGCCTCTGCCATCCCAAGGTGATCACACATTTAATAGCGATACTGAATAACACACAGAACAGTGCTTCACCTTGCCGCAACCCTCTGCACGATTCGAAAGAACTAGAGAGTGTCTCCGAAACGCGAACGTAGCGCATCACTCGCGTTTAACGACAAGGTCGTTAGAGTCCATTTATGGCAGTCAGTATGCCACCGAATATCACCCTTCCCTTCCCTTCTTCAGTGTACCAACATGCTCCCATAGACTCGGGACACCATCACAAAAACTAGAATTAGTTCAACAAACCTGCTGGCCGTAATAAGATCTTGCAAATCGAACCATATCGAATTCTATAGGTTCTATTACTTTTTGGGGCATAAATTACACTAAATACTGAGATTTCTGCCCAACTAAAATTCATGACTATATTTTTACGTTTTCGCCGTCAATTTTTCATTAATTTTTTCCGGCCGTTCCATTCGTCACATCACTTGCGAAACTTAACTTGAGGCATAGAAAACTTTAATTTACAACCCGAACAGTTATTTAGTAAGATATTACAAAAATTTTGCCCAAACTGTTCACTTGAAATGATAGGAAAAACTTTACTTAGTTTCGATTGCAATTCAGAACCCACGACCGTCGTTGCTGTACGTTACCAAGGAAATGGACATATATATGGAGTGATGCCAAAGTAAACATTTGATCATGAAATTGACCAATTATTTTCGCTATTAAATTAAGGGTCGTAGAGTGCCGATAATATGCTTATAAAATTCACTGATAATAAAATTCACTGTAAACATTTTATGTGATAGAATTACTGTCGGATCTAGTTCAACAGCAAAAATAGATACGCGATTCTACGTTTCATAATTGTTCATTACAGATTATTACCTACTATTAGCAACTCTGTTCTCCTGGAAAAGTGCCATATCAAAAACAAAACAAAACGGTAGTGGCAACAAGTACTGAAATCAGTAAAAAAGCAGCTGGACTCTGGCGACCTTCACCAGAACTGTTTGAAATCCACGAAAATATGATGCACGTTGTACTCCCGACTAGCCGATCGTTTTTTTGTAGATAGAACAGACTCCAGTAGTTTCTCTTCTTCCTAAATCCTTGAAATTATGCAGTAAAAGTCTGGCTGAAAGTAAATTTGGACGCTCCTCGTGCGTCAGTGGCTAGCCTCTTGTGGTAGAATATAAAAGTGCAAATCCAGAATGTATTTTCATTTATAGGAAACCATATTGTCTGCTATCGTAGGTTTTTTTATGTAAAGGAAATAATAATTACAGTCACGCTATTTTCTCGACCTATGGTTTTCATTCATTTTCCTTAAAAAACAAATTACTGACTGCTTCGTCTAGACAACAGTTCTATAAAATAAGACATGATACCGAGTGAGACAGGAGCCATTGCGTTCGTCACGTTTACTGCTTGCTACCAACACTGTTTTTACGACCTGATAAATCATTCAAGGCTCAGCTGGACGCTATACGTAGGCAGTGTTCAAATTCAAAAACTACCTCCTTCAAATAATCAAAAGTTAATTTTGAGCATCTTAAGGGCCAAACAGAATGCTGCGTCAACGCGTCCGTCAGCGTTATTCTGACAGTTTTCCCATGGGTTTACTGTCAAATTGACGCTGACGGATGCGTTGACACAGCATTCTGTTTGGCCCTTTAGTAGACTCCCAAACATGAGTAAAAGAAATATCATAATAGTCCTTCATTTCTGAAATTCGAATTCAAATAATACCCTCTGCATTGTGTACAGCAAATCCAATATTAGTTTAGTTTTTTGTAGATCTTATCGATGAAATTAGTCCAATGTCCAGTGCTTTGCATTGTTAATATAATTTGGTTATTAAAATGTGCATGCCCTTGTCAACAGGACATACCGAAATTAGGGGCATTAGGGGCATAATGAGCACCCTAACTTGTTGACTGATTTAAGCACCCAAAATGACGGAATTTTTAAAGTGTCGTCATTGCAAAACATACATTCACTATCGATAATTAAAGGCGTACTGTTAACAAATTAAAAAATAATTGATATGATGACGAAAATTGCAATTTAAACTACTGCTTCAAAAACTAAAAATCGGTCAGTGTGTGGGGCACAATGAGCACCCCCTGGGGCATAATGAGCACCCTTATAAACACATGCTTGAAGAATGTATATAAGAACAACAACCACACACACATACACACACACTCACACACATGCATATACACATACATAAACACATACATACACATATACACATACACACCCATACATACACAAACATAAAACGTGTCAAAATGCCGATAAAACTATTGACCGCAAGCCGCTTAAAGGCAATTAAGCCGCAGAGGTTGCCTCTAGAGCACACAAGGAAAGTTTCGGATGACGCTTAAGCTAGCTGTGTTTTAGTGTTGAAGACATATGCTTTTCCGTTTCCCTCTACCAGCTGGTATACGAGGGTTCTGATTTCACGGGTAGTAAATACCGTAGCATCGAACCTCCACATACAAAATATGGACCACCAGCTCTTGTTCTGCAGCGGGAGCGAAAACTGTTTTGAAGGAATCAATTTGGTCCACTTCCTGCTCCGAAATTGCCCTTTCGTATGGCCTCACATTCGTATGGCCGCGCTAACGTCTGCCGCAGAATGCTGTGGTACTTGGCGACTTGTTTTGTGAGTATTCCGTCTCGCCTTAGAGCGGTCAAGGCCACTTGCAAGGCCTTTTTTGACCAATTATGTCTTCCGGATTCTCTTGGCATATTTATACCATCACTGTAAACAAGCATTGACGCGATAAACAAAGAAACTGACAGGTTAGTTAATGTGACATAGTGCTCGTTTCACCCCAGCTAAGGGTGCCCATTTCGCCCCCACTGAAGTAGTTAAAATAAAAATGGGTTGTTGCACTTGATAGTTTAAAATATTTAAATGATCGTAAAAGCTTATTTGGTAGTGCACCAAAATTATAATTTTTTCAGCGTCTGAGAACCAAGTTGAGTTTTTTAATATAACTCCGTGTTTTAACAGTAGAGATCACTCATTTTTTGATAAATAGATACTGTAGTACCTACAGCAGTGTTTCGCATGCCTTATGATGTTATAAAATGCGTACTTTCGTAGAAAAGAGGGGTGCCCATTTCGCCCCGGGTGCTCATTATGCCCCTAATCCCCCTATATTTTGTTGTTTCGTGACAGCATTTCGAGAGAAGATGTTTGCTTTGTTGCACGTGCCGTAACAAAGGAAGAATATTCCAATTACGGTTCAGATCATCCGTCCCCGGTGAAATCAGGTTTAATTTGATTTGTATAAGGAAGCTGAGACTGAAACTGACTATTCATATCAACATTAATTACGGTAATAAAACGTGATCCATTACGATTGGAGACAGATTTATTAGCTAAAGATGTCAAGTTTGTACGAAGTTGTGGTAAAATATAATTGATGGTTGAGAGAAATATTTCAAACAAAACTTATCTAGTCAATATCGCCAAAATAATTTGAATTTTCACAGCTTTTTTGTAAACCGATTGTAATAATAGTGCACATCACTTTTTGTAGATGATTGACCAGCAATTTGAAATCAATAAAGGTTTCTTGCAATCACGCCGAAAAATTACTCAATTTATTCACTGTAAACTAAACAACTTTATTTCAGGCCATTGCACGCGTAAATTTTGCTATGAAGTTGCTGCAACACAATCAGGCGGCTTGTTATTATCTCATTCTTTTAATTGGTTGACTGATGGCATCGTCCGTGTTACAACGCCGACCAAATAGTCAGGCGTCGTGTGATACCTACAGTCATTCCCAGTTTTGGCGGTTATTATTATTATTTGTGTAAAGTGAAATATAACGCTGACGTGAACGGATATTAAACCGTAGAATTTTAGAATCTAAATTTAATTGTCTTGCGATATCCCGTTAAAATGAATAATTTAAACAAGATTCCCCAAAATCTGACGAACATTTATATGTTTACGGTAGGAAGTCGAATCTGGCAAGCAGTATCCATTATGGATATTTATTTAATTCGGCAAAAACAGTAATTGACTGCTATGGCTTGGAAACATATTTTTAATAATCGTTGGGAAGAATCATTTTTAGCTCAGCAAATTCATCCATGCCAGCTTGTCCTCTACTATTTGCTGCTTCGCTGTAAGCGAAGAGCGCTTGCTGGTGATCAGATTGTGCGATAATATCAGTGCGGTGTGGCACGTGCTGATGAATGCTGACTGAAATAAATGCGATTCGAAACGATTGCACATACTAAAAGGCAACGCAGCATACAATCGCAGGCAAATTAGTTAAAGTGCTCATCCAAAGTATCTTCTTCGGAGTTCAAACCATCTCTGCAATTTAGTTGCAACTGGTCTATAGAAAGAAAAAGTTCATTTATCGAAATGTAAGAATAATCTTTTTCATAATTTTTTCTTTGATTTAGAGTTATTCCACCCTCTGTTAGCGAGAGATTGCTCAAAACATTATGCAACTCTTATTGTTGCTCCTCGAATGCATAAGAGCGAGCTAGAGAAAGGAAAATTTATTTTAATTACCTTTCACATAGTCGTCTGGAAGGACTACTCTCGGCTTCAATGTGTAGTTTTTTGCAGCAATTACGTCTTTCAGGAAGCTGAAAATAGAATTAGATAGTAGATATTAGGAATTGGTTTTTCCGGGCACTAATTGAGAATGTTCATGACCAGTGGAGTATTGAATTGAATTTGAAAAGTAAGTATTATTCAGATAACCAAAATAAATTAAGCATGACTTTCAATTTCTACTCTAACCGCTTAAAAACCAATGTTTAGAATAACAATGTTTCAGTTAAAACTGAACCGTACAGAGACTGTAGATTACAGAGGCGCCGAGACACTCAAAAGCCGCTAAATTTTGAAACAAAACGGAGAGTACCATCATAAATGAAGGTAGCTTTCGTTCAAAATTTAGCGGTTTTTGAGTGTCTCGGTGCCTCTGTAATCTATAGTCTCTGTACTGAACCCTTGCTTGAAACTCATAATGGCTGGTCGCATCCATCTTTACTGTAGGGTGAGATAATGGAAAGGAAATAATAGTGTAGAATTTACTTTATAGGAACCCTCCGACTCAGCGACTCCTTTCTAAATACCATGGAGTTCATTCACTTCAAGCGAGTGATGCGCCTTAAGGTGAAACGGAACTGAATCCCAACATGGCCGACATTGATCGCACCCATATCCTCACATGGACGTCATTTTTAAGTCCTTGCTGGGATTCAGTACCGTTTCAGCTTAATCTTCGAACAACAAATAAAGAAACGATCTCTCCAACACTTTTCTCAATAGTAAAACATGTCTTCTAATAGTCTGTTGATTTGCAATATTTTTAATGTTTATTTTAATTAAAGCAAGAAAAGTAGAAACCTTTTCCGGTTAAATTCTACTATTTATTTTGTTCTATTCAGATACGCTTTTTTTTGTTCTGTTCAGATACGCTTTTTACTTACAACTTGCATGGCTTCATCAGGTCCTGTTTCGAAATAAACACTAGTGAAGCCTGCACTAAGGTGCTTAGAAAAGAATGTTTAGTTAATGTTTGTTTTGTTAATAATCCCTCGAACATCGTTTCAATAAAAGGTTAGTTAGGACCAACAGGAATCGCCTTCCGGTCTTCAGAGCGGTGAGGGGGGATATAATTTCATTATGAGGTTTTTGATATTAGCGCTAACATTTGTCAAATTATCAGCAAATTAGCAAAGTTATCAGCAAAGTTTAGCAAAATAATTACTAAATTTTTATTTATATATCAATACTAAAACAAACACTTGCAAATGTATTAACTAATAGGTATAAAACTTTAAAATTTGATGATAGAAAATGTATACTTTTCCACTAAACGTACTAAACGATAAACCAACAGTAGTAAATGCGGCAAATAGGGAATTAACGATAGAGGAACATCGTCGTGGTTGGGCCACCTTTTGGCATTCATCCATAACTTCCGTTTCAAAATGAATTTCGGAAATCTAAATACATCGTTGCAAAGGTCTAAGACTAAGGTATATTTAAGGTAAATTCTGAACTGATTGCTTGAAAAATAATAAAGTTATGGGCATCTACGGCAAAAAATGTTGTCACCAGGGATGGTTCGATAACTTTGACTCAATTTTGATTCATTTGACAGTACTGTCTTAACGGGGCGACATATGACAAAGCTACATATGGGAGATTTGTAGAACAGGTTATTATCTATAATTTTGCTGAATAAAGTTTTGCTCTATCTTTTGTAGTTACGGCGCTACAATGCTAGTATCTTGTTAGTGACTAAATGAACGTTCATTTAGTCACTGGTGAGCTACTAGCGCTGTAGCACCGTAACTACAAACGATACAGCAAAAGTTCGTTCAGAAAAATTGTAGATTAGAACTAGTTCTACGAATGTCCCATATATAACATTGTTATATTTGGCTCGGCTGAGACGGTACTGTCAAATGAATCAAAATTGAGTCAAAGTGATTGAACCATCCCTGGTTGTCACAGTCGGGCCATGTTGTACAGCCACCGCTGAAAATCCAAGAAATACGTATTGAAATTCTATATAGAGATTCGTAAAACATGAATTCCGTGAAAAACCTTATTTTTAATTACATTTTTGTGAAATTTTGGCGATTTTCTATAATGCATATAACTACAATCGCCTTTTCCGAAGTGTGCTACTACCGAGGGGTAAGACACTTTATAATATTATCCATACATCCATACAGTGTCTTGCCCCACGGCTACTACAATGAAAAAAACAACAACAATCTAAGTTTTTGTTGTATTAATATTGCTTTATTTTATCACATTTCACGTAACTGACGTTCTGTAGCGAATATTGTGCTTCTGCGTTTAAAATTATGGTGGCCCAACCATGACTACACAAGTGGCCCGACCTTCACAGTATGCGTTTTTGTAGCATTTCGCCTTACCCTTATCCCAAAAACCTTTCTGGACGGGATATTTCTATAGACTTCGTATGGAGTACAACATACTTAATACATTTCTAGTATTTATCTCGATAATTGCCTTTCATGAATCATTTCTTGAAGTAAAGTTCACTGCGCCTGGAAAACTTTTTTCGTAAGATTCAATCACTAAATTCAGTACGCGTGTTTTGAATAGACGATTGAAACTTACAATATTATGAAAAGTTAACTGTCACAGTACGAAGTTTTACAATGCTTGTACATAGATCTCACGAGTAACTAAAACTGTAAAATCGTGACGGCCCGACCATAACAGTGGCCCGACATAACGACATTACCCTACTTGTGGGACCATCACGTCAATTGCAGCCGCGGCTGCAATGAAAGGCACAAAAATACGACTTGCTAGCTTAGCTACTGAACCAATGACTTCAGTATTGATCGTATCATGCAACACTCAACATTTTTGATGTATCGTTTCCCGGGGCTATACGTCTATAAAATGTTATTTTTCCATTTAAAAAAACTATTTCCGCCAGACTTTCTCCCAGTAACCTTGACTGTTTAAATTGCTAAACCCGCTGCGGTCGCATTCACCATCCCCCAATCCACAGGGCTGCATTTAATGAATTAAAGTCAGTTGGAGGGTTGTTTCATTTTTAAATTCTGTTAGGTACCACCCAAATAGAAATTCGAAATGTCAGTTTTACGGGGCGGCACGATATGCGATGCTATTACCTTCGCATTTGTCTTGATGGGTTTGTATATACGTTTTAATTTATAGATTGAACCGGGGAGGGTCAGTCAATGAATGGTGGGAGGTGAGAGGCCATCACCTTGCACCACCGTACCGATTCAATGACCATCACGAATAGACCATTGCCGAACGAGATAACAGAGTGTTGATAATAAACAACGGCAAAGGAATGCCAAGTTGCATGTAGCAAGGATATTACGGCAAAACAATAACATACGGATACAGACAGAGTGTACATATTCATATGTAATAAAAAGCGTACACGTCCTGGGGAAATCACCATGGTCATTGGTCTTGTGTATGACTCTGACGGGGTCGTTTCGAACATTAGTAACGCATTCAGCGTTAGGTTTTGCAGAACGATGGTGGAAATATATGACTACAAACGTGAGAAATGACCACGATTGAATGATTCAATATGCATGGTAATTTACCATTGCTAAATGAGTACGTTTATTTTGCGTCGAGAATGAAGGTTTCCGAAGTAAAAATAGACATCAAGTAAATTCACTATTCCGCATGACAGTTGTACGCACAAAACAACTTTGTTTCATAATTCACGTCTATGTGTATCAAGGTGGAAAGTTTAGGTTTTATTGCACTGGAAAATTCATTATGAGATTTTTTGCTGCGTGCTCTAATATGTCTGTTAGATCTCATTCACAATCGCGAGGTTGCCTCTGGTCCGCATTAGCAGTACCCAGTATATGTATGCACTTCAGTGTTTCCGTTCCATTTCATCCGGGACAGCCCCAGACTGAGCGGCGGAAAGCGCCCAGCGCTAGAATACAAAAGGCACATTTAGCGGCCGGCTGTCTTGTCAACTTGCGCGCTTTGCTTACTTAAACAAATTGATAGATGAAGTGCAATAATAGCGATAATGCCGACGACTTTCAATGTCACGTTCAGTCGTGACAATTTTGATCAATCTAAATTACATTATCTGCTGCACAGAATCGCAAAGTCGCTGTTGGTGCTGTTGATTATATTGCACAATGTATTCTTCAGTTGAACGAAAACAAAGCAATTTACGCAAAAGTAGAACTTTTGGTCGTAATTTATGCTTTTTATTTTGTTTTCTTTTCATCTAAAGCTATAGAAAAATGGGATCTTAGTAATATCGGGTCTTTCGATATCAAAGTGCGTGGGTTTATTCTCATGCCCCTCGTTACCCTTCCGTCATGCTGAGTCCTATATTACCCCGAGGAAACCTCTTTGACAGTGTAAAAACCACTCTTGAGTTAGTGTATTGGGCAAAGAAACGTAATGAGGACTCGCCAGGGACACAGCAATAATTGGAGAAAGCACTGGCGTATGAGGAACGAGATGGGTAAAGTAGAACAAGCTTTAAAATAATGGTAGAACCCAATACACACAGGCACGCGATTTTCATAGCAAAACGAAATGCAGTGCAGGATACAGCAAACACCCGGGCGATATCGCAATAAATCAACTGTACACTAAAGTCTTTACACGGTTGTTTTTTTTTCGTTTACTCAAAAACAGTGTAACTTAGGGACTATTTACAAACTACGTGACGAATGTAGGGTCTCTCCCAAATGTATTGAGAAATAAATGAATGGTCCTTAAGTTGCTCAGTTCTTAATAATCGAAAAAACAAACCGGGTAAAAAAGTACTTGAGTGTACTGGTCACAGTGGAAAAAGCATGACCCTTTCTGAGAGCGGTCCCAAAATAGTCATTTTGCCGGCCTGTCTTTTTTTTAAATTCACGATTTTCATAATTTATTGCAAAAAAAATTTAAACAAAAAAAAACGTTTGAGAACTCAATGGAGGCACCAGGTGTTTTATGTTTACCTGTAATAAAACGGATGTTTCTGGTGAAGAAACGATTTCTGGTTCATTTCCCAAAAAAAATCAATTTTTTTGCGGATAAAAATAAAACACATTTTGGTTCAAACCACATTTCAAAAAAATAAATAAAACACATTTAACCGAGTGCAGTGTAGCGGAATTTTTCATACAGCAAGAGTCACCCTGGCTCTATGCTGCTCGAAGAAGAAGAAGAAATTTGGCAAAAATGACGATCTTTGGGACCATTTAACTCAGAAGAAAATATGGGTCAAACATTTTGCGAAAAGGAACAAGGAACACAAAATTTGAACACAATCGGTGTATGTGTTGTTGAATTTCAATACTACTTCCGTCATGGAATTTTTGGTAAATGATACAACAATCATACAAAAATGACACCAAAAAGATATAAGAAATATAAAATGATTTAAATATGAAAAAATTTGTCCAAGAAGTATACAGCTATAAAAGAAAAATATAATAAATCAATAATGAAATAGGGGAGAGACGTCTACATTGAGACACTTTTTTAAAAAAATTTTAAAAATTGATGATAGCTACCAACGAGTTCTTCAATCCATTTGAAAGGTATATCCTACTAGTCGCCTGAAAAAAAGTTTCAGTCGTTTTGGTTATAAGCTAAATTAGTTATAACCAGGGCTTCGACCGATCCTTTTTTCTACCGCAGTCATACCAACGCGCATTCAAGTTCACACCGTCTGTTTAGAGATGGAATACGAACGCTATGCATAACACAACTGGCGGTTTGCTCAGTCAAACGCCGGTAGCATGCAGCAGAACGAACGTGTTCTAGAGCTTTTTGACATTTTCGTTTCGATCAAGTTGCCTTTACCGTTTGGAGCAGCGAATGACTGCAAAACAGTCAACTGACTGGCAATCACCACGCTAACGAAAAGCAACCGCAGAAACGTATGATTCAATACTACAAAAAAAACAACCAATACATGTGCATGGAAGAAGTCGGTCGAACTCCGTCCAATACAAATGAATATTTTGCTTGCGTCGGACCGACGTCCGGGTGACAAACTAGTACTGTGAGCAGCCGATTTGGAGACAAAAAGAGAAACGAAAAAATACGTCACCGTATGCTTCCAGTCAGTTTGCAGTTTATATTCTCAAAGCGCGAAGCAAAACGGGAGATCGACTGTTTGCTTTTGCTGAGATGCCGCATGAATTGTAAGACGGCAGCAGCGCAAGCGGCAGTTTGACTGGATTCAAAAAACAGTCAAATGATCGTTAAAAAAGCGGAGTTTGAATGCGGAAAGTTCGCATTCACGGCATTCACATTCAACTTGCGATCCTTTTTCAAGCCCTGGTAATAACCACAAATGTGAAGGTTGAATTTTGTCTCACTGTTAACCAACAGATGGGAAGAGTGAGACAACGAGTATAGGATACTGAGACACCTATTTGAAATCAATTCAAACCATATTTTTGGGCAATAAAGAATAACGTAAAGGTCGTGCTGTTTATTGTTTCTATAAAGCATATTGTTGGGTATGATTGAAAATTCCAATTATACTGGACTGTATGATAAAATTATGAATAGCGGGGGGGGACCTTTTAATAAGAGGGTTTTTTTTAAATTAAGTCGGAAAATCGGATTTTTTCAGGTTTGTGATGTTTATATCACGAAATCCTTACCACCTAGAATGATGCTTCCTTCTACAAAAATATACGCGTACACGAGATCTTCAAAGTTACATGTAGCATTTTACAGGATTAGCTCGCTAGGTGGCGTTTATCTGGAAAAAATTGATCTATTTTGGTATCAAATTTTTGAGTTCTACTCATATAAATCGATCTTGTTCTCGTTAAAGTTGATTAGATAGACAAGATATGAAGTAAAAATACTCCGGTGGAAGATAAAACTTTGGTGAACAATTTAGAATTTATCCACCCTAACCTGCGCATTTAACTTGATGAATGTTTCTTATAGCATTGTTTCTCAGCTTCCCAATGGTGGTCTTAAAATGAAAATCGGTTGGGAGGCTCATAGTGAAAACGGCCATTTTATGATAAAATCCAACATGGCGACCAAATCCAAGATGGCCGTCAAAATTTTTTTTACTCCATTTCAAAGCCCTGTTCTTCTTCTTTACAGAACCGGGCCATTTGTTAGTTGTTTCATGGCAAATTTATGAAATATCACATGATATAGATCTCAAGGTTTGCTCAAAATTCAACTTTTTTGAAACTGTTAGGCCCCTTGGCGAACGAGGGGTCCACTATTTCGAGGTATCAAAAATGTAATTCTTATTTTTTTAACCATTTTCGATCAATTAAGCGTAAAAGTTCTAATATTTGAAGACCTCGTGTCAGTAGTGGCCCCGTTTCAGCGAGAATTACTCATATATAAAATCAACGCTTAGCATTACTTCAGTTTTTATTAACTGGAAGAGTAATTTAGAAGACTATTTTCCAATAAAAATAGGTTACACGTACTTGCATCACTGATGAACCTCTAAGCCAAATGAGAAATCGATAAAAATCATTACTTAAAGATTGTGTCTCCAAGTACCCGATACATGATAGGAATCATAAAATAAACCAATTCAGGGCTTATAGTTATGAAAAATGCAGGTCAAAATGTTTAAAATCTCTTATTTCTTGCATACTTGTTGACTAAAGATGTTTGAAAAATTGCTTTACTTAAAAATTAATAGTTTTTTACGCATTACATCGAAACCCTTCTATTTTCTATGAAAAATTGATCATCAACTGGTTTCCTTGTTTTTTTTTATATTTAAGATAACCGGTTCGGTATAAGTGAGGTTTTCTTTCTTCTCAATCTCTTTTTTTTGCAAAATATTGATCTCATTCAAGAATTTGACTGAACCAAGCAAAGCATTTTGATGTTCGGTATTGGGGGACGGCTCGGTGTCCGGTACTGGGTGACGGGAATCACTGAGTACAATTTATATTTTTCAACGAATTGAATATCTTTGTGGAAAAATTAACTATGGAGCTTGGAAAATATTTTATACACGAAAAACGAAATTTTCTGCGACGGAATAATACTGTAATGCTGATCCAAAATTTAGCCGAAACATAACAATTCGATCGGCGGTAGATAAAAGCAAACAAATCTCTGTTTTCAAGAATGATTCTGACCTATAAAATTACACATGTAATTTGAACTATGAAAGTCAGAAGTTTCCGGTATTAGGAGTTGTCCGGCGCTAAAACGCGCGCGTCACAGTAATTTTAGAATAACGGAGAAGTTTTGCCTGCTCCCGAGTTAACGCTGATGGATTTTGGAGGAACTGTGCACAATTATTTTCTTTGTCTGTCTGGATTTTTTTATTACGGAAGTTTTTATTATCGACGTAGGGAACGGTAGAAGAATGTAATGAAAGAAAGATGTTGATAGCATCTCAGGGGAGACAACGCGTAAAGGGAAAAGAGCGAAAAATTAGGCAAGGGAGGGTGATTGAAGTAATGCTCATTAAGTTTGTATAACGCTGCTCTTTACCGACGCTGGGACTTCTGTATGATGAATATCTCGGAACCACGTTAGTTTTAAACTGTGAAAAAATAGCCCGAGCAGAGCTGTTTACTAACAAAACGCTGTACACTGTACGCTGTAAACTGTCAAAAGTTTTCATATCCAACAACTGGGTGCACTACTATCGCTAAAATGAAGCACCTTCTTTCTAAATCGTCTAAACTTTTGTAATTCAATTTGTTAAATAAACGAGTAGTTTTTCTTTTTTGGGTCACCCGTAAATTTCGAATATTATTGCATAGAAAAACAGAGTACAGCCGAAAGTAATTGTAACTTGCAAAAAGAGTTTCTGAGAAAAAAGTAAACTAAGCGAATGAAACTTCATTCATTAATATCCGGATAAAGCATATATCAATCCTTTCTATGACAGTGGCAAAATAATTTTCAGCGCCTCATTATCTCTATATCTTTATGTCGTGTTTAGTCTAGTCTCTGGCGACACTTTATAATTAAATTGGTAACTTGGCAACAAAATGGATAGCATATGGTTGTTTTCCTTACCATAATTTTATTACTTATTTATTATTCTTATCTGTTTTTTATATTTTTCCTAAGAAAATTGAGTTTTCAGCTATTTACAGTCAGATAGGTAAGGGTTAACCCAAACTGTATCATCGAAAAAGAACAATCAAACTGCGAGACATATGCAGTGAACCGTTATGCTCCGTTCGCAATAACACCGGCGCATAAAGCAGGTGCTATACTTCTATATATGTGATTGAGTTGGCCCGATTTTCTGTCGCCTGTGTGAATTTTTCATGCCGACACAGGAGCTGCAGACTTTCTGCCCCCTTGGTGGGTTCCGTTCCGTTTTTCCTACCACACACACGTGACGGGTGGTGTTCGTGACGTTATGGGTTATGGAAGCTTTTGGCGACATGCAGTGCGGGGTGGTGGGCGGTAGGGGGATATTAAATGAAAAAAAGACAAATAGACTAATAATTATGGAACGAAATGGCACTAATTTTAGACCGGAGACGGTCGACCGTCGTCGGTGGGTTGATATTTTTATGCATGTTGCAACAAACATGATTACGAACAATACATTGCTGCAATGTCATTCCGAAGGTGCTTTGTGCACATTCAGTTGAAACCGTTTTGATTGATTGGATTAATACTGCAATGCATTGTTTGTCACAAGGTGCGATTGGTTTTTATTGTTTGACTTATGATTTAGTACTGGTGCTGGATTCCTCCCGAAATTAATTTTAAAATAAGATTTTTCAATTATTCGTGAAAATCAAGGATTTAAAGTTCGATTGTTGATTTCAATTATAATTCAAAATAATTATTTCTAAATATTACACAAAATTAAACAAAATACGCTATGCACATAGTTCGGACAAGTTTGTATAGCTAAAGATAATAAGATTTCGTGCCAGGAGTAAAAACAAACGTGCAAACAATACTTGAATCGCTTCGAAGATCTCTCCGCGCTGTTTTTTCCTAATTGTCCCCTCGATGACCGACCAGCGGGCTATCATTATCGTCTCGTGTCTGGCGTTCTATTCAAGGTCAGTCACACCGACGCAACAAAAGCGGCCACTTTATCGAAGCTTCTCATCTCATCGATGATATATTTATACGAAATTTCAGTAACGCACGGCCAATCACAATCACCAACACATTTGGGCCGGTTGCCAACAAAGACTGGAGACAGTAAGGCGAACTTTTGAAACATCCTTCTCGTTTCCTTCTTTCCCCCACCCCTCCCTCGCGGAGGGAGAGGGCAATATTCGAGAACGGAACTTTCAGCCTTTCAGTTGATTCATTCCCTGTGGTGCACCATTTTCCCGCGTTATCGCACGCCTGGGATCATACAGGAATGGGACACATACACACATACACAATTGGCATAATGGAGTGGAAATGGGAGTGGTACGACAGGATATGGTGTGTCAAAATAGCAATCAAAAATGATTCTACTCTCAGGTGGTGGAGGTAGAGGAATTTAGCATGAAATGTGACTTTTATTCTCTATTTCTATTGCATGGGACGAGGACCTACTGAACGGACGTGAGGATTGAGTGGAACCAGGTACGTTTCAGCGGGTTTTATGATTACATATCATAATTAGCTGATTATCACGGAGGGGCATAAATTTTCGTTTCACTTTGTCACCAAAACAAACAAGGTGTAACATGGAATCATAGATATTTTTCAGATCTCCGAGAGGCGAAAGTCCTATTTCGCGGAGAACAATTGGGTGGAGTAAACTGTCTTGCGTTTTGAGGTAAACCCGAAGTAACAATCCAATCGCAAATTGGTCTTATTCATTTCTTATAGTACTTTTATCAGAGCATTCCAAAGTCTATCAGGTTTTATAATGTTTTTCCTCTAGTGAATGTATTCTTATTTGATTAACATTTCTGAAGTATGAAGTATGAAGGAGACTTGAAGAAACGCCCATAAAACTCCATTATCCATAAGTTTAATTCACCTTGTAATGAGTTTTTAACAGGCCTATGACAGGAAGCCATGTTTTAGTGACTAGAATCACAGCTCGCTCCCCACATGCTTTACACGAAGCTGAAACATATTCACTTAACCTAAGCTGGTGGGTGGGTACGCTTGACGAACACTCGCTTATCCAAGTCAAGGTTTGTTGTGGGCTCGAAACGAGGCTGGCTCAAAATTTGTGTCACAAACAAACCCTGCGCATTCATATAGGGATGTCGCCGGCCTGGTTTTAAAGGATACTTGATGTGTGCTCAAAAATGACGCTCCTTAAAACAATAGTTTTGACAAAAAATTATGACATTCTTCTGCAAGATTGGTTTATCTTGACAATATTGCCAATAATCCCATCCACAGTTTAAATCTTCATTTAGAAATTAGTTCCGATGAAGTAAGCTAATAAATAAATAAATAAATAAATAAATAAATAAATAAATAAATAAATAAATAAATAAAAAACCCTCTTAAAACTGTATATTCTTGAAAGAGAACTTCTTAAAGTTTATCCGATAGTGTGCCTGAACTAGATATCTTTTCGGTTTCCTTTTAATTTCTTTGTAGCTTGTTTTTGTTGCGGTGACCCGCCTTGAACACATTTAGCTCTTTTCTATTCTGCTCTTTCTCTTTGCCTTTCCTATTCTTCCAGTTTTTGTTCCGTTTTTTCTTTTTCTGTACCATTTCCTTGATTTTTGCAATCACTTTGCATCCGTTTTACCTCCTTTTCTCTCGCTTTACTTTTTTTCTGTCCCGTGTTTCCTGTTTCATTATTTCGTTTTTCATCATCGTTTCCCGTTTCATTTTACCTATTTTCAGTCTAGTTTTTCCTCATGCTTTACACTCGTTTTTTTGTTATTTTCCTTCCCATTTTCAGTCCTTTCTTTTCATATTTTCTTTCTTTTTCGTTTCCAATTCTCGTATTTGTCTAACTCTTTTTATCTACTTTTCTTCTCGTTTTTTGTCCTCGTCTATGCCGTTTTGCTCTTTTTAATTCCCATTTTTCAGCTTTCCTGTCTTTTTATTTTGTTTTTGGTTCCCTTTTTTCGCTTTCCTCTCAGATTTTCCTTTTTTCTCTTGTTTTTCGCCATTTTCGCTTCCTCTTTTATGTTCCATTTTCCTGTTTTTTGTCTTTTTGTATACCGTTTGACCTTTTTATCATGTTTTCCCCGTTTCTTTTATCGGTTCTCTTTTCCGTCTTTCTTTATTCTTCTTTTCCCTTTTGACTCTTGACTCGTTTTTGATCTTTTTCTCTTTCGTTTTTCCTTCTTTTTTGCCTACTGATTCGATCCCATTTCTTCGCCCTTTTCCTAAGTCCCAAATTTCCATTATTCCGTTTTCCATCTTTTTTCCATTTTTCCTGTTTTTAGCCTCGTTTCTCCTCTTTTTCCGTTTCGTCTTTGTCATTTTCTGTCCCGTTTAGACTTTTTTCATCGGTCTCGCTTTTCTTTTTTTGTTCATCTGTCCCGAGTTCTTCTTATTATGATTTGCTTTTCCTCTTTTTCTGTCACGTTTTCATTTATTCTCTCCATTTTATTTTCTTTCGGTCCAGTTTTTCCTTTTCTGTTCTCGTTTCTCCGTTCACCTGCTCCCGTGTTTTCTTCTTTTCTTTTCCTTTTTATCAACCTCGTTTTTCTCCTTTTTAGTTCCGTTCATTCTCTTTTTCTTTCAGTTTATCCTCATTTTCTTCGTTTTCTTTAGGATTCCTGCTTCTTTTCGGTCATGTTTCTTCTTTTCTCTTCCGTTGCTCATCTTTTTCAGTCTAGTGTCCTCATTTTCCGTTTTCTATTCCGTTAAATACTTTCATTTTTTCCCTTTTTTTTTGTCCCTTTTTCTTCTCATTTGGTTACGTTTTTTCTTTCCTCTTTTCATGTTTGGTTCATTCTTTTCATTTCAGTTTTGCTTTTATTCAGTCGCGCGTTTTTCCAACAAATTTGTCCAGTTTTTGTCACCTTTGTTTTTCGATTTCTCTACTCTTTCCTTTTTTTCTTCTTTTTCCGTAGAGCAGCAGGAGATGGAAAAGATCTAGATCCATTGGTAATCCGTGAATATGAAACTGAAACTGTGAATATGCTAAGAAAATCTTTCATTTTCATTTCACATTTTTATTTTCATGAGTAACTGTTTGGATATAAAAAATTGGATATAAGTTGGATTGGAAGGGCATTGGAAATTGTATTTGGGATTAGACTGGAAATCGGTGTTGAAATTGATCATGAAATTAGAATTGAATTTGAACTTGAAATGAAGTTTAAATAAGGCTTGAAACTAAAGTCGAAATTTAATTTTTTTTCCATGTGTGGACTCATCACTGCGACCAGTATAGTTGATCTATTGTGATATCGCCCAGGTGTTTGCTGTATGACCTGCACTGCATTTTTTTTGCTATAATCGCTATTGAATGGGAGATATGCTTATTAAATTTTTATGCGTGCTTGTGTGTATTGGGCTTTACCCTTCCTTCAAAGCTTGATCTACTCCACCCACTTATTCCTCGCTGCCAGTACTATTCCATATTATAGCCGTCCCTGGCGAGGACTCATTCGTACCTCTGACCAGTACACTTATCTATAGGAGGGACATTTGCACTGTCAAGAGGCTTCAGAGTGTAAATACAGAATTCAGCAATCAGCATGAAGGAAGGGTAAATGAGGGGCCTGGGAATGAACCCCTGCTAAAGTCACTAACAGTGGCTCCGTAACAGTTATAATTTAATTTATAACTGTAACTATTTTTACGCAATTAATTTTACTTATCGTAAAAATAGTTGCCGATTAAATAAAAAAATGCTTGTATGGTACATCAATTATTTTGTTCTATATGAAATTTTTCATAGAAGTTTGGGCACGTGTCCCAGTGTGCCTGATTGTTGATTGTCTTTTATGTCATGTAAACAAAAGTAACTAGTCACGTGATTCGAATAAAATTCGTGACTCTCTCTCGTTTTTGTTCCTTTTTATATTAATTTTTTCGTCAGCAAATTTTACTGTTCAATTCTCTTACGAAAAGTTACGTTCTGCAGAGACCAACAATACCCGCCTTTTCAATTAACCAGAAGAGCCATTCAGAGTCCTCTCTAGTCTGCATAATTCATGTAATTGAGCAGTAAATTCTTGAATGAAATCCGCAGCAAACGGTCGATACCATGCTACCAATTAGCCACTCACAATCCGACCGCAACTCTTCTCGGCTGCTCGGTTATTCCCAGCAAAAGTGGTTGTTAATCATAAAAAACAGAACAAACGATGAAAGGCACAATTCAGTCTGTACTTGTAAACATCGAACCAGAGTGGATAGCGCAAAATATTTTATTTCCTACTAAATATTCTCCCACGCTGGACTCGTCGTGTACCCTTGTTACGCCTGCATGACCTGCTCCCACACACCGCTACTACAAGTATTGATTTTCCTGTGCTGCCGGCCAGTCCAAGCCTTCTGGCCGCAATACTGTGGAGCACACCCCCCTCTAACAAGTCCTGCTGCAGTGTAGTAGTCTCGCGTGGACATGGTGGGTCATCCTCCACTCGGCGGACTGTCGACGTTTATATTGACCATATTCTGCTCGTTGACTACTGACTGCTTCGTTTGCAGCTTTATTGTCAACGTAATTAACATAATCATTTGCCCTATGATTGCAGTCGTACGTTGATTACCACAGGGACTACCGCGGCCAGTGTCCGGGTCCGGGTTGCTATCAGAATAAGTTTGAATGGACACAACTTTACCGTTGAATATTGATATTTGTTTCTAGACTAGCTTCTATTAAATAATTTTTTTCACTCGCAGTTACAAACATCGATTAAAAATAGGTCAAAAGTTTTTTTTTTAAACTGGAAACTTCGCCCTCGATTTAATCTCACCGAAACCGAAGTTTATTATTATATGCTTTACAAAATAAATGGCCATAGTTGACATCTTCATTGAGTTTCGAATCTATAATTTATTGCACTGCAAAATCGTTTTACACGAATGCTCACGGATACCTACCGATATTATCAAAAACGTTGCCAAAGTAAAAAATTGAATCACATTTCATCACCGAAATTGCTTTTCTCCTTGCACATATTTTTCATAAGAAAAACGCCGAGCCAGATGAAGGAAAAATTGCAATTGGCATAACCCCAACGAACGTCTAGATTTCAAAGCCTCAAGGCCGACGACAATTTTCCCACGAACACCCCAACTTCAACTTTCTTCCGGCCATCCAGCTCGGTTCACTAACACCACTCACGAAATATGCATTTCATGGCCGCAGCACCAGTTTCTTCTTTCCGGCTATTATATCGGAAGGAAAATGCGCTTAATGTTTTCTTTCTTATGGATCACCGCCGAGTTCTGTTTGCCGTCGTACTGCAGCAATGGTCGACCCCCTGCCTGCACGCTCCTTTACCTAATGGTGTTTTTCAAGCGGGAAACGTTTGATCTTTGGCTCCAGAAAGTATACGAAACTGCCCACGCATTTGGCTACCAAGTTCAATAAATTTATTTTTATTTTGAGTGAAGTTGAAAAAAAAAACAAAGATTAAGGTGCATTTGGAAGTTTTAAAATCTAGCAGCAATTAAAAGTAAAATCCTTCCAGGAATCGGCTAGACTAACCTACATGGTTGGAATGCATACCCGATGATGGTGAGCCCCAGGAAAGCGTAAACAGCTCATGAATTATTAATTTCCTCCGTTTAACTTAGCGTAGTTTGTCGGTTGTGGGGTTTGAAAGTACGACTTTTACTGCTCTACAAGCAGTTCTCACTGTGTGCACATTACAGTGCCCACAATTTCTCTGTTGGGGTGCACAGTGATCAGGTACAGGAGGTCCTCTCGTACAGGGCACAGTACGTACACGTATGGGAATTCCCCGTAACCTGTGGAAATGTGCAGAAAAACAGCGTAAAACTTTCTGTGGCGAATTAATGTCGCTTTTGCACGTTAAAATACTGCGTCAAACCCGTTTGATTACCATTTCTATAGTTCGATTCTGTAGAAGGATTATTTTTTCTGGTAACGAATGCGAGCTATTTTCTTTTGTATCTATGTAAATATGAGAGACAACTAGAAATAAATAATGGAATGATTTGACCATCAATAATAATAAGTACAGTTTTGTAATTTTCCAGTTATAACACGAAATGTTCAAGTCCTTTGTTCATCGAACTCGTATTGTATGTATGTATGTAAGTATGGAACTACCAGTTATCTCAACAACCGTTCATAGCAATAGGCCTATCTTGACAAAGAGAATTGTACAAACTTAACCACTTGTATGAAGGGCCAAAAGGGAATTGGTCAGCAAGCAACATCACTTACACGTACCAGGGATTCTATAGATACTACTTATCCACATCAATTATTTATCGGTTCTGGGATTGTATGACGATCTACTACACTTCAATAACTTGGTATATTCAAAATAAGTAAATGCTTACCAAATAGCCTTTATGCAAAATGGCCACTTATTGGTTGGAGAGCGCCTGGATAATGCGCAATACAGACCCCATAGTGGTTTTTAGACTTTTATCCAGCAACTCCTATCCCTACCGCCTCGTGTTATAAGCCGGAATACGATCAACCTTAGCGGTGGCAGTGCAGGAGATCTGCCGCAAAGGCGAGAAGGTGAGGAGGATCCGTGGCGGCAAAACCCAACTTTACCAGAGCGGTGGAGCGACCAACGAGCTGGGAACGGGTTTCATAGTGATGGGCAAAATGCTGGATCGCGTAATGGACTGGAAAGTGATCAACGAGAAAACGTGCATGTTGAGGCCGTTTCTTCAACTACAACATAATAAACGTGCATTATCCACACGAAGGCAGACCTGACGACGAGAAGAAAGCGTTCTATGCGCAGTTTGAGGGAACGTACGACAGCTGCTCACGACGGGACATCAAGATCGTCATCGGGGATATGAACGTCCAAGTTGGCAGGGACGCAATGTATAGACCAGTGATCGGGCCCCATAGCCTGCACACCGACACGAACGATAACGGCCAGCGATGCATCAACTTTGCAGCTTTCCAAAGCTTGGTGATCAGAACCAGAAGCACTTTCTTTCGCCGCAAACATATCCACAAAGCTTCCTAAAGATCACGTGACCAATGACCAAACCTTGAACCATCTCGACCGTATTCTCATCGATGGACGGTTTTCCTTGAACATCCCCAGGTAACCAAATTAAAATAAGCAGTAAATCAGTCGTTTATTAGCATCCCTGGCGTTTTATACTGCAGGTTGTTGTTTATCAGCTTTTTGACTGCATAACTGTTGTAAATTGGCATCTACAATTCTATTTAAATTCTTCTTGTTGGTAACTAGCTGCAAATAAGCATTGTCAGCACTATAAGAGGGCTAGCAGTAAAGTAGCCGCATATTTTGCCAAAATAGCATTTAAGTAGCATTTAAGGCAACTTAAATGCTTATTGGCTTGCTTTTAAATTGCATTGGAAATGCTTATTGGTTACCTGGGTGATTAACGTACGCTTCTTATCCCAAGTAACAATTTCAGTTTTATTACACTCTTATGATGGCATTTAAGACCAAAATTAGTTATGAAGACCGCCATAAGAGTACAATAAAGCTCACATTGTTGTTTGGGATCGACTCCCTATCGATATCAACTACGGACCGTAGTAGTAGTACATGTGCGCTCAAAAACAATTATACCCGTCCTCCTCAGTTAAACATTTGTCAATTAGACAACCCGCAAGTTGCCAAGAACTATGCGCGTGTACTGGATGAAGGTCTGCCTTCCACTATGGAGCTAGGTGCTTCGACCTGCGAAGATGAATGAAGTAGGATACGCTCGACCGTTACCGCGGTGCTAAGTAAGGTAACTTCGAGCGCACGAAATGATTGGTTTGACAGGGAATGCCAACAAGCGATAGCGAGGAAAAAAGAGCTTGGAAAAACTATCTAAGCATTGCCATGTAAGAAAATTTGGCCGAATAGCGACGAGCGCGGAATGAATTGACCACGACCCTGAGGAGGGAAACGCGGCAGAAGGAAGACGGAGATCGTGAAGAGCTAGAGCAACTATTCCGGGCTAATGAGACGCGCAAGTTCTATGAGAAGGTGAACCAATCTCGAAAGGCACACACTCCGAAGCCCGATATGTTTATGGACGAGGGCAAAAACCTGGTCGACAGATGAAACCAATTTTTCGATGAGTTTCTCAACAGCGATATAATAACAGAAGGAGACTCAACCAAAGTTACCCTAAGAGTGCCTACATACGATAACAGCATCCATGCTCCCGATAATAAAGAGATCCGGTGTGAAATCGGTTAGCTGAAGAATAGAGCCACCGGAAAGGACTGACTAGCAACGGCACTTCACTGGATAATTTCAAGGATTTAGGAGGAGGAAAAACTACCGGAGGAGTGAATGGTAGGTGTGGTTTATCCCATCTACAAAACAGCCGATTGGCAAGATTGCCATAATTACCGCGGCATTACGCTGGTCAATGTCGCCTACAAGGTGCTCTTCAGATTTTGTTACGTCGTCTATCCGCAATAGTAAGAGAATTTGTAGGGCAGTATCAGGCGGGTTTTATTCTACTCTCCGACAAATCGGACTCCGACAGACATGACTACGCACACTATTGTCGTGGATTCCAGGGTAGCATACGAAACAGTCGAGCGTGAACAGCTATAGCAGATAATGTACGATGTCCGGTTTTCCGAACAAACTGACGCGGTTGATCAAAGATACCCTGGAGCGAATGATGTGCTACGTGCGCATTTCGGGGACATTCTCGAGCCCAAGGTGAGTTAAAATAGGTGATCTAGTTTTCACAGTTTGTAGAACAGAAGTGCGCGGAACGATTGGTTAGCAACCATCGACGTTGTTTATACATTCAACGGTTTCCGCTTTGAAAATTTCGGTGATCGTCAAGGGTAACCCAGCGGGGGTGAAAAACAAATTTGAACATCAGAAAACCTCTCTTGACTAACCTTGCTCGAGCCCTTTCGAATCACGCTAAAGGTTTCGCTGTATGTTTTCAACATCGCTATTGAAGGTGTGACGCAGCGAGCGAGCATCGAAACGAGAGAAACGATCTTTAGCAAGAGTAGCCAACTCCTAGCCTTCGCAGACGACCTCGACATCATTACTAGAAACCTTGGGGCCTACGTGCGTCAGATTAAAAATGGAGGCTAGGAGGATTGGGTTACAAATTAATGGTAGGAACAGGCTCCACAGAAAATAACGTTTGCCTCTCACGGACAGCGACTATTCACGATGAATTCATCGATGAATTGGAAGTGGTTGATGAGTTCGTATATTTGGGATATCAGGCTTGCTGTTCCCTTCGTAATACGCTTCGATCAAGGGGTATACGCAATCCCACAAAGTTGGCAATGTACAAACGCTAATCAGACGCTAATCCTCTACGGACTTAAGATTTTAACTTTGCTTACGAAAGACATTCGTGCACTTGCCGTATTTGAAACGAAAGATATGGCAGACTATTTTTGGCGGATAGAGTTGTGTAGGTGCATGAACCACTATTTGAAGAGATTCCCATCGTACACCTGGTGAAAGTTGGGAGACTACGGTAGGCCGGTCACGTCGCAACGATGCCGGACGAGTGTGTAATGAAATCCGTTCTCTTCAACAACCTCACCAGCACCAAGAATAGACGGTTTCATTGTGCTAGATGGCTCGACCAGGTTGAAGCATACTTGCGTGTGTCGAGACGGTCAACGAATTGGCGACGAGTAGCCCAGGACTGAGTACAACGGAGAGGAATTTTTGATGCGGCAAGAACCGCCTCGGCGCTCGGCTGGTGAAAATGTAGTAAGCAATATACTCCTAACTTAGCATATTGCATTATTTGCCTTGGTCTATTACTAATACTATCACTTTGTAAATCGAAGTCAATAATTCAAACACGTTATTAAAGACATCACACATCACCCTGAGGGGTTCGTTTTGGCCATAATCAGTGCGGTTTAGGAAAAAAAGGACGACAGAGATCATGAAGAATTAGAACAACTATTCCGAGCTAATGACACGTGAAAGTTTTATGAGAAGGTGAACCAAACTCGGAAGGGCTACACACCGAACCCGACATATGTAGGGACGAGGGAGGGAATCTAATCACAAACGAGCGCAGGATGGTCGTTAGATGGAAGCAGTTCTTCAATGAACACCTCAATGGCGAAGTCGCAGAAGGAGGCGGAATGGAAATTAACCTAGGAGCGCCTATGGAAGATAGTAATGTCCTAGCACCTGATCTCCAAGAAGTCAAACGAGAAATCGGGCTGCTGAAGACCACCAAAGCAGCTGGGAAGGACCGCCTACTGGCAGAGCTTTATAAACATGGCGGAGAAACGCGCAAACGCTCTACACTGGGTTATTTCGAGACTCAGGCGGGTTTCATGGGGGCTCGCGCAACTACGGACCAAATTGTTACTATCCGACTATCTTGCAGAATTGTCGGGAGTACAACGTGCCCACGCATCACATCTTTATTGATTTCAAAGCAGCATACGATACAGTCGATCGAGACAATCTATAGCAGATAATGTACGAACGCGGTTTTCCGGACAAACTGACGCGACTGATCAGAGCTACATTGAATCGAGTGATGTGTTTCGTACGCACCTCTGGGACACTCTCGAGTCCCTTGGAGACGCGGCGTGGGTTGAGACAAGGTGACGGTTTATCCTGCATGCTGTTCAACATCGCTCTTGAGGGGGTGATCCAACGAGCGGGCATCGAGGCGAGAGGCACGATTTTTACCAAGGGTAGCCAACTTCTAGGCTTTGCAGATAACTTCGATATCAAAGCCAGGAACTTTGCGACGGCGGAGACAATATACGCCAGACTGAAAGCAGAATCTAGGAGAATTGGGCTAAAAATAAATGCATCGAAGACCAAATACATGAAAGGAAGAGGCTCAAAGGAAACAAACGCGCGTCTCTCACGGACGGTAACCGTTGACGGCGACGAACCAGAAGTGGTAGAGGAGTTCGTGTATTTGGGATTGCTGGTGACCGCGGACAACGACACTAGTAAGGAGATCCAGCGGCGCATCCAAGCGGGAAATCGGGCCCATTTTGCCCTTCGTAAAACGCTACGATCAGGAAGCGTACACCGCCGCACGAAGCTAACAATGTACAAAACTCTTATTAGACCGGTAGTTCTTTATGGGCTGGAAACCGGGACGCTGCTCACGGAGGACATACGCGCCCTTGCCGTGTTTGGTTTCTAGAGGCTACATTTAAATTGATTTCGGATAGTATGTTTGGATCATCTATTTCTCCAGTTAATAGCTTGCCCACGAAAACTGCTTGGAAAATATTTCACCTCTTTGCCAGTGTGTTGATTCCTAGCAGTCGACAACGGTCAGTATAAGGTGGCAAATGGTCGGGGGTTGCTACGGTAGACACCTAAGAGTGAAACGTATGAATTTGGCATGTACTGCTTCAGTCGGGTTGCTCCAAATTTCGGAATAGAGGCTACATATCAAGGCTAGCAAAACGGGTCGGTAAACTCTCTGGCAATCATAATAAAGCCTATTAGCAAGTTCTATGAATTGATAATAGAGATGTTTAAAGAAGAGTTGTGAGTCTAGTCATACACCAAAGTCCTTAATTACTGTGACTCTTTCGAGTTAGTTAGACAATACTGGGGTTTTCTTACGTGTGAAAGAAATTACAAAACATTTCGACACACCAATAATCAACAGGTTTCGCAAGCACCAGTCAGCAAATCGTTGCAGTTCAACGCAATCCGTCCGAGTTCAGACGACAAAAATCATTTCAGAACGTCAACTTAAATGAGTTTACAACCAGGCCTGATAATAAAAGACAGGTCATTAAAGAATAAAGAGAACAGCAGCGGTCCTAGGTTACTCCCTTGCGGAACACCAGACAGGGTAATAAAACTGTCTGACTCAATGTGGCCTAATTTAACAGAGAGCGAGCGATAAACGAGATTAGAGTTTAAGTTTTCAGATTTCAGTTAAGTAAAGTGTTTTGAGGCTCTGAGATGTTCAATTTTAGCTATTAGGAAAGAGTGATCGACACGATTGAACGCTTCTTTTAAATCTGTGTAAATAGTGTCCACTTGCACTTCATTTTCCATGTTTTTAATGCAATGCGATGTGAACTGCAATAAATTTGTCGTCGTTGATCTGCCAGGATAGAAGCCATGCTAATCCATGGAGATATATGACTTGAACTCACGTTGTAGTACATTCCCAACCAGCATTTCAAATAATTTTCACTAGCAGGGAGAGAAGTAATTCCTCGATAATTAACTATATCGTGCTGGTGCCCTTCTTTGAACACTGGAAACATAGTCGATTTTTCCAACAATCAGGGAATATCTTGTAGAGTTGCAGCTTGTACAGCTATTACCTATTACGGTCTTGTAGAGGACAGTCTTCCTGTGTATATTTCAATTTGAAATCGGCGGAACTTTTTTTTTTAAACAGTAAACAAAGTTCGGCTTTTTAAGGTTAAGGTTAAGGTGTTGCTAGATAGAGTCAGTAGGATAGTTGCAGTAACCACGTAATTGCGCTGTACTCTAACAGTCAACTCCGAAGTCAGTTGATAAAGAAGGGTCAAGTCTTAGAAAGACTTTTAAGCGAAAGGCTGTTATTCTTCATTTCGAATATAGTTTGTTTTCTCGAATGATGAAGCGTTTGAAACAAATTAAGATTATTATTAGCACGATTTATTTATATATCAGGAAAAGAAACGGACCAGAATGGCTGCCTTGTGGAACTCCGAACTTAGCTGTGAAGGAAAACGAAACATAATCTTCTATCTAAGACATACTCCTTCCCGTCAGATACGAACGCAGTCAGGAGTGCAGACTAGCACAAATTCCCAATCTTTCGAATGTAGCCAATGCGATCTTGTAATCCATTTTAGCAAATGCAGTCGATAGATTAGTATAAATAGCGTATACTTGTGAGCCTTTTTCTATTCACTAAAACTCTATGCTGTCGAATATTTTCTATGAAATAGAAAGCCACTGTGAACTTTTCATGACTATCTGTTCCAACACCAGCGACAAACCTACCCATGAGTTAAAGCAAATATTCAAAGCCTCCAAATGTCATTGCTTTGAGAATAGGACAGCTCTGGGAAAGGCTGCTTATGTCTCCATCGATTTCGCTTTTAGCTTCCAGATTGTTCCACACGAACCTGGTGGTGCTGGTCGGTAGACTGACAAATAACGACACCAAATATAGAGTTGCTCGCGGGTATCACAAGTTTGCACAAGTTTGCATCTGGTCCGTGTTTCGAAATAAAATTCATTTTAATGGCAGGATAATCACACCTTCTCACGATAGCCCGCGCTGGAAATGGGTGGCAGCAATGCACTCGAAAAACTTTCTTTCGCCCGATGCCGATAATGGAAAACGGTAGGTTTTTCTTCGATTTTTATTTTCTACCACTATCTCGGAAATGGTACAACGGGAGGCCAGGATTTGGTTGTCTGTTTTTTTGCTTTTCTAACTAGTGAACATGACAAGGCAACTATACTCTGTATGGCCGTGGGCTACCCACAACAAACCCAACGATGCAAAAAAAGAAAAGAAAAATTCAACAACACCGATCTAGCAGAAGGTCAGACAAAACACGGGAGGGAAAGTATGGAAACCTAGTTAGGATAATTTCCCTTCCTCTGCAATTGGGCTGCACGTCCTTTTTTGTTACCTCCATTTGCGATGATGCATGGCGTTTTTGCATGCACCCGATTTGCCCAACGTCGACCGATGCTTCTCAGTAAAAGCTAGCAGGGTAGTACATTGCGGTTGGAAAATGGCTCACTTCGAATCGGTCTCCTGAAGGGGATGCCAAAGTTACGTTGAAAGTTTGAAAAGTAAGCTGTACAGCTGGCGATTGAATTGTGGCTAATCTCTGTATGTAAATGTATCAGTTAGTGCACTGATCAGAGCCCGTTGAAGAATGTTTGTAGTACATATTGTTTTTTGACGAATTTCAACAATAACAAATTTAGTTACAAAAAATAAGTTACATATATTTGATTATGAATTAGGTTAATTTGACCACTTTTTAAATTTTTTAGACTAGTGTAGTAATCCACTAAATTTGAACCATTCTAACCTTTCTTACGGTATGGCGTGTCTAAAAATATCGCTGCAGCTTTCAAGGTTACATTCTTTGATGGTGATTGCAGCGGCATTTTTTTATCACCAATTTGTCACTCTAACCAACCATCCGTCCCGATGGAGGTGAACCCTGTTGGGTGGTGTTTGATTTCCTGCTTTTGCCGTTAAACCTGAATGAGCATTTGGTTCTAAAATGTCCAATGCTATAGTTTTTCCGGCTGGTAGTTGCCACAGCTGCGACTCTGTCGATTATTTGCAGAGTTTTGAGCAGTTTTCATAACAATCATTTCGAATGAAGGCTATTTCAGCATATTATTATAGTTATTATTATCTACTAGGGCATATACCCTAGTAAATTAGAGTCGCAAGCAAGCCATTTAAAACAGTTTATTATTTTATTGTCTATTTTGAATAAAAGTTTTTTGTTCTGCTTATGCTCTGCCAGTTTTTCCAGTTCTTCCTAATTTCTTACGCATTACTAAAGTCTCTCTTGATGGGACTTGGAATGCGACGTCGAGTACCCCTCGGCAACCAGCATGCGATTGTTGCGGGCTCATATCAAGAATAGGTGACATACGATCGGATTGTCGAGAAAATGTCACTGATAGTAATGAAGCAAAATTCCTTCAAATGTTGTGGAGAAGGATAACAACAGATCTAGTGATTTAAACCGAAAAGTATCCGACGGCAATGTTCTGGAAGTCCCAAACAAGACGACGGTAAAGCCTTGACCGGAGCCAAAAACAACTCACAAACCAAAGAAAATGGTTGTCGAAAGCATAACGTCAAGTAAATAGGCTCGCTTGGAATTAGAGTTAAACGCGGTCGAAGAGCATCAATGTTTACGAGAAGAACTAGCAGAAGAAATAAAAATGAAAGATCTTCAACGAAAGCAAGACGAGGAATTACGGGAGCAGGAGCTGACCGTAGAAGCGAGACGGATCGCAGAAACATAAGGGGCTCTGGAGCAGAAGATGGCTGCCGAACGAGAATATCGAAAGTATTAGATGGTAGATCCGGAAGTAATCGGAGCAGTCATGGTAATAGGGCTAGGGTCAATATTGGTGTCACCGATCGTGGGGAAAAGGTGAAAGACTGGCTGGAAAAAGCGAATCAGCAGGCTGAGGGTACAATTTAGAACCAGTTTATGTTAGAAACAGGCAGTACCCGTTAAAATCAATACTAAGAAAGATAGAGGATGCTTCAGAAATCTAAACCCCTAACTATACACTGTCCTCCAACAAAAAAAAATTCAGTCCCAATCTTTCGTCAGTCAGGGAAAAAGGCTAATTCAGACAAATAATCATAAAAACGCGGGCCACAGTGATCCAAAAGGGCGAAAAGCGGAACTTTTTCCTGGTGTCTTTTGCTTTGATTTTATCATTTTTGATCTTCAGCACTTTTGTTCGTATGAATATCCCCCTTAACCTAAAACCACAGAGAACAGACTACCAGGTAATCGACAAAAAGTGTGTAAAAGGTTTTTATGTAATCTACGAGTAATCCTTCAATAGAGCACCCCTCGAGCAGTAAGTGGCAAACTAAATCTTGATGTCGCTGCCATCGCTGCTATGTAACTCCAGCACAAAGTAATATTGATAAAGGTACATGGATATTTTTTGATGCGTTTGGCAAACTATTTCTGGAGGGCGCCACCGACAGCTTTTACACACAAAAATTCGATTACTTCCTTCGAGCCTGTTAATCTGTTCTCTGTGCTAAAACTGTCAAAAGTTAGTCATCGCTTACTATAATTAAAATAAAAAAATAACTTTTTTTGTGTTAGGAAATATAGACAACGTTTCTTCGGCAAAATTATAAATATTGTAAAAGCAAGCAACTTTGCTGAAGAAATAAAATTTCTATCTTTATCGAGTGCTGAACTATAGGGCATATTCTTCAAAACTTCTTTAAAAATTGGTTTTTCATGCTTGGCTTTTGTTAGTTGCATTTTACAAGAATACAATGCTCTAGGCAATTATAGAAGCTCTCAAAATACACGTTTTTGCAGAAGACCGCAAATCTCTTGGATCTTTACTTGCTGAGTTATCGCATACTCAAGCTTTAAATTTCTATAGCTTCACGACCCCATGGGGCAAAATGGTGCAAGCGGATTTATGAAATCAGCGCTTCATCTTAAAGCTTAAGTCAAGTACTATAAACTTGTATGGGTTCCGCTTGTCCGCAACCACCCAAATGAGAGTACGGTAAGCATACGTTTTATGTGTTTCGCGTTCACTAAAGGCTCGATTCGCACTGACAGGGTAATCAAGGAAATGTTTCACCGGTTCGTCATACAGATTCAAGGTCGTTAGTTTCTGCGCTTTCTCTTCAGGGATCGTCCAGACCAAGAACCGGTGATTTACGTTATGAATGCTGCCATATTCGAGACTTCATGCTCACGGAGTTGTGATCAATACATTAAAAACTTAAACGCGAAGGAGTTCGAAGCGAATTTCCCACGAGCAGTAAGAGTTAGGCCATTACAAATATTTTATAAAGTTTTTGTCCTTCCACTGTTCGGCCACTGAGGGGGGGGGGGCGAAAAAAAAACAAAGTGAATTTTTTAATCGAGCAAAAAAACATGGATTTTAAGAATTTTTATTTAAGGTTTAAACGTGAAAACCGAATCTATTCTTGCTTATAATATATACGTTAGGCTTATACAAATTTGAAAAAAAGTTTATGTCACCCCCCCCCTTCAAAAATTTTCGAAATTTGAAGGGGCAAAAAAATAAAGTGCAATAATGTTGCTTTCTTTAATGGTAAGCAGATTTTTACAACTCAACGAGTTTACATCTCTAAATTACCCAATTCGTGCAAAGTTGAAGTAATTATCCCGTTAGTCTCGATCAACTATCCTACACCATCTTAGCTTTCTGATTCCTGCTACAGGTCACAGGCGACTATTGTGCTTTACCTTTAAGTTCCGACGTCGAAAATTGGGGTGCTTGGAATTAGACTTTTGGCTCCATTTACTTTAAATTTTGTTCCATTTTAATTCAACTTGCTTCAAAAGAACCGAATTAGATTGAAGCATCAATCAACTAAACAATGTATTAGTGAAATTTGCTACCACTTTTGACGGAGATATTCCGAATTGCTGTGGGATTATATTTTGCTGTCATAGGTAGTAGTTAAGATTAAAATAAAAATACAACAAATTACACACTCCGGAACATCAGTTTTCGGTGCTTTCGGGGTTCCAAATTGATCGTTTTATTCCGTATTGTCCAAGTACCTACCCTAATTTTGGATGTAAGGGACGAAAAACTTAAAGATACAATTTTTTACCATGCATTGGACGCATGCAGAAAGCATGTCACTGAACTGTTCGAAACTTTTCTGACTATTGACATGTTGTGATTATCATTGGGATCAACGGTGGCCCCGACCATTACATCAAATCAAGCCATGTTAAGTTTGTTTTTTGTTTGTTTTTTATTGAGCTTTATCTGCTTTTGCTTTCAAAATGGAGTTTTAGTATGGAAATGTATGAAAGTGGAATTAAATTGGAATAGGACTTTCATTGCTAGGCAGTCGAAACAGTCTAATCTTAAAACAGGACATTGTCCAAACCGCTATCATCTGAAGCTTATGGGTGCACTGCAAGGTGATATATGTCGATTCTGTGGCACAGAAAAAATAGACTCGGAACATCTGTTATTCCGATGTTCGGCATTTTTCAATTAAAGATCAAGGTTCTTCGACGGAGGGCTGTTAGAAGCCCTGATATTTGGAAAACAACTCCCAGCGCAGTACTGCACCTCATCCGAAGTGCAGCACCGGACTGGACAAATACTATTAGTCAATCAATGACAATCGCTTCTGATAGTGGTGCGTTAGCATCCTTAATATATCAAAGATAAACACGTTATTGCTGAGAACCAGCATCAACTGAGGAATGGGCTGATATTCGTATAACTAAAAGGTTGACCAAGAAACAAACGGTTTCAAACGTGAATGGTGTGAGAGATTTTTTTCTTAAAAAATGTCAGTAGCATAGCACATGCGTTCCAAGTAAAAAAGTTGTAGGGACCTAAATTACCAGTTTTACGAGAAGATTAGATTCCGATACTATTTCGTGGTTACCGAGTTCTGAACAAGTAAGTGACACAGGTTTGGACTATTATCCAAATCCGAGTGACATACAAGTAAAAAGCAAAATTCAAATGAAGGTTAACGGGAAATTAGCAGTCATCAACTTTTCGTCAGAAAGCCCAATTTTGGAAGCAGTTTTTGAGCCCAAAAGCGGAGTTTTGTTCGTAAAATTGTAAATACTGCATTCTTCTTGCGAATCTGAACACTTCAAACATATTTTCATGAACAGAATTTTTGTTTCAAACAAAAAACTGTTTTTGAAATTGGCAGAATCGATAACGACTAATTTCACCTTAAGTTACACGTTTATGGCTCACTAAGGTGATCCTGTAGCACTCCACTATTTTCAAGTTGATTCATCTCTGTCAGAATACTTACTTTATGTGTTTGGATCAAAAAATTTTGAAAGTTGTTTTGGTTTGAACTAAAATTTAAGTACTGTACAACTTTTTTGTATTCAACTTTTATTAATCTGGAAAAATAAACACTGGTTTCTTTTCCTTTGTTTAGTTATTGAAGGTTTGACGTTATTATTTTTTTCTTGCACCCCCCCCTTGAACAATATTTCGAGACCAGGACATAAACTTTTTTCTAAATTTGTATAAGCCTTATTATTTTCTATGCAAAAATATACGAAAAAAGACAAAAACGAAGGAAAATTTTTTAGGACGATTTTCGGAAATTCTATTGTTCGAATTTCCATTTCTGTTTCGTGCTAGAAGCGTTAATTCAACTCGGAGACTCATTTTTCGAGTTTTTCAGACTGTAGAGCCCACAGACAATTGATTTTATAAAAAGAAATTTGACTCATATCCTACAAATTATTTTTTGCCCCACGATTTTTCAAGCCAATTTCCAAGGGGGGGGGGGGGGTGGTGAAAAAAACTTGAAATATGATTTGCAATGGCCTTATTGTTTAACACCACTACGTGGATGATTAGTTAGACAGTTTTGGAACAACGTAAGAGGTCGTGAAGATTGGCAAAAAGGCAAAGAAAATGCACGCTCGTGGTGGTTTCGATATCCGAAATTTCTTGTCGAACTACCTACATGTAGCAGCACAAGTTGGAAAGGTGTCCACAGCCGCCGAAAAAGACATCCGAACAAAGAAAGATGAACGAATCGAGTCGATATTGGGCATGAAATGGATACCCACCACCCAAGCAACAATGTGAGTTTTATGGTAGTCTTATGGCGGTTTTCATGACCAATTTTGGTCTTAAATGCCATCATTAGAGTGTAATAAAACCCAAATTGTTACTTGGGCAGCACGGTGTTCAAAATACCGGTATTAAAAAATAAAATAGACCATTTAAACGGCAAATGCCAGTTGGTTTGTATTGTTATCCTACTTTTAAAAAATCCTATTTTTAAAAAAATCGTTCGACGAATTTTCACAGCTCACAGCCGGTTTTGATTTTGTATGCAACATATGTCCATTGGCGACCATTTAAAGAGTTTTACACTGTATTGGGATCAACTGGAAATGTTCCGGATTAAGTTATCGCTGTGGGATATGATCAGTAACGAATATGAACAAAAACTTATCATCTGACACCTTAAATTACGCCAGAATTTAAAAACTAGATCAATCGAAGTCGGACTAACCACCTGGCACCACGTTGATTATATCCGGACATGTTTCGTGGACTTCCGGGAACACCCAGACAAGTGCCTAGAAGAAACTGATTGCGGTTCCTAAAATTTCTCGCTTTGTAGGAAAGTGTCCTCCCACGGACGGTAACCGTTGACGGCGACGAACTAGAAGTGGTAGAGGAGTTCGTGTATTTGGGATCGCTGGTGACCGCGGACAACAACACTAGTAAGGAGATCCAGCGGCGCATCCAAGCGGGAAATCGGGCCTATTTTGCCCTTCGTAAAACGCTACGATCAGGAACCATAAGCCGCCGCACGAAGCTAACAATGTACAAAACCATTATTAGACCGGTAGTTCTTTATGGACTTTTACCCGTGACGCTGCTTACGGAGGACATACGCGCCCTTGCCGTGTTTGAGCGGAAAGTGCTGCTGACGATATTTGGCGGAGTACAAACTGAAAGCGGAGAGTGGCGGAGGCGTATGAATCACGGGCTACAGGCACTGTTTGGGGCGACTCCCATCGTACATCTAGCGAAAGTTAGCAGGCTATGGTGGGCCGGACACGGCGTAAGGATGCCGGACGACAGTGCGACGAAAATAGTCCTCTTCAACAACCCCACCGGCACCAGGAACAGGGGGGCCCAACGTGCACGATGGCTCGACCAGGTCGAAAGCGATTTGCGACTTCTGAGACGACTAGGAAATTGGCGACGAGTGGCCCAAGACCGAGTTGAATGGAGACGAGTGCTTGAAACAGCACGAGCCACTCCAGCTCTATGCTGCTGAAGAAGTAGAAGAAGATTGAGTTTCTTCGATCCAATGGGACTGATGACGTTTCATAGGAGAATATTGTTGCAGGAACAGGATATATCCGACAATCAGATTATTGAAAAACTTGCCTATTAGCAAGTTGTTACAAAACAGTTGTGACAACCGATCTATCAACTAATTTTAGTCGTAAATAAGTCGCTGCAACTAGAAGTTGCTCGGAGGGTAACCCTCTGCAGTGGAAATCTCTGATTTCAACCCTTTGTTCCGCCGGCACGCGGAAATGGACACATAAGTAAGTACGTAAGCAAGTAACTAGAAGAACCAAAACCAAAAATGTGCTTCGCTGGATTATGCTCAAGTGGAGAAGCTGAATAATTCTCATTCCCAAATAGAACAGTCCGTGCTTTTTTTGAATACTGATGAGAAAACCCATATTCAGCCTTACAAATTTTCGCATTCGTGGACACAAGCAAGTCTCCCAGCAAACATTTTCATATGCATATCAGAGTAACAAATGAGTTATATGTACCTATATATACCCTGAAAAATCGTATCTGATGCACAAAACTAGCATATGCGTACTAATCTGGAGGCCATACACGTACTACAAAATATACGATAATAATTCATATGCGATAAGATCCGACTCAATGCGATTAGTTTTCTAATGCTATACAATTCTGTACTGGAAATCGCAGGTCAATCACTTGCTATCGTCAAATACGATAGAATATAAACTTGTGTGCATTTTATTAGGCTATATTTACGATCCTGAATTTATTAAAAGTCAATAACGATAATTTTCGTACATTAATATACGAGTTGGTGTTTGCTGGGCTGCTTATGCATGTGCAGTATATTTCCGGGTTGAAACACCGCAAGGGCCAGATGTTTTTTAGCCGCGAAGTCGAAGGCAGCTCCGTTCAAAATGCAGACTGTTCCAGGGCCGGAACTGTGCCTGCTCAACAGCGTAAAAATCATGCACGCTCCTCCCGTGACCAACCGTACACTATGACGGGATTTGAACGCCGTCGTAGCATGGATTAAATTAGACCAGCACCGATATCATCAGTATGTGGAGTTACGAGTTGGTCAAATATTGAAGGTGACAGAGCGTCCCGGCTGTTACAACTAAATGGAGCTCAGGGCTGAATGTCAGCTCTGAAAGCTAATGGTTTCGTGGACCGAAATTTCTGAGGGAACCGGAAGAATTATAACCAGGCTAGAATGAACAAATTGCTCTCACGGAAGAAGAGCTGATTGTTTACAACCTACATCATAATGTATCGGAACCACTGATCGATACGGACAGATTTAGTAGATAGGAAGGCTCCATACGACTATGGCTTGTGAGCACAGGTTCATCCACAATATCAGAGTTCCACAACGGAAGAAAAACCGGTTCATGGTCGTTTGACACTGGACGAATTGGTAGCGACCGAACTATCCCTGTGAAAATAAGCACAAAAGGAGGTATTTGCATCGAATATGATCATCCTTGAAGCAACAAGGGGCGAGCCGGAAGGACGCTATACAATTCTTTCTAAGGGCAACGCGATCTACAAATTATGGTCTTTTATGGACAGGGATGGATTATTCCTGACTATTCCTGATGACTGAGCAACGCCGGTTGGATACCGCACCGAACCAAGTGCCCGATAATTTTACCCGGTGAACATCGACTAGTTGATTTTTGTTTTCATCGTCATTTTCAATACTAGAACAGTTGTAAATGAAATGAGGCAACATTTCGAGACTTTAAAATTAAGACCATTGATGATCTGGGCGGGGATCCAGATGGTTTCGAGGTACGATGCTGGTCTAACAAGCCAGTCATGTCGTATGTGCGAATCTCAGCTAGGAGAAGTTGTTAGTCAATAGGCAATGGCACCGCTGCCGAAGGTTTGGCTGACTCACTAAATACGGCTTGTCACCTACGTAGGTGTTAACTATTTTGGTCCAGTGCTAGTGAAGATCAGTCGAAGCAACGTCAAGAGGTAGATAGCTTGACTATCCGAGCTGTGCATCTGGAAGTTTGGCCACACATTGGCGGTGCGTGGGAACGAATGGTCCGCTCGGTGAAGACAGCAATGGGGACCATAATACAAGTACAACGTAGTCCGATGACGAGGCACTGGAGACGGTCATTGTCGAAGCAAAAGGCGATGGTAAACTCAATACCATTGACGTACATTCCGTTAGAATCGGCAGATCAAGAAGATATTGTCACGGGATCAAACAAGTTGCAAAAAACTGCGGATTACTGTACAACGTTGAAAAGTGGATGGAAGCTTGCTAAACATTTGTTGGATGAAATATGGAAGCGGTAGGATAAAGGAGTACCTGCCAGTAATACCAAGGCGAATTGAAGCGGTTTGAAAATGCAACGGAGATAGCGAAAGGAAGTCTGGTTTTGGTCGTGGATGGTACAGTGCGAAATTAGTGGACTAAAAGAAGACTGGTCGAGGTCATTCACGAAAAGGATGGACAAGTACGACAAGATAATTTTAGAATACTAATATTTTTTACTATTTTTTTAAATAAAGGTCCCCTGGTTGTTCTACTTGCTTTGAATGAGACAAAGAGAATTTTGCGGATCACTCGGAGCAAATACTTGAAATGTTGAGCTGTGTTTCACTAAAAATGTAAGTTGCGAAATATTTCATCTGACTGGGTATGAATATACAAGCAAGAAATATGAGATTCGTTTCGTGTGAAAAACGCGAGTACTTGCGGATATAATTGTTTTAAAAATTCGAAATAAAGAATGGATCCTGATTACGTATGACGAAGACGTCCATCGCCCTACCGAATAAATACAAAATGATGTTTTAACATTTTAAAAGTAACTGAAATTTGAAACATATAAACAAACAATCATGAATGATAATAAAAACTTTACCAGTTATAAACCAGTTATAACCAGTAGTTAAAAAAAACTTACCCCAAAAGCAGCAGGATGACTCCGAAAGCGACCGACGAATTCCTGGTAGCGGTGGCCATTCTGACCTTCCTCCTGCTGCTGCGGCTGCTGCCGTCGCCGTATGCTGCCACTGTTCACTGTCGTCGGCAGGAACGGACTCGGGAACACCGAAGCTGTACTCGCTGCTGGATGTGACGGTGCGGCTGATGGCGGTAGAGATCCAAAGCGGCGCGCTAGCGCGAATAATCATCGCATAATGGTTTGATTAATTAACCGGGAGGATTTAGTTACGTGCTCCCACTTTTACGCCGTTCCGTTGACTACCCACTAGAAACGTGATTTTTTTTCTTCTTCACTTTGGTTGATAATCAATTCACTGGAAGCAATTTTCTTCCGTCCTGAATGCGGTGCGGGCGGAAATGGTGCTTGTTCATGGCGTCTCTTGTACTTCACTACACTATGGCTATTGAACTTGGTCGCACTTTGCTTTTCGCCTAAATGCTATTCGACTTCGGCCGGAAAGAGAAAACTAACAACATGATTGATGACGTTATGTGGTTGGTAACTTCGCGCAAGGTAATTCCGGTTACGCGAATTTCGTCCACCCTAGCTGGGATCAATTAATCGCCTAGAAGGGCTACGAGGGGTGACACATGTTTTGAATAACAACTCGCAATGCGGAACCTCCGTTTACCAAATAGCGAAATGTGGTGGGTAAGTACCAGATTGGTGGATAATTACGGATTTTTATGTTTTTCTGAACGGTGCACAGCACCTGCCGAAAATCATCATAAAATACTGCTGTAATTTGCCATTAACCTAGCAGGAGAAGATGGCGATAATGTTTGCGTTTGTATTCAATGTAAAAGCTCCTATGAAACTAAACCTATAGACAGTTTCACGTTTCCGATCCTCATACTAAGATAGTGAAACGTTAGTAAACGAAAACTATTGATAAATTGACTTGCGTATGTGCGATTTGCATTCATCTGTTTTATCTGACGATCTAGAATGTGACGGCACAGCCGAGCCGTGAGATGATGAGTGACGGACTGTTAGTTCAAAAGGGTTGTTTATCACTTGTCGTTCCTCTCCAACTGATAATCATAACATATGGTCGTACGGTCGAATTGCTCATTCTTCGTGCACTCGAGCGCGCTCTGGTCGCCAGGTCAACCGGAATGCATCCTCCAACTTGCAGGCAACAGCACTCGGTGGCAGGCAGCGAAAAAATAAGGCAGACAAGATTTACATAATTTAACAAATGATTGTGCGACGTCTACCGGTTGCATTGCAATTCGCCGATTGTACCACGCTTGATGTATGGATCCAAGAGTTCCACCGGACGGAACTGTTCTCGTGCACGAGCTGCCGGTTCACAATAAGACTAGATATTTGCTCTCGCAGTCCTGTCGTTAGATATGTGAAGAGATTTTATTTATGACTCGGACGTTATGATGAGCATTTTCCTACCGAAGTGCAACAGGGGCCTGGATGCCGATAGCACCGGGGCGATAACGGTAAAGCGCAGAAGTCAACTTCGGAAGAATGAAACGGTCGACTGTTTACGACTTTGCAATAAAGTGCGCTTGCCAAACACGAAACATTAATTTATTTGTTAATTACTTGTGAACAACACAACTTGACAGTAGTTCAAGGTTTAATTTTTATCCAAATTTTTTTTTATGGACGAATCGTGCGTTCGGTTGGCAATGCGAACGAGGTGACATTTTACGATAATTGCGTCATGCTTTATGTTGCATTATCTATGTCACCTTGCACTTCCTTATACTTGGCGAGTATCCGCGAGTGACTTATAACACGCTTATAAAAGAGCGAATGACAAAGATTTCCGGTTTACGACCTAATATTATTGTTTCGAAACCATGAACCCGAGATACATAAGATTGTTAAAAGTGTTAGTTTTACTACTGAAAATAAGGCAATCATAAAATGAAGATGGTTAAATATCAAGCAAGTTTTCAAGTGAGGTAAGACAATAAAGTTATTGTTGCGTTAATCATGATCTGTTTGGAGTCGATAAAGAATAGTCAAGTCTTAGAAAGATGTTTAAACCCAAGGTTTTGCTTTCTGTGGAGATCCGATAACCAGCCCCGATGGAAACTAAGTTTGTATGCCGACAGGGAAGGAGCCACTCATGGTTCCGCTGTCTCCTTAGGGACGGTTCATGACGGTGATCCCCCTGCACAGTGGATCGTCGTTTCCTTACCAGGTACGTAACTGTTTGCTAGGCTATGGGCGACGACAACAACGACTGATTCGGAGTGGGTAGCTGACTTATAACACGCTGCGCCTCACCAGCTATATTCAAGACGGCAACCATCTCTGCGAGGCTAGACATCGTCAGATGTGTGGTTCTTCCGGGGATCCAGGGATTATGGATTCGGAGCACTATCTCGTAGTATGTAAGATTCGCGCCCATTTGTTCAACGCATTCAAGTCGAGACCAACAGAGAAGATATGACGGAGCATTCGGTGGTTATCAGCGGAAAGAGTTGCTACAGTGTAATCTCGGAAAATTGATGAGTGGATTAGTGAAGTGAAGTTGGAGAGAACCTGAACGAGCATGTGAATGTGAAAGCACATTCACGATGCGAGAAGTCTTGAGTGTTACTGCTGTAGCCGCTTCTGATCCCAAGCAGCAATTTAAGATTTATTAGGTTTCTCTAGTGGTTTTCATGACCAGTTTCATAAAACCGTTTATAAAATCATAAGCTCCTTTAGAACTTTCAGCTATAAAACCGCCTTCCGACCAAGTGGCCCACTCTTTAGAAGGTTTTTATAACCTCTTTAAGGATCAGGTTATAAGGTCCGATTATGCTTTTCGCTGCTTGACAGCCACTGCTATAATTTGATGTAGTTTTTTGCTTTGTTTAAGAAAGCTATAAACCATAAAACTTGCTCTAGTAAAAAGTTAAATCAATTAGCTAGCTTTGAAGTTAAAAAATATAATATCCGTGAACAGAAAATTTAAAGTTTTGCTGTCAGATCAACCTGATAGATTTAGTTTATAGCAACCATACTTAATTATTCGATAGAATAAATAATAAATTTTCAGCAGTCTTCGTTGGTTTGCAGCACATGCACATTAAATTTTATCGTGCATATTGATGTGATAGGTGGATAAAATCAACGCGGGTAAAATCATCGAAATTGTGCCATTTTCGAAAACTAATTGTTTTAACACAATAAATATATTTAGTTAGTCAAACTCGATTTTTTAGCAAAATAATTTTAGTTGCTTCTTGTAATATGAAAACCGATTGATAACTGCAACTTCTGTAACTCACACCTTGCTTTGATGATTTTTTGTTTGCGGGCTAAAAATAATACTAAACTATGACAATATGGCCTTAGATAAAAAACGTTTTCAGTGTTGAAATTTAATATTCTTTATAATAGCTGTGACTTTTCGATTTCGGATTTCTTACGACAAGTTTATTTTACGTTTTCCGCTGAGGTTTTGACGTTTCGAGTTTTCGTTAGAAATCCGAGACCGAAAAGCCACATCTTTTAATAAAAATACAACGGTTTATTGTAGTTATCTTCAGAATATCAGCAATAAATCTGTTTGGCTATGGTGATACCATATTAGTAGGGCTATAAAACTATCAGATTTAATGCGGTTTGACAAGCAACCGCAATAAGATCAATTTTGTGTTGGTACGCCAAATTGTATTGCTACGCCCCACTTTTAGTAATTTTATAAGAAATGTAGCGCAACCAACTATGATAGTAATACATATAAGCAGCCACAGTAAACTGACTTTATTAGCAGTGGTTTTATGGTTATCTGTAAGTATATTTTGATTTAAATCATCTTGGTATTGCGTAATACCATAATAAAACCAGAGGTAATGGTTAATTCCGCAATAAAACCTTTATAAAACTCAAATGAACCCAAGCGCTTTTAGGATTGGTACTTACGATGAGTGGTTCGATGCAGAGTGCCAGCGAGATGAGAACAATCGAGCCAGAGCAACTGTGATAGGTGAAGCTCGAGCTAGGATAGGACGTGACCAGGGATGGAAGATCAGTGATTTTGATAAAATCTGTGAGTTATCGCCACACGCACAGATCACGATCCGTACAGATCATGACAAACAGTAAATCTTTAGCGCTGATCACAAGATTTTGTTCTCGAAACTGTCTCAGCAGTCGATCACAGTGTTACATCTTACCTAGCTGTGAGAAAAAAGGTCACACATGTTGTTTGTATTGTGATTCATATGATGCACACAACCAATCGTCGGTATCTGTTATATTTCTCAACGCAATCACGCAATGAACATGATCTGACATGAGGTTTGTCATAATCTGTACGGATCGGGACAAAGTGATTGTCGCTTACAAGTAGTGATGTCAATGAATTTGAATCTGATCGCTTCTATGATCTTGATCGCTAGAAGCGATTTTTTTCCATCCCTGGACGTGACACGTGACTTCTTATTCTTCTTCATTTTGTTTTGGCGATTCTCTTTCAAAATTTACTACGGCAACGAAAAGTGTTTCCAAGTATGCAGCTGCAGTTTATGATAGAAACCACTTGTCCTAGTTGATTGTGAATTTTTGTTTCTACAGTTGCACACATGAAATCAGCCAATCAGGAAGCTGGCTCTTTTTTGACAGCAAATTGACTCTTTTGCGATACAACGTGTCACGTCCTGTCCTAGTGCCAGAGCAGAGAAAGATGCCGACATGTTTGAGCTGCCAAAAAGGGAATTCACGATCGTAAGAAACGTCAGCACTGGGGTCGCGTTCTTGTGGAGGCGGAGAAATGCTTCGAGAGGCACGATACGAGAAGTTTCTGTAGAACGAACAATCAGGAACCAGGCCAACCCTTAGTTATGTGCAACGACATGCAGGGGCACCTGGTTACCGAAAGATCGGAGGTGGTCAAGCGTTGGAAACAATAAGGAACTGTCAACAGGAACAGGATAACGATTGAGGATGATAGACAAGCTGTGGATCCGTCTACTTTGGACGAGGTTAAACCAGCTAGAGAGCTGAAAAATGGCAAAGCAGTTGGAAAGGACGGGGATGCCGTCCTGAACTATTGAAAGTCGAGGGCGATCGGCTACATTGTGAAATCCATCAGGTTCATGCTCTCCAGTGACTTTGCGCCTACAGGTCGTACTGGGAGCATATATTTTCGGGCAGCCGAGATGACTGTTTAGAAGTTTCGCAGCAAAAACCGTTTGAATACCAAGGAGTTGGCAGCGGTCCTCGTAGGGCGGTAAATTAAACGAATCGCTCCATGGGAGATGGCGAAGGGCGTAGCGTATGAACTTTTTCTGTATCGTATCATTTCAATTCGGCGTTTTATAATATAATACATATACTTCAATCAAAGTTTCATCATTTGTTTATAGACTTTAAGGCGGCGTACGATTCAGTAAAACATAAAGAGCTGTGGCGGATTATGATTGTCCGGAGTCGAATTCTTCTGATGCTTCAACGAAAATGAAATTTTTTTTGCTTGTTTGAAAAATCGATTGCTGCGATTCAATTTGGTTGCACTATTACTCGCCCGTGGCAACCCCTTGTGTCCTGGCAACAACGATGTTAATGCAGTGAGCAGGCGAATGTGAACGAGAGGTCCGGAAGTGTGAGATAGAGAAGAACAGAAACGATTTCAACTGCGTTATCTTTTTTTGGTACAGTCTGCGTAGCTATATAGGTAGTAAATTTTTGAGACGTAATTCAATTCCGTTTAAGATTTTGAACCAGAAACATGGAAATACAATTCAGTGCTAAAATATCAATCAAAAGTGTTTAAGAAAAATAATGTTAAATTAAAAACATGTGTTAAGCATAAAGCGAAGTCAAAATGAGTTCCTGTTTTGTTAAAAATTTATTAGAGTCCATTGGGTAGAAAAAATAGTAGGTAAGGCTATTTGGAGCCCTTAAAATGATAGAACATAGTTTGCCAACAAAACTTTTTGAGCCGACACATGCTACCCTGGAGGGTTGTATTTTAATGCAAATTAAGCGTTAGAATAGCGAGTGAGATTGGACTCGTTTGGGACGTTTGGGTGGCTGGCATCGAATTTGCTTTTCAACATTATATTGAAAGGCGGTATTCCAAGGACAAGCATGCAGAGAAACGATATGATCATCATGAAATCTCACATACTCCTACAGTTTCCGGACGAAATTTTACTTAAGTACACGCCTCTTAGGAAGGAGGAGCTTATCATAAAGTCTGCCTAAACGAAGTATATGCTGGCTAGTAGAGAGGGCACGCTATGTCCGAAGGCACTTATTATTTAACTTTCATGTACCTCAGATTTCTCTTCACAGGATGTTAGTATTGGTCAAAACGATTAATTTGAAAAAGGTCTTAAAATATTCTATCTTGGGTTCTTTGAAAAATTCAATTTTTATGTTTATATAGGAGCCATTTCACTTTCAAGTGATCTTACCCGTTGTAATCCCCAGCAAACATTTTCGTACGTATATCAAAGTAACAAATATGATATATGTACCGATATGTATCTAGAAAAATCACATTCGATGCACGAAACCAGCATATGCGTACTGTTTTGGAGGCGATATACGTACTTCAAATTATATGAAAACATTTCACATTCATAAGTATTTGTATACGATGAAATCCGATTCAATATGATTAGTTCTATAAAGCTATACAATTCTGTGACGACAATCGTATGTGAATCAGTTACTATCATTTTGTACGAATAAATGTAAACTAGGGCGCGCTTTATTAAGCTTTATGTACGATTTCAAGTTTGTTAAGCGATATTTAAAATGATTTCCACGCATTATTATACGATTTGTAGTTTGCTGGGTCGACCACCTCCGATTTCAACCAAATTGTGTATAATTTCTCATTCCGACCTCAATTTGTCAAAGTATTGTGCGGATTGACCCAAGTAACCAATAAGCATTACTATAAGCAGTAAATCAATCGCTTATTAGCATATCTGGCGTTTTATACAGCACGCTGCTGTATATTAGCTTTTTGACAGCGTAGCTGATGTAAATTAGCATGCAAAATTCTATTTTAAATCTTCTTGTCGGTAATCAGCTGGTAACAAGCATTGTCAGCATTATAAGAGGGTTAGCAGTAAAGTAGCAGTATATTTTGCCAAAGTAGCATTTAAGTAGCAATTAAGGTGACTTAAATGCTTATTGGCTTGCATGTAAATAGCATTGGTAATGCTTATTGGTTACCTGGGGATTAATCCCCCTTGCAGTGACATGAGGTGAAAAATGATTTTTTTCGAAAATCTGAGAAAAATAGAGAAACGGCACTGTCACGTCTGTTCCTCGCTGACCATTGCATAAATCGCCGTGGTCAAGTTTTCGATTACTAAAGCTATGGAAATATTGCAGACCACTGTTGAAAAAAACATCATTTTCATCTCTGTTTTTAACTGAAAATGAGTCTAAAATAATCTCAATTTTCTGCAAAACTGCCCAGAACTACATCCCTTCGTATAAAACTTTCAGATTCACAGTCTATCAGCTTCACTTTTGCTTTTTTCGCATTACCTTTTACTATCATTCTCTAGAAACCCTAAATCAGGACTAAACTAAAACGAAATCAGGAGTTTGCTAGCAAATTTATCAGCAAAAGCAAGCTTAAATTTGCTCTACTCGAGCTGAGGCAACATAGAAGCTATCAAAAATCCATCAACACATATGTTTCCTCGTCCATAAGAAAACGCTCCAGCAACCTACTTCGCCAGTACCTTGTTGTACAACTTCCTAGCACGACTTTTGGTCACTATATTCCGTTTCAAAGTTCGGTTTGGTTACCTTCTGGTACGAGCTAACGAACGAACAATACACCTTCACACAGACGAATTCACCGGACACCGATCATCCGAGAGTCTCGGGGACAATGTATCTTAATAACCTTAAACGCAACAGTTGGTTGTAAGTTCCACTACGACATCTACTGGAATACCTCCGAACGATAGTTTACCGTTCGGAACGTTTGAGAACACTGCGGAGTTTACCGGAAACGTTTGAGAACACTGCGTTCGGCAGACTTGGCCAAAGCCAACGATTTTGCAATTTAAGAGACCCACGATGTTGGATTTTTAACGGGGATGGCCAAAATTAATTTTCTTTTTTCGGCTTCCATCTGTCACAACTTTTTTTATGATTCATCCATTAACCCAACTTTTACCACATAAAAAAGGCTTCTCTAAACGAACTAGACTGAACCGGTTCAGTGAACCCGATTACTATGAGGGTGGCAGTAAAATGAGCAGTGCTTCCAGATATTACTTTAGGAACCCGACGAGATTTTCCTCAATATCAATATTTATCAATATTCAGTATTAAAGGAATTTGTTAATTAAATAGATAGATGGAGTGCTAAGTTATGCCAATCATGGTTACAAAACTACTGAAATTTTAAATTATGCTAATCGGTTTTGGCATGACCTACGACAGTAGCATTCGAATTTTTAGTTGTCGAACTGCGTCCACAATTACGTTACCCACGCTCCAAACGATAGATTCACAGGATGACGATCTCGGCAATGTCGAATCGATTTCACGTTTCGTCAAATTTCCTCTGGGACAGTTTTCGCTCTCACATTACGGTAGAGTGAAATCGACCGGTTCAAGTTTCAATATAATATGTCCCAACGAGACAAGTCGCGCGAGCGAGCCATCAGTTCGGATCCGAAAATGAACGAAAAAACAACAACATCTGTTTATCGTATTCGCGAAACATATCAACCAACTGCAGCAGTAGCACACTTGTTGTTGGCCCGCTTTGCAGGACAGAAGAAGTGTCATCTAACGGAAAATAACGAGCCCCCAGTTTGCACGTTTCAGGGATATTCCCGGTGGAACGCCGCCGGGAGTGACTCAATTTTATGTCTCCTATTTCGCACACTTTCTAATGCTGCTCCTGCTGCTGCCGTTTCATTAGTGATGCACACGTATGTACGAGCAAGCTGAAAGCCGAAATCGATTTGGGCTAATATAAAATTCACTGGAAAATTGAGTTTCCTCTCGTGTGACGTCCAACAGTTTTATAGTATTTTCGACGGGGAAGGGGGAAAGTTTGATTTATGGTGTTTGCTTTAGCGGGTGTTATTGAACGATTGTAGACTTGCCAATCTGTATAGATTCGTGCAGTTGTCTAGGCATAGGTATAGAGAAGCGTGTCTATTTTGGATTTTACGAAAAGATACTTCGTACCGACGTTGGGTTATTTATTGCTTCCACGTAGCGCCCGATGTGCAATGCCATTAGCAACAGACTGTCCAGCTGGAACTGGGATTTTCACAGTGTCTACCTTTTCCCAGGCAATGTTTTATGTAATGCATTTGATGGTAGCCAGAGGAAACACCAACAGCAATGATTTCATGAAACATTCATATTATTTATGTACCATATGGATTTGAAATTTTGGCTTTCGAACTTTGGCTTTTGTACTTTGGATAGTTTTCCGATAAGAAAATTATAAATGTGTTGAATGTAGGAGCATGTTATTTCTGTCGTATACTCATTGAATGTAATTATACTGACATAAAAGAAAAGGTGTGGAAAAATGTTGAACTTCTCATCGCAATATAGGATTGTAATGATCTGTAACGATATGCTTGTGCAGTTCTAAATCAAGGGGAATATTTCAAAATTGTTTTCCAAGTTTTTGATTTATTTGTAAATCAATAGATTTTTGATCGATAAAGTTTTTTCTGCTATTTATTACATATTTCTTGTATACATCAATGTTGTTTTTAAAAGTGATCTTTCACTGATAACAGGTCATTGACCCATTGAAATGCCAGCTAGTTATTTTTCACTGTTGGTTGCTAGGATGCCCAATGCCAACCTCTAGTACTGGATAATACGAAAAACAGTGGCGAAGCTAATTCAAATATGTAACTGTCGCTCCGTGAATTTTTGCCAAAGTACACCGTATGAACTATACGCGCGGATTTTTACGCGCGCATGTTGAACATTTACAATGTGATCTAATTAATTTTTTTATTAAAGTATTTTTATCATTTGAAATTTTATACCTGATACATTTATCTTGCATGTAATTCTAGCTATTATTGGTAAACCAAAAGAAAAATAAAAAATACCTACTTAAAATTTTATGAATGGCGCGGAGATCCACTAATTTCCAGTGAAGAAGTACTACTAAATAGGTATTCTGAAAATTTGAAATCTGCCTAAACATAGGCGCATATAAATTCCCACAAAAAAATCCAGCTACAGAAAGGATCTAGTGTAAATCAAACCGTACTGCACCATCCCCACCGAAAATGAAACTTTGAAAGGCTTCAGCAAAACAGGATAGATTAAGCGCAAAACGAACCCATTCGCTCCGCGAATGTTCCATTTACCAAGCATTACCATTTGTTTGTCTTTGTCATTACTACAATATTCTCTTCCGTGATATGTGACGAATGTTTTGATTATATGCTGTTTTAGCTGATGAATGGCCTCATTTGACCCTGAAAAGCTGAAGGTTAAAGCATCGATTCAATCAAACGGCACAGTTCACCCTAGCTGTTGTTAAGTTGTAATTTATCTTAAGATCCTTACCCGTCGATCTGACTTTTTTCGGCTTCCAATGCATCGCACTCTATTTGGCCAGAACAATCCTATTGACGTATGTTGTCGTGAATTCAATGTAGTGTCTGACTCTTATGATTTTAATATTAGTAGAATGACTTTTAAATTTAGAATAAGTATGTATTAGAATTAGGAACTGTCTGTGCGATACCATCGAAGACTAGTAAATAAAAAATAAATAAAAAAATAAATAAATATAGAATGTTGCAGCGAGACATTTATCGCACCACAAATTATAAAAACAAAAAAAAATCGTTGTGTTTACTTGAGTTTTTATTTCCGGTTTTGTTAAGTGCTCTTTTGTAGTTTAGAGTCACAAAAAAAAACATTCCAAATTTTTTTGCAATGAAAAAATGAGCTAAAATCGAAATATTGTTTTCTGAAAAGCTCATTGTAATACCGTTTATTTACTACCAAAATCTGTAGTTTTTTCATGTCCAGAAACATCAATTCTCTTGTAGATAAGAAGAACACATGCGTTTTCTTTGCTCTACCAAAATCTAATTTATCGAAAAGAAAATGAAACCTGAAAATATGAATTTTTACAGGCGAACCAGCCGCAGGCTGAAAACCTCTCTAATATAGTATAAAAAAAATTTTACAATTTTTCTAATGTTCGTTCCTTACAAAAACACATTTACTTCCTCGTAAGAAAGTACAAAAAATATCCTTTTGAATTTTGGATATTTACTCTTACTCTTTACTCTTATTACAATATCTTTTAAATCTTTAAAATCGGTTCTGTGATTCAAAAATTGATTTTTTTAAACATCTAAAGGCAAAACTCAAAATAGAGCACCCACGCGCCAAATAATAAAAAACATGCACATGAGCTGTGAACTACCGTCCCTACTCGTGGGATTTAAAAAAAAACTTCTCCAATGTAAAAAATAGACATTCTGGTAGGTACCAGCAACCCGATAATATTGGAAATAACTCAGTCAGAGGGTTCCGCAAATGATTGAATGATGGGCTAAAAAATCAATTTCAACACCAATTCATTAGAACCTTCTGATGACCGCTATAAAACTTGCTTTAAACCTCTTGAAGAGTAAGGCCATTAGCTCAAGTAGGCTGAAAGCAGCAATAAAACCGATTATGCTTTTCGCAGCTTGACGACAACTACCATAATGTAATGAAGTTGTTCGCTTTGCTCGACAAAGCTATAAATCATAAAGTTTGTTACGTAAAAAGCTGAAGTACCCAGTCAGCTTTATACACTTGACACATAGCCGGGAGCAGAAAAGGTAAAGTTTTACATTCAGATCACCCTGATCGATTCGATTTACAACGACCGTAATAAAATATCCGAAAGAATATACGATAAATTTTCAGCAGTTTCCGTAGTTGTGCAGCATATGCGCATTAACTTTTTTCGTGCATATTGGAATCACAAGTGGTATAAGCACCAAAATTTTGCAATTTTTGAATTAAACAAAATAAATATATTCGATTAGTCAATATCAGTTTCTAGCAAAATTATTTTTAGAATAAATCTATTGCATTCAATGGGAAAATACTGTCGGTGACGGACTGCCTGGCACTGCAACGGCATGCGCATCAACTACAAATAATGCTCTACATACACCATCAATGCTCATTGGGGTTAGACATTGATGATCGCGTTTACTCAATATGCGACTTAGGCGTCACAATTGACTCGAAAGTCAGATTCAACGAGTACATCGGGATTATCATCGCGAAGGCATTCACCACACTAGGATTCATTCGTCGTCATGCTTCCAGCTTTAGCGACATTTACGCATTCAAAACGCAATATTGCGCGTTGGTGCGTACGTAGCATCTTGGAGTACACTTCTATCGTTTGGTGCTCGTATCAGGTCACGCAAACCCTTGTAAATTGCAATGGAACGAGTACCGAAAAAAATTTTACGTTTGGCTCTGCGCAATTTGCCCTGGAACGACCCGATCTATCTTCCTCATTATCAAGGTCGGTGTCAATTGATCCAACTACATCTACTGTCGGGTAGACGTACCAATCAACAAAGAATGTTCGTGTTTGACCTATTGCAGGGAAACATTGACTGCCCAGCATTACCAGAACAGGTGCCAATCAACGTACCTCCTTGCCGGTTTCGCGATACGCAAAACCTTGCAATACCTTTCCTCCGGATGCACTTTGACCAGAACAACGCATTAAGCTCATGTCTTCAAGCATTCAACGCTGTTGGTGACATTTTTGACTTCGATATGCCAAAGTCAGTTTTCAAAAAACGAATCAGCGAAATCGCATAGTGAAACATAGTTTATAAGCATATTCAATCTGTACGATTTTTTTGTCAAAGGCGGTGTTAAATAAAATAAAATTGTTTTTAGTTTTAGTTCTAGTAATATTCCGAGAATTCCAATACCCAGCAAACACCGGAGGTATCCCGGGGCATTATAAGGTAAGTCAAAAATTGTTTTTTTCATCGCTTGTATCTTTTTCTACCTTGGAACGTATTTCGTTCTAGACTTGACTTGATTTCCAGTCGATTGATGAAAAGAGAACGAAAATACGTTAAGAAACAACTAAGTTATGGCCATTTACGTAGAAGCAGTACCAGCAACATTTATCGCATTGATCATTTTAGGACATAGCCATATCAACACTGGAAGCTTTTTCTGGTCGATTACCACGACAACCCTCTGGGTACCAAGTCTGGGTACCTCGACGGAAGCGGTGCATAAAGTCAAAATGGCCCTAAATGGACATTACTGACAGCATTTCCAGAAGTGATTTCATAGAAACGACCATAGCTCGGTTGGTTTTTGAGGGATTTCCGTTCTCATTCACTAATCGACTGCAAATTTCGGAATATTTAAAAAAAAAACAGTATTTCCCCGAATACAATTCGTTTCATGCAAAAATAGAGTATGTTGCTGCTTCGTCGTAATTGCCTATTCCCGTCCTATGCAACACAAATTATTAAAAATATCAGCGATTTTTGTGACACATAATGTAAAATTAGTTATTCTCTAATATTTTAGTTTGTTGACTATCATACGCAATCAATCAAAGGGAGCTGAGAACTATTTGAATGCTTTTTTTGAATAAAGAATTCCTAGCAGCCAAATTTCCTATATTTTTTTGTGCGACGAAGAAGAAAATGTCGACTAATCCTTTCAATTTCCGTCATTCATAAAATGAAAATAACCCATGCAACGCATTGTCGTTATTCTGCAGCCGGGAAATATTGCATGACCTGCAGAAATTTTACAAAATAAAATTTGTCATGCCGTCCTACACAAATACATGGGCGCTAGCTTCGTAAACATTATTGTGATTTTTAGTTCGGACGATGAAAAATTTAGATGGACGGATTTCAAAACGGCACGACGAATTTAAGATATAAAGTCAGTTGCGTAATTTCAATAAAATGCTTTATAATCGCTTTTTAGTGAATTCAAAGTTTGAGTCAAATCAGCAGCAGAACTTTTGGAGTATTCTTTAAATCCACCTAAGAAATGATGAAAATTAGAGTGACTTTCCTTACTACGACGGGAATTAGAAATAAACAAAACCCTATTTTATATTGTAGCAGTTATGGCCGTTTAAATTTTGTCAGAATTTTGCCAGACTCAATTATATTTTGTCTAACCCCTGTACATCCTTTAACAATTTAAAGGGCAAAATCGTTAAAAAGATGTGATGAAGCTAATGGCTAATAATCATGAAATTACAGCCAAAAGAACCTCAAGGTTCGATTTTCAAGAAAAATAATTATATGGACGAGCGCCAGTTGTAATACTCCGATTACAGCTTGGGTCGATCCATGCATCCTCCAACTGGGATAAAAGATTACGGTACAAAACTTCTTTAACAAAATTCAAATGAAGCATTAAAATTATTCACAGATTCAATCACAGGTCAATCATTTCTTTCATATGAAACTTTTAGTTGAAGAAACTTATTTACTACTGAAATTGGTTCTAAATCAGTTGCCACAACTGATTTAGGACAACTGTGCTAGTAGGGGGTTTTTAAAACTACTGGCCAAAATTCCTGAAATATTTTTTCGCAAATAAGGTGAGTTCTTGTATTCGAACAATGATAACATTTGAACGCACGTTGTAAAATTTATGCCAAAATATCAAAATATCCGTTCTGAACACATTCGTCATATCTTTTAGTCAAAATGAATTTCGCGCGTGGCTCTAAGGGTCTAAAACCGGAGGCAGACTACAGACCTACAACCTTACCCGTTAGAGGGTTGAAATGGCAAAAATAAACATGAATTACAGAAACTAAGTTACGAGATTTTGTTTATTAATTAAAATAGGTACTTCAGGGCAACAAATCTTTGGTTTCGCGTTGATATTATACACTGAAAATAAAATTTAAAATAAAAGTCACCACTAGATCATTTTAGGACCTATAATTTCCGAGTTATATTTAAAAAAAACGGAAAAAAACTTGAGCCCTTTCCAAAAGTTAACAATTGGTCTGGAACAGTTTTGGAAAAACTAAATATGAAAAGTTGCCTATTTACATGAACTTTTTACACACACAAAGTTTCATTGAATGTGGAAAGGGTGCTGCATTTTCGTCATCCGTCGCATGCATTTCATTTCCATTTTTAAAAGCGGGAAAAAATTTTACATAGGAAATTATCGTGGAATTTATTTTAGAAACAGACTGTTAATAAATAGTTAGCAACGTGAATTTTTCAAAGCTTCAACGTTCAACTTATATAAATTAAATTAAGTTCATCGATTATTTACTGAATATAATGTAGATGCTCAGTACATGGGTTTTAGCATGGAATTGAATTACAAAATAGGAAATCAAATCACGTCCCATCAAATTGATCGAATCTTATCTGACGAAGCTAAATTAAATACAGTAATGTTCCGATTTTGTCAGCCTTTAAATTTTGTTTAACTTTTATGCTTTTAAACATAATTTATAATACTTTTCAGCCTACCTGAAAAAGTATTCTGATTCTCTGAGGAGAGTTTTTAATAAAATGATGCCTTCTTGCGAGTAATTCGGGGTCAAAATTAGGGTATTTTTGTAGTAAAAGTTCTATAGTTCCTAAAAAAGAAAAGATATAGGCATACTATATTCAGTAATGTTGTGTATTTTCACTATTTGTATAACTTTGTAAAACATAAAAAAGTCATACAACTACTACAAAAACAGCTAAAATAGAAAAAATAATTTTAACGATTTTTCATTTATGAGAAATAGGATTTTTCTATCTTTGCTGAAGAGATAGAAGGTTGCTGTCTGCTGTAAAACTTTGCAGAACACATCAATGTGTTATATTGAAACTGAAGAAGAATAAATTTTTTATTGCACTAATCAAAATTTGAATTCCGCTGAACGATAGCACTTTTAATTTTAAGAAACTCTTTCAAAGGTTCCATAAACCTGAAACCAAGCTTTCCCGTTCAAAGCTAATGCGCACCAAAAAAGGTTCTGAGCCAGTGCGCTGTGCCCGGTTTATTGAGCTTTCGGTTGACCAATTGAGGGTTAAAATTTAATTTTTAGTAAAAATCTTCGATATTGCAAGGTTTTAAGTCTTGAATTTTGAAAAAAATTTCGAAAATGTTTTTTCCCGATTTTGACAGTTTCCCCATTTTGTCAGCCCAAAATTCAGCATGGGGCTGACAAAATCGGAACATTACTGTATTATAAAAGAAATTTCAGAAAATGCTTGCGGTTCACGTAATATTTTGAATACACGCCGAATTTATAAATAAAGTAAAAGAAAGACGTCCAAATATTTCAGCCAAAAATATGCCAGGAATTAAATAAAAAGAAGACTTATCCAATTCAATTCTACTATGTATTAAACATAAGAAACCCATTTCAATCCACTTAGTTTTAAGGGGGCAATCATAAGCATTAAATTAATAGTTTTTCACTAATTTATGATCGAATACTACTGTTTTTTTCAGTCCATCCAATGATTTGAACGCTAACGGTAATCGACATTAACACCTGTCCTAGTTTGTTATAGACGTTCCTCGCATTTTGTTGGACATCATTCAAACCTAATTCATTTTTAATTATGAATATTGAACTAGTAAAACCATTTGATGGATTTAATCGCATAAAACTATAGTTTTTCGATGCAGTTTTCAAGCAACGTTTTAATAAAAATGTTCACAAATCTTGTCATACAATATAGCTTAGAATAAATTTCGATTTAAACTGTGCACCAACACATTTCGAACTCGTACTAAAATTAATCTAAATCGCCGAATTATGTAATACATCCAACAATTGACGATACGAAATGTAGACAAACACCATCTGCCGCCCCGCTCATTTTCCTAATAGAAAAGCGTGTCCGACATGTACGCATCAAATACTGAGGATGTCCACCTTCATCCATCACCGGCACAGTTCTAAACCCGACCAGGCTTATACACCTAGCTTTTCGCGGCACCCGCTCCGGTTCCCAGACACACACACACCGTTGTTGATGGAACCCACTAAGCAGCAATTAATCCACCTAATCAATGGCGTCGCCCGGCCCGTAATCGCTGGACGTCAATCTAATAACTGCTCCCGTTTCATGCCCGTCTGTTTGGTTTCAATTAGTTCACATTGGCTGCATTAGACAACGAGTCGTGTTTCATCCATTTTCACACACTCGAATCACGCACATGTTCAGCTTCTCCGTTAATCCGCACGAGGGACGATCTGCTCCCGCCCGGCTTGCAAAACTCCTCCCTCCCAATCTACTCACAACCACTATCCTTCTTATCAGCACAAATCACAATTTCCCGCCAAAAACTATCAATCGGACAATGTCGTCTATACCACCTTAACTGACTGAAACCGCCGTGACGTGTCTTGCCTTCGATGGCAAAAAAAGCACTGATGTTCACACTTAAGGCACCACGTGTAAGCACATTAACAACTCAAGCGGTCCGAAGCTCTCGAATGGCATTTCCCTCGGAACAAGCTGCCGATCAGCTGGACGGACGACCGCGAACTGAAAGCTTTTAGTTTTCCACCCAACAGTCACTGGGCGTCCCGTTATACACATCTGCCTTGTTTCCACCAGCCAGAGCCTTCGGTGGAAAATCAGCAAACGAATAACAAACACTGCAGCAGCGTCACCATGTCAAGCCAACTGTTAGCGAAAAGAACTGTGCGGTGAGACTAATCCAAAGGATTTTCGGATTGAAGGTTGGCTGCGCTGTGCGGTCGTTGTTGGGAACAACGATGGCAACTCTCGCGTCACGATGCCGAGAGGGAAAAGCGAAACGCGCGCGGTCAAGTCCGAATCAGAACTGAACGGCAAATGAGCTGAAAATAACGATTTCCCTCGGCCGATGCCGATTTTTTTTCTCCCGCCGTATGCCTTGGCGTACTGATTCTCAACAAATTGTACGCGCGGAAATTGACGGTTTGCTCGCTGTAGGTATATGCGATCGACGCTACTGTGCTGGCTGGTTGGCTGTTTTGTGGCTGTAAACAACAATTGGACTGGCTTTTGCATCCTTTGTCCGACAATAGTGGTTGTATCCTTTTTCCAATGACGCATGCATGTGGGTGGATTGGCGGCCAGGTGTCTGAATAAGGCATCACGAAACGTTGTTCATCGACCGAAATTGAAGCTCAAATGGTCATTACCCGCCAGTCAGTACCTATCCGAACACAGAACGGTCTCCCGGGGCGTTGTTTTTAATTTTACTGCATTTCACCGGTTTGATTTCGGATAAATGCAGCTGAAACGGTTTACACTGTGAATGAAGGGCCGCCTTCGGTCAGTGGTTAATCAAGCTTGGTAAATATAAACAAAGCAGAACAGTTTGCGTTGAAGATTAATAACTACTCGTAGTAAATTAATTAATGTACATCGTGGAATGTACGAAAGTGAGAAATGACTGAGATATTTTTTTTTTTCTTATTTCCCATCGGAAAGGGCTGTAATTTTTCGACTGTATAGTTTTTATGGAAATCTTCAGTACTTCATTTGATATTTCTATGCCCGCTGAGTGAACTATGCAAAAAAGTGAGTAAAGGGTAAAAAAAATTAGCCGAAGAGTTCCAGAATTTTAGGAATATTGAAAATTTTTGAAAAGGAAAAATCTTACATGAACCTTTTCGATTTGAAAAACAACAATCAATGACAATCATTTCTAATTCTATTTTGAATTCTATACAGCAGTTTTTGGAACAAGCAACTTAATACACCTCAATATACGATTAAGATATAATTAAAATATTTGACGTTGTTATACAGTCGGTATTCATGCCAGCAGCACTAGTAAACTAAGGCGAATCAAAAACACACCCTTCGAATGGACAGCATCATACTCAAACGATAGATTTATTAACCGAGTGATTACAAGGTTAAGAATCGGACACACCAGACTAACACATGGCCACTTCGCGAAGAAAGAAGACCCCGCGATATGCCCAAGCTGCGGCACCAGAATAACGGTTGAACACATTCTTGTCGACTGCCGACTTTACGACGCAGAAAGACAAAGATGCAAACTGCATTCTTCTTACCAATCTGAACACAGCGAATATATTTTCATGAACAGAATTTTTGTTTCAAACAAAAAAACTGCTTTTGAAATTGGCAGAATCGATGACGACTAATTTCACCTCAATTAGATTTGGGTTTTGTCGGCTCATCAGTCAGAAAAAAACAAACGAAATTTAACTTTGCCGAAATGTTAGAATCATCTATACTGCTTTATAGCTCACAGCCATAAGCTGAATATGACGACACGTACGACTGCAAAACAACTTATTGAACACTTCGCTTTGATATAATCTAACCATTATGCAATTCTAATGTAAAATTAACTTAATATGGACTTTTTGTTACGATCTTATGTTATCTGGGAAATAATAACTGTCAGTATTTTTGGACGTGTTTAATTAAAAATAAGTTAATCACAAATGTGTCTGCATATTCATAGTAAAGTATGCATAGTGTATTCAAATGTCAACCCAAGTTTGCAAGTTTGTTTTGAATTTGTATTCGTTTAAGAGTCGTAGTAATCATGGGCGCCAAAAGGGAACTTGTGAAAGTCTGTTTTTGAACCATTTTCGACCATGTGATATTTCGAAGAAGTTGAACCCACCCGAAATAAATAAAAGATTCATCTTTCGTACCGTCAAACGGTATAAGAAAACATTCTTGGAAAATACTCCTTAAACCTGGACGTAAACGCACTGTGGAAACTCGGCAGCAGATTTCTTGATTCTTGATTCTACCAATCAACTGTTTGCAATTCGTGGCTCTTCAGTTAGTTTTGTACACCAAGGAACTCAAAATCCCGAAGAAATCTTCGATTGGGCGCACTGAGACAGATTTGTCGGGTCGTGGTTTTTGGGTACAAATGGGCTCGAATGGATATTCAGGAACGACTGTGTTTTTTGGCGTAATGCGATGATGCTCTATTCGGCCAAAACACGTATTGTCCATCTGCATGATATTTTTGTAGAAATGGGATCAAAATTTTCTTCAAACATTCGTCTGGTGCATATTTTAATTGATAGGCAAACCTGGGGCTTGTTGTTGAAGGTACGAGAAAGGGAACGATGTCCTGCGTACATAATTTTCGTTGGTCTTCCACTACCTTGCTTGCGTATAGTTATTGAGCACAGGGCCCTACAACGTCACTTTCAATTGCATAGCGTCACTCATAAATAAAGCAGTAAAGCTTCGGTTTCTACAGAAGCAGCACCGCTTCAGTTTCAAACTAGCTTCAGTCAGCGTCAGCAAAACGGGTTTCACTTCGTCATGACGATCAGTTTCAACTTTTCATTAGTACTTTTCTATCAAATATTCAGAAGATGACCAGCAACTATGAATGCAAATGAATTGAATGTGAGTAACAATTCCTACAATGCAACGTATATTAATGTTAACCTTGTCAATGTCGAAAAATCGTGCCTGACTTTCTGCCGTCGTCAATTGAAACAGCCACCAACTTCAACTGAAGCTGGCTTGAAACGTTCAGTTCAACAAACGAAGCAAGTCACTTCATTAATGAAGCGAAGGTAAGAGAAAGTCAGTTTCATTTATTTGTTTCGACGATGCCGGGCCCTGATTGAGCATCTTAGGATACGGTAAACAGTCGAAACCGCAACATATTCGTTTTTTAAATGTTGTACCGTATACTTTTTGCCGAGATTTCTATGGCAGTTTGTAGAAGTGTACAACGCGCTCCCGACATGCTTCTTGTTTCGACGCAATTTTAAGCAAAACTGGGCAAGCATAAACAACACAAAAAATATTGACAGAAAGAGAAGAGAGAGAGCTAACACATACAAAATCTCATTTCTCTCTGAACTCGTTTGTTGTTGAGTATAGGGGCCGCAAAAAAATCCAAAATTATTGTTGCCACCCGTTATGTTCTTCGTAAACTAGGTTAACCAATATTTCCTCTTCCATCATACGAAGCACGCTGCATGCTTATAAATATACAATCAATAAAAGAGCGTCGTAAATATGCAATGGCGTTGTTTGTAAACGATATCGTTTTGCATCATATTGACTCAGCAACACTTTTATCGAAACTGAACTTTTAAACACCTACTCGGCAGCTTCGTAATCGCCCAGGTAACTATTTGTGTTTTATTACACTCTTATGATGGAATTTAAGACCAAAATTAAGACCACCATAAGAGTGCAATAAAACTTACATTGTTACTTGGAGGAAACTTTATTTACCATAAGCCGTTATCGTACAAATTATGCAAAATTCTGTCCATTTAATCGTATGATGGCCTCGTACAATCAATACTGCGAAACCATTGACTTTACACTGTCTCGACATAGAATAGACTTAAACATGACATTACTTCAAGTCAATACGAAATCATAACGAGAAGGAAAAGATTCACTAGCAACCGCGCATGGAGTTTCAGCAAAACGGAATTTTGCTTACTGACAAAAGCGACTAGCTGGAAGGAACACTTTCAGACATTGTTGAATGGAGAGGTAAACACAGGGAATAGCAGGAACAGGATAAGAATTGTGAGCGATGGTCAAGCTGTGAAACAACCGTTGAGGGTGGTAAGGAGGCAATTAGTGAATTGAAAAACAGTAAAGCTGCTGGGAAGAGTGGTATCTCGGCTGAACTTCTAAAAGCGAGGAACGAGCGACTGTATGAAGCATCCCACCAGATCATTGCCAGGATCTGTACGGAAGAACAAATGTCCAAGGAGAGGCTGGATGGCCTCATTCGCTTTATTTTTACAAAAGAATCTCAACTCGAGTATAACAACGATCGACAAATTATATTGCTTAATTCTGTGAATTAGGTGCACTTTCGTATCCTATTCTATAGAGTAAGACCGTTGAAGTCCTTGTCGGTGAGTATCAAGCTGGTTTTCGTGACGGTTGCTACACGACGTATCAGATGTTTACCCTGTGTCAGTTACTAGAAAGTTCCGGGAGTGCCGCTTGCAGACTCATCATCTATTTGTGGATTTTAAGGCGGCGTATGATTCAGTCAAACAAAATAAGCTATGGCAGATTATGCTAGAACATGATTTTCCAACGAAGCATCCAGCGAGCGACGTTGGATAGGATATACTTCAGCCGTTTTCATGACGTTGGATGGAGTGAAGCATGGGAACACTCTCTAATCTGCTATTCAACATTGTCTTGCAAGGTGCAATACGAAGAGCAAACGTGGAAATGAACGGGAATTTCATCACGGATTCACACATGCTTCTTGATTTTGCGAATTATGTCGATATCATCCGGATCTACCGCAAATTACGTTGGATGCAACTTAAACCGAAATTCCATAGTTTGCAAATTTGCACAATACTGGCGCTCAACAGAACACAAATTCTACAGGTGTCCCATTATGGATTTCATTCATGAACGCTGAAATATGCTGATCGTCAAGTGTTTGGGTTTTGATGAGTAGCTTCTGCAATCAATACTTGGTGACAAAATGGAAAATGGAGTATGCCGCAGGCGCATGAACTATAAGCTATATCAAGTATACAAATATGAGATATAGTCAGAGAAGTACTATATAGCAGGCAGTGGTGGGCTGGGCACGTGGCTAGAATGTCTAATGAAAGAGTATTCAAAACTATTTTCAGCAGAGAACCAAGAAGAGGCCGTCAGACCTCAGACCAGACCTTATGGATGTGCGCTGTTGAGGATGATGTCCGTTCAGCTGGTGTTCGGAGGGATTGGAGAAAATATCGACAGTACTGGAGAACCATGATTTGTTCCGCGCAGAAACGATAACCAACCGTTGCCGTCATTAAAGTAAGTAGTAGTCGCGTAGAAAATATGCATAAAAAGTAAATTCAGTGCACTTTGGTTTGATTCAAATTTGTTTCAATGGCGTCTAGTTTTATTTCAGCTTTTCCAAAAAATTTTGAGGAAGTATTTTATTTTATTTTATATTTTACTAGCTGACCCGACAAACTTCGTATTGCCACAAATTAACCTGTGTTGTACATAAATCATGAATCTCGAATGATCTTTGTCACAATCTCGAGTTTTGCAAGCCCCCCAGTGGGCGGCACTTCCGACGGCGGGTCACCGGCAACACTCGCGACCGTCTCGTCCTGAATGATCTAGTGTTACTATAGATAGTTTTTGTGGTCTTGTATTGACTAATGTTTTATGGAAGAGTCTCGAATTTCTCGAGTTCGATTAGTTTTTGAGTTTCGCAAAAATTTCTGTTTTATTTGTATGAGAGTCCATATCCCCCTACCACAGGGGTGAGAGGTCTCTAACTATCGTAAAATAAATTCAAGACTCCAAAATCTCCCACATGCCAAATTTGGTTCCATTTGCTTGATTAGTTCTCAAGTTATAAGGAAATTTGCATTTCATTTGTATGGAAGCCCACCCTCTTAAAGGGGAGATGGGCCATAACTCGCTTTTTAAAGAAGAGAGGGGTCTCAATTCACCATAGAAAAAATCTTGCGTCCAAAACCACTTACATGTCAAATTTGGTTCCAGTTGCTTGATTAGTTCTCGAGTTATGAGGAAATTTGTATTTCGTTTGTATAGGAGCCCCCCCTCTTATAGTGGGGAGGGGTTCTAATTCACCATAGAAAATATTCATGCCCTAGAAAACTTTCACATGCCAAATATGGTTCCATTTGCTTGATTAATTCTCGAGTTGTGAGGAAATTTGCATTTTATTTGTATAGGAGCCCCCCTTCCTAAAGTGGGGAGGGGTCCCAATTCATCATAGAAAAAAATTTTGTCTCCAAAAACACCCACGTGCCAAATTTTGTTTCATTTGCTTGATTAGTTCTCGAGTTATGAGGTAATTTGTATTTCGTTTGTATAGGAGCCCCCCCTTTTAAAGTGGGGAGGGGTCCTTATTCACCATAGAAAATATTCTTGCCCTCGAAAACTTTCACATGCCAAATTTTGTTCCATTTGCTTGATTAGTTCTCGAGTTATGAGGAAATTTGTATGGAAGCCCCCCCTTTTAAAGAGGAGAGGAGTTATAATTCCCCTTATAAAGAGGGGAGGGGTCTCAATTTACCATAGAATAACTTCTTGTCACCGAAGACACCCACATGCCAAATTTTGTGCTATTTGCTTGATTAGTTGTCGAGTTATATAGAAATTTGTGTTTCATTTGTATGGGAGCCCCCCCTCTTAGTGGGGGGAGGGGTTTCTAACCATCACTAAAACCTTTCCTGGCCCCAAAAAACCTCTACATGCATATTTTCATGCCGATTGGTTCAGTAGTTTTCGATTCTATAAGGAACATACGGACAGACAGACAGACAGACAGACAGACAGACAGACAGACAGACAGACAGACAGACAGAAATCCTTCTTTATAGGTATAGATTTATGTATCAATGCATCTTTTTAGGTGCATGCATTTTCCTAAGTTTACTGACTAGCAGCGATTATCTCTTAGTTGAGTCCGAGCGAGCAATAGCGAGTAAGGCCAGCATATACAAAACTTTTGTTCGGGTTAAAGGCGGTGAATATTTTCGGTCATTCTTATTTCGACCGTTTGTGATGCGACCATTAGATCAATTATGCCATTTGTTATTTTGGCCATTCGTAGGTAATCCGTTATATCGAATCAATCGAATCGCAGAATAAAAGTGATGTTAAAAATGAAGCCTAATTTTTATTTCCAATTTCTCATTTAGGCCATTACAAATCACATTTTCAAAGTTTTGTCACCTCCCCCCCCCTGGAAATTGGCTTGAAAAATCGGGGGGCAGAAAAATAATTTGTAAGATATGAGTCAAAATTTTTTCCAATTTTTTTTTGTAATGGTCTTATTATTATTTATTTAAGACTGTAGGGTAATCCGGATAAACCTGACACCTCGATTTTTAAAGTTATAAGCTGCTGTTTGCAAATTTTCTAATGAATCTTGTTTACACCGTGTTTGTTATTACTTACTTCTGGTTGTCAAAACAAACAATAAAACAAAACCGGCCAGCATTGAAGGAATAGTCCTTGTAAAAGAGTTGACAGAAGGGGCCAAGAGAAGTATTCACTTGATATTTGTGTCGGCTTTACCTGCACTGTTGCTTGTTGTACTTAACCGAACAGAATTTCCTATTTCATTGTAAATCGAGAACATTCAGAATATTAAGGTATTTAACAGACCTCGTAGAAAGAATTTTTTGGTTATGGCTTAATTAGTACAAATTGGTATAATTTGGACAATATTTAAAAAAAAATAACTTACAAATTAAAAACGACCCGTTGAAGCACTAAATAAATATTTATTTAGTATAAAAAGTCGATGCTTCATTTCAGAAAAACAAACGTGATTGCATTCTTGAATTCCTTTACTGTATGCTGCTGCTTGGAATTGGATTTACTGCACCGAGAGGATACGTGAGCTAGAGTCGGACAGTTCTAAGTAAGCCTCGCACAGCGATTCTGGGTTTCTCGTTCGAAGAGTCCTACTTTCTAATGGTATTAATTTAATAATGAGTTGAGTGGCATGTAGCGACCTCAGCTATGCCAAAGGCAGAAAGAGAGAGAGAGAGAGAGAAAGGTGAAAGCACAGCAATTGCATGCAGTGGAAAAAAGGTTATTCCACTTTCCCATACCTGTATCCTGTATGCGGCTTGCAACTTAAACGGACTCCACCAACCAACAGTCTCAGCCAAACGCCAACCGTGCTTTAGGTACAAGCTAGAAGCATAGAACATCGCGTGCATAATTTGCTTCCGGGCTGTGCGGTGAACGGAAACCGACAGGCGGGGTTTATCAAGAAAAGGAAAGTATGCTATGTATTATGCAGCGCGCACACAGGACATTCGCTCGGATTCATGTTCGCGACTGGCAGCAGAGACGGTTCGGGCTATCCTTCGTGGTTGCATGCAGAAGTATCCATGAAACAAAAAAAACTGCAGCCTTGTTTGGGTTTGCCAGCATGAGCGACATATCGCGAGGCATGAGCATAAATATCAGCGGAAAATTAAAAAAAGAAGTCATGTTGTAACACTTTTTTGTTAACAAACATCAATTAGCCACTTTTGAAGTATTTTCTTTTGTTCAGATTATTTTGAAAACTATATATTGAATGCCAACGTTGCATTTAGTGAATAATTAACGAGATTGATTAAAATTGTATTAGTTGTAAGACTCTTGAAAATGTTAGTTATCCTGTTCTTGAATGTTGTTTTAATGATTGTTTTAAAAGGGATTTCCAGAAATAATAACAATGCTATAAAATTGCTTATGCCTATCTTCTGGCAGCTTTTAAGAATAGGAATAAAGTGTTAGATTTTCCATGACTTAGGGAACTTAGGGGACTTTAACGACGTATTGATAGGTCAGAGGCTAATAAAGCTGTAAAAGTTCTGATGCCAGGCTAGCTTGATTAGTTATCAATTTGGCAATGATGGTAGAGTATTGTTTAATTTATGTGAATCTATTCTAACGCACCAAAGTGCAAAACTTGCCATTCAAATGAATCACTCGAGCAGCTTGCATACAAGGTGACACTTGGTAGGAATCACTGAAGCGCTTTCGCGCCGAACGGATGTAAAGAAATAACTTTGTGTTATGATTTCTAACTTATAAGTTATTCAGCAGTTGTGATTTTTTAGAATCTGAAAAGTTGTGTGTAGAGAACAATTAGCAAATTAGTAATAAACTAGTTAATGGTAGCTATATAAAAATAAAAATAACACAAGTCTAGAATTGTGCAATATATGTTGACCGACACGTCGCCGGTTTAGGTAAGAAATTAACCAGATTTCGACCGAGAAAGAAAAAGTGACTTTAGCACAAAATTGAAAAATAAGTTACTAGAATGAAAACTATGAAATTATTGACAAAATGACAAATTATTGACAATGCGCTGATTATGTCACTGTTGGAAAGGGTGCAGTGCACACATTTTGGTAAATCTGTTTTTTTTTTTGGGGTTAAAGCCTAAATTTTCTGGAGTTCAAAAGTAGTTTTAAAGTTTGAAATGTGTCTATTAGAATACAACGAATACATTATCATGAGACTGTTTGTGAAGTCCAAAAAATCAATGAGAACTGATTGAAACTTAACTGAGCTGGATAGCATGTAAGGAAATATTATGGCACCATGGCATAAAGCTCACCAGGCTGGAGCTTTATAGTTAGTATAGTTTATGCTAGTTTCCAGCAAACCTGTCTCAAAAGCTTTATACAGCGGTCACAGTGCGCCTATGCACAGTGGTACTTCGATTTTATCACTTGTGAGTCAAACAAAAACTACCATTTGCTATATTCATTATCGGTATTATTGTTGTATTAGTGATTATTCTTTATTCATCAAGTGTTATTTTAGAAACGGCGTTAAGGTTCAAACACGCGTCATTGATTTCTGGAATTTCAAAAGTAAGTGACCTCCTTAAAATCAGTTTATTCAACTTTTTGTACCCAAAACCTCATCTAACGGGTTGAACATGTTCTACAAAATTTTTGATACTATCGAAATACGTAACTTTCTAGAAGGTTTAAATATCGTATGTTGCTTTATTTGCTTTAAAATTTGATTTGAAGCATAAATTTTACCGTTTTTACAAGTAATTTTTTCCATACATGGATACCTACTGGCAGCTAAAGTTAGCATCGCTCGAACCGCCATAGAATATAGTATAAGTGTGCCAAAAATCACCACCGTGTCTACTCGGGCATTTTAAGTTTTACTTTAATGGTTTTGGTTATTTAAATTATGAATTTACATATAAGTTTACCAAATTTATTTGAAAATATAATTGCACCGAGCTTTCAGTTCGCTTGGATATCCTGTTGCATTCATTGTACAGAAAGTGCCTGGAACACGACTGTCATTGCGTCTGTTTATGTTAAATCCAGTAGAATGTTGCCGATGTTTCCAGTTTTAGAATTTATAGCTATGATGCAGCCATGAAATATGTTCAACTATACGGTTGGTCGAATTTAAATTCACGGTGCAGAAATAATAGATGCAGCTGTTCTACAGGTCGGTCGTCTTTCAAAAGAACCGCAAGAGTGCCGTAACAAAGACATAAAATTTTTTAGAGAAAGCGTGCACGTAAATGTTCAAGGTATGTTAACAGTAATGAATCATGATTGTATGTAATTATCTGAGTAATTTGATTTCTGAACACAATATTGACAAATGAAGATGTTTCAGAAGATTGTTAATGACATCGGATCCGTTGATTTCAACTTTAAGAAGACCAACGTCTCAGAACGAAAGTAATTCTGCAACAGATAGTGAAATAGACGTGGACGAGGTCCTGTGAAATTATTATGAACATATCGGAATAATAAAACCCTGATAACTTTCTAAAACCAGCATATATGTATGTAATTCATAATTGAAATAACCAAAATGCCCGAGCAGACCCGGCCGTTATTTTTGGCACACTTATACTATATTCTATGGCGGTTCGAGCGTTGCTAACTTTAGCTGCTAGTAAGTGCCTATTTACGGAAAAAATACTTGTAAAAACGGTAAAATTTATGCTTCAAATCAAATTTTAAAGCAAATAAAGCAACATACGATATAAAAACCTTCTAGAAAGTTACGTATTTTAATAGTATTAAAAAGTTTGTAGAACATGTCAAACCCGTTAGATGAGGTTTTGTATACAAAAAGTTTAATAAACTGATTAAAGGGGGTCACGACAGAAAGTCAATTATATCGCGCAAACCATATGATGCAGATAAATAGTATCTTCGACAAAGTTTAATGAAATTCAAAGATCTACAACTCTGCTGAACACATGAACATGCTATCTAGTTCCTATAAAAAGTAATTTTTTTCGATATCACATTTGAAATATCCCCTTAATATCCAATTGTGTGAAAATGTCAACAGATGCAGAATACTTTTTTAAGGAGCTTCTTCGAAGACACCTAAACTCAAAAACGTCGTAAAAGCAAGAAAAGACTTTTGAACGCCTTTTTATAGAATGGTCCCACTGTGCGTCCCCGGGTATCCTTTTTTTGTCGGAAGATTTGACCGCTGCGACCATTATTTTGATCTATTGTGGTACCCCGGGTATCCTACATCCGCTAAATCGAACACACTCAATGTTCAATATTCAATTTTTGAACAAATTCTGAAGTTCACATTGAGATTCTGTTCGTGATAAAATTCAGAGCTGATGCGTGCATTATCGGCGAGGCAGGCGAATAGTGTATGTGCATGAGGGATGTTCATCGATTCAAATGATCACTTTTTCGCGAATTCCCCAATCACTGCTCAATAGCGATATTGAATAACATACAGGACAGTCCATCCCCTTGCCGCAACCCTCTGACCGATTCGAAAGGACTCGAGAGTGTTCCCGGGACGCGCAGGTAGCACATCATTCGCTCCAGAGTAGCTTTAATCAGCCGCGTCAGTTTGTGTGGAAATCCGTACTCGTGCATTATCTGCGATAGCTGTTCTCGTTCTACTGTATCGTATGCTGCTCTAAAATCCACGAGAATATGATGCGTCTCGACGATCTCTGTTCTCCTTCTGGCGCTTTTCCTCCTCAGGATCGTGGTCAACTCATTCCGCGCTCGTCGATACTTGGCCGAATTCTCTCTCGTGGATATGCTCAGATAATTTTTCCAAGCTCTTTTTATCCTCTCTATCGCTTGTTGGCATTCCCCGTCAAACCAATCATTTTGAGCACTCAACGTTTCCTCTCTTAGCACCGTGGTGGTTACGGCCTCGTTGACGGCCGATCTTCACTCAGTACGCGCGCGTAGTTTTGGGCAACTGGCGGGTTGTTTAGCTGCCGACTGTTTAACCGAGGAGGGTGGCTTTGTCGTGAGATATAAGCTGTCGATAGTTTTGAACGTACGTATGCTACTAGGTAATGATCCAAGTCGATACCCGCACCCCGTAGGAAGCGTGCGTTGGTGATGTTCGAGAAAAACCGACCATCGATAAGCATATGGTCGATTTGGTTCAAAGTTCGCTGGTCAAAGCTCAATCAAAGCTGCAAAGTTAATGCATCGCTGGCCGTTACCGTTCGTGTCGGTGTGCAGGCAAAGGAGGGCGATCACCGGTCTTGATACGTTGCTTCCCAGCCGACCTGGGCGTTCATATCCTCGATGACGATCTTGATGTTCCGTCGTGAGCAGCTATCGTACGTTGCCTCCAGTTGCGCATAGAACGCTTCCTTCTCGTCGTCGGATTTACCTTTGTGTGGACAATGCACGTTTAGGATGGTGTAGTTGAATAAACAGTCTTTTATCCTTGCACATCCTCTCGTTGATCGCTTTCCAGTCCATTACCCGATCCTTCATTTTGCCCAACACTACGAAGCCCGTTTCCAATTCGTTGGTCGCTCCATCGCTCTGGAAAAATTGCGCTTTGTCGTCACGAATCCTCTACACCTTCTCGCCTTTGTGACAGATCTCCTGCAATGGTGCCACGATGCCACACTTTCGGGGTTCTAACTGATCAAGCAGCACCCTGTCGTCACCAACGAAATTTGGCGATCTGCAGTTCCAGGTACCAAGTCTCCATTCCATGTCCTTAATTCGTCGCCTTTGTCCATGCCGAATGTTCCGAGTAGAATTTTCTTGTCTCTTTCTAGTGTTCTGTTTTTAGACAGGTAGCCGTCCTAGGACTTACGCTACCGAGTCACGTAATGAGACTGCCATCTTAAAGTGTCGAGACAACACTGTGCCTCCTTCCCTGTTGGTATACCGAGGTTAAAGCCACCTTGAATATAGGTGTACTGAATTTGTCCATTGGCTAGGTAACTTCTTCAAACACAAAAGTGGAATTAAAAGTTTAAAAATATGTAGGAAAGTGATGATTTTAACAATTATGAGTTGTTTACCTATAGGTATAAATTTCTTTGACAAAATATGAGAAGTTATTGCTTGTCCGGAAAACGGTTCAAAAGTGTCCGGATCTATGTTCCGGATGCTATAGAGTAATAGGGCCTTCTAATTCAAGGGAAAATTAGAAACTAAACAGTTGGATTTTAGCGGGAAGTCAAAGCTAAAATTGTGGCAAAATATTTCCCACAGAATTGAATCAGTGGTTAAGTCTTCCGTTATATCCTTTTAATAAAGTTTACATTACTGACTGACAGGCTTGTTACGCGCCTTTTGCGTCGATTTTTCGCTCGATCGATAATTACTAGCTTTAAAAATGCCTCATACCTACATTACTTTTTCAAATTCTGCTTGGCTGAGGCGCAGTAATCAAAAGAACAAAATCGAAGCGAAAAGAGCATGCAATCCTGCTGACTGAATTTTGACGTAGGACTACGTCTTACGGCAAGTTTTGAGATAGGGTGTCATTCCAAAAAATCGAAAAATGCGAGCGTCACGAAAAATGAAAGGTTTTGAGCGCTAATAGCTCTGCGGTTTTCCGATCGATTTTTAATATCCTTACACCAATCGATCGGAAAATCTTCTAAGAATTGACCCAAATGAAGAAAAGTATGGATTCTTGATGACGAACTATTGAAAAATTGAAAATAATGAACCTATGTTTTACCAGAATTCTCGCTTCGTGATTGGTTGGAAGATTCTTTACGATGATCTAAACTTATACCAATTTGATATCTGTGCTTGGGAAGAAAGCCAAAGCAAGTGACCAAATTCCCTCATTTCAACAAGATTTCTAAACACCGCGGTTCAACCTAGACCATTTTGATGTCCTTGCTTGGGAAGTACGCCAGAGAGAGTGACAAAGCCCCCTCGTGCCAACAGATTTCTTACGAACGCGATTAAACCTAGTCCAATTGGGTCCTAAAGCCCTATGTCGTTTTTAGCTTGAATCGATGAGGTTAGGGTTAGGAACACATATTTTGATATTCAATTTTATATTTTTAGGCTATTGCCGTTAAAAACCTTTTTTTTAATTTTGTGAAATTTTGAACAAAAAATAAACATTTGGGCAACCTTATATGGACAAACTATAGTTGTGCATGGTTGTGTCAAGCGGTGTCTAGACAACACGAATTATAAAAAGAAACCATAGTATGTCTTGAAATGTCACGGAAAACTTTTTGTTTACCTTCACACTCATGTGATAGTGTGTCAAAAAGTCAAAAGTTGCAGTCAGGAAATGGCTTGGCAATCGCGACCTAAAACATTTTCTGAGTTTACAGTTCATTTTCCGGTTCCGGTCATCTCAGTTTAATTAAGGCCTTTGTCAAAATCAGCAATAAGCGTAGTGACTGCACTTCGTCACAGCGTGGATGGCTTCAGTTTTCGGATGCAACACCCGCCATCGAGATGCGACCGTGTTTGGTTAGAAACGCACAGAAATTTTTGGTCTGCCGTTCGCCCTACTGCTGATTCACATCGGAGTAGCAGAACATACCAATCTGATTGATAATACGGTGCCAGTTTCGGTTGGCGTTTTTTTTCATACTGTTCTGCGGGGTCGATTGTACCGAGATTATACTGTTGGCCATCGTTTAGTCATTAGCGCAAACTAGATTTGGACAAAGTCTAGCACCGTGAATCGATGGATTGGAATACATTGCCCGAATCAAAACTTTTATCCGATAACTAGTACAAATTTGATGTTCCACTTCCTCACGACCAGCAAAACGCAGACAAGCACAAGAGACAACTGCGAAGCTGTAACTGTCAAAACGATCAGCTGCTCTAATGTCAAACCAGAGTTGCCAGTGAGAAAAAGTTATCATTGTTGCCAGAAACGTGTTATTTTCGTTATGTCAAGGAAGATCTCTAATGTCAAGGGAGAATAAATTACAATATTTTTGTTTTTTAATTTTTTAGTGCTCTGCATCTTTTTAAAAAAGAAAAAACTATACTCTGGTAGTCATAATGGGAAGCTTTATCGTTCCTTCTAAAAAAATCATCTTTTAATCACAAATTTTAGGACCCAATTTGATGTCTGTGTTAGTGAAGTGTGACAGAAAAAATGACACAAGTTCGTCGTTACAACAGATCGCAAATTCTTTACTGCGAGACGATTAAACCTCGGCGAACTTGATATCTGTGTTGGAAAAATGTGCCACAGCTGTAGTGTTCAGTTATAATACGACTCTGTATGAATACGCATGCTTGCCGTTTCATTACAAGTGTAGTGAAAAGATGTGCTGTTGATAAAATAGGATTAAATTGGTAAAATCCCTTCAACGTGGGAAACCATGGATAATAAAAACAATCTTTAATTTCAGTAAGGTAGCAGGAAAGCAATAGTTTGTGTTCTTGATTTTGTTAAATTGTTTTCAAATGCACAATCTTTTGAGAATTACTTTTTTGAGAATACTTTGATAAATGTTACATACAACGCATGTAGCATGTATATATGTTGCATATAGCATGTATACATGAAGAATCGAATGATTTCAAGCATGATTACATGCCACTATCACTACAAAGAGACTTACGTAGTCCTGCATCACCTATATATGTGGTCGTGTCTTGTACACAACCCGTCTGATTTTTTTATTTACGTTTATTACGTGGCTATTAAATCCTTCAACCAAAAGTTAAATAAAGTAATCGGTTCATTGCTTTAATAAATTATTATCCATTTTTTGATATCAATAAAGGTTTTAATAGAGCAGTAAAAATTCGAAATTTTAAAACAAGCTTCGAATAATCGATTATTCCAATAGTATTTAAAAAAGTGAGAGTGAGGCTGAAAATAAAACTTACTTTCATCGTTTAATCAATCAAATAGGGCAGTTCTGAATTATCAGAATCGCAACAGAAAATATAGAAGTGTACTTATATGGCGTCATGTAATTTCATATCTACAGTCATATATTAAACCCCGGATATTCGGGATAATTATTATGTCCAATAAATAATAAAACAGTCAATATCGACCCCAACCACCAAGCAATCGTACCAATTGCCCTCATTCAACCCTCAAGCAATGGGGTGCAATTAACTTATCGTCCTGGCAAAGTGGACACTTTGAATTGCTTTTAATCGAACTCATACCTTATTGCTCTCTACAAACCCACTGAGATGCCGAAACGTTCCCCGTGCGCAATTCCCATCCACCAAACACCGGAGGTGTGATTTAGCAGGTTTATGCCGGAGTGCGTCATGCCATAAAATATACGATCGTATGAACCTGACGTCGAATTTGCAGTTATATTAACTCAGTGCACTTTGACCGACTCCGACAAGAAGCGGTGTGGGGGATGCGGTGCGGTGGGGTGCGTGGGGACGTGAGTAAAAATTTCTTTTCAGTGAAATTTTTCGGATTGCTAGTTTGCGAAATAAAAAAGTGAAAACCGACGTCCGGTTTTAATAACCCTTCCGAATTCTGGCTGGCATCGACAAGTTCAGCAACGGTGGAAGAAAAACAAAATTCGCCGCGGAGAAAAATTAAATCAGACAAAGGATGTGAGGCGGCTACGAGAGAGACAAGCCTGAAGCATTTTGTTATTTATTTTGATTTTATGTTTTCGAAGATGCAGTTATTTATGCTCCGAGATGTGACGTTAAATCAGACAGATTGCTCGTCAGTTTCGTTTTTCAGTTCATCGTATGTTGTTTACTGTATGCCTACGTTAACACAGATTATTCGTAGATAATTGATTGTGGGAATAGTAGAAAATCAGCTGTTTTTCTTGATCTTCACCTAAGTTTCCATTTTTGGGTATATTATCTTATATTAATGAGACAATAAATTGACAGTGAAATATTTGGAAATGAACTATGTATGGCGTGTCATAGTTGAATAAAAAACAACCTCCTCTAGGTTTACTTACTTTACTATGGCATGCATATAAAACTTTTTCAAAAGTCAGGCCAGATATTATGTGACCAATATACGTGGTATGAAATATTGGGGTTTTACTTAATTTGCTATCGTTTACTGTCCATATAATACTGAACTGACAAATAGATTTGATAATAACCAAACCAGATACGGGTCAGATGTATAAATATAACGAATATCCTGTATGTAGAATCTTTCAAGACAACAATTGTCCAGCCCAAGGCGCGAACCCTGTCGGCTCGGCTGCCGCTGAAACAAGTTCGTCAACCGGTTGGCGGATGATGACCCTCTCCTTGATTTTAAGATATCAAGCGGTAAATTTCGCCCGCTTGAAAGGCTCGCTCACTGATACGCATGTGGGCAAAATGCGAACAGAGCCAGAGATTTGCGATTCTTGCTATATGACACGGTCACGCCATAAGAGTCAGAAAGCGCTGATGTTAAAGGACGCCGGGATTTTCTCTTTTAATGAACCATGACCAGCGCGCGCGTCCAATGGTGCCGACACACCGACCGAACCGACAACTTTGCTGCAAAACTGACCAAGCGACCTCGTGTCGCTGTGGGTCCCCATTCGTTGGCGGTCATAATTGAAATCGGTGCATTTTTCTCCTTCTTTACTACACACTGAAATGGATCCGTTATTCATATACTTTGAATAAAGGTCCCTGGTTGCTATAACATTAATATTAATTTGATCAATCACTTGCCACGGTTGTAGGTACATTACACGTACATGATGTCCTTTTCCGTTGGGGCAGATGGGTCCACCAATACTAGCTGAAATTCGATTCACACAACGGGTACCGAAACCTGACAAATTGATCGAGTGCTAAGTGCTTGTTTTCGCCGCTTTCCGGTATGTGCGTCCATCAGTTTGCAATTGCCGAATGTCACGAAGAGTTTCACTTTCTTTCCCAGTCAGAGTCGGGTAGTCCCGGCGCACTGCACAGGTAGAGATCGTAAAATTCGATAATGACCGGCCTTTTCGTCTTAATCAATGGCAGAACAGGTTGTAATTTACAAGCCGACCATTTGCAACGTTCGAAAACATACAACCACGATTGCTTAATTAGGTCACGCATGGTGTCATCTTCATGGAATGATCGTTATTGATATCCTGCAAAGATTCGTTCCAAGATGCAAGGAATTTATGGCATTCCCGGATGTTGTATTAGCCTTTTATAATTCTACTAGCTAATTGCCAGATCTTACTCGGGGATTCTTTGTCTCTCAGTCACTTGTAAATCTGTTTTCTTCTCGGTAATCCCTATAAATCGATACACACCCCTTTTTAGCCTTTTTTTGTTGAACCTCCCCCTAGTTAATGGCCACTCTATTTCCTCACCCAGCCACTTGTACTTACTTACTTAGGTGGCTTGCCGTCCTAAGACAAAGCCTGTTGAACAAAGTTTCTCCATGTAACTCGGTTGAGGGCTACCGCTCTCCAATTCCTCGGACACCAAGTACTCTCCGTCAGATCTCGCTCCACCTGGTCTAACCATCTTGCTCGCTGTGCTCCTGGTCGTCTTGTTCCTACCGGATTTGACGCGAACACCATCTTTGTAGGGTAGTTGTCCGGCATTCTTGCAACATGCCCTGCCCATCGTATCCGTCCAGCTATGGGTTCGCCATAGAGCGCGTTCGAGTTCATGGTTCATCCTCCGCCTCCATACTCCATTCTTCTGTACCCCGTCGAAGATCGTTCTTAGCACTCGTCGTTCGAAAACTCCGAGTCATGCCCGAAGAGAACAACCGGTCTAATAAGCGTCTTTGTACGGGGACTTAGTCTGCTCGACCGCAATTGTTTATGGAGCCCATAGTAAGGACGACTTCTGCTGATAATACGCCGCCGAATCGCGCGGCTGGTATCATTGTCCGCCGTTACCAGTGAGCCAAGGTAGACAAATTCATCGACTACCTCAAACTCATCGCCGTCGATCAATATACTACTGCCCAAGCGGTGTCGTTCGGCCTTGGTTCCGCTGGCCAGCATGTACTTTGTTTTAGACGTATTTACCTTTAACCCAATCTTTTCTGCTTCGCGCTTTAGTCTGGTGTTTTGTTCAGCTATCGCCACAGATGTTCTGCCGATAATAGGGTAGACGAACCAGTAGTAGTGGTAGTACCAGTAGTGGTGGAAACTTGAATTATTCCATTATTTTTGCAGATTTTGATCCAAGTTTGATAAGTATCGAACTACTAGAACAGTATTATTTGATAGGTATCAAACTTGTACCAAAATCTGCAAAAATAATGGAATAATTCGAGTTTCCACCACTATTGGTACTACCACCACTAATGGTGTGTCTACCCTATCCATGTCATCGACAAAGCAGACGAATTGACTAGATTTGTTGAATATCGTGTCCCGCGTGTTGATATCCGTTCGGTTCATAACACCTTGTAGCGCTATGTTGAACAGCAGGCATGAAAGACCATCACCTTGACGAAGCCCTCTGTGTGATTCGAATGGACTTGACAAACCCCCCGAAATCCGAACACAGCACTGTGTACCTTCCATCGTAGATTTAATCAGTTTGATGAGCTTCCTGGGGAAGCTGTTCTCGTCCATGATTTTCCATAGCTCTTTCCGGTCGATGGTATCATATGCGGCTTTGAAGTCAAAGAATAAATGATGCGTGGGAACTCTGTATTCACGGCCCTTTTGGAGGATTTGCCGCAGTAAATATTTGATCCGTTGTAGACCGACCTTCGACGAAGCCGGCTTGATAAGTTCCCACAAATCTGTTCGCAATTGGTGATAGACGGCGGAAAATGATTTGGGACAGCACTTTACAGGCGGCATTGAGAACGGTGATCGCTCGATAGTTCTCACAGTCCAACTTGTCGCCCTTTTTGTAGATCGGGTAGATAACCCCATCTTTCCACTCCTCCGGTAGCTGTTCCGTATCCCAAATTCTAACAATTAGTCGGTGTAGACCAGGCATGGGTAAAACACCGAACCGAGCTTACACGTGGGCACCATTGCTCAAAACCACTCAACAAACTTAATTTCGTTTTGCACGCCGTTCCCGTACAAGCAAAGAAACACGAAGTGTAAGAAGCATTACACCGGTGGCGTTAGGTTTAAAAAAATTTCAGCCTAACTGTTCAATGGCCTCCGTTTGCACATTTCCGAGTGTTATCGATATCGGAATCCACTGTAGGCGAGTACTTTCAAGCTTGCAAAAACACGCATGGAGGCGCTTCATACTTATTCTAATTGGCCGTGTGAGTGAAAGAAATAGAAAAGCAAAAAGACACGAGTTCACGCTGGTCGTCCAGCACATATCCGAGAAACTTTTACGAAGTAGAAATACACGCCATCCCGAGTGTTTCCGAAGTGTTAAAACCCGGTGTGCAAAAAACAACACTGAAAAGGCTCGCGGTTGCTTTTTCACAGCGTACGGGTTGTTTTATCAGGCACGGCAACAGCGTACCGTCTCAAATAAACTTCGTGGTAGTTTTCAAATGCGGCACGCAGTTTGGTTCAGTTTTTAGACATGCCTGGTGTAGACAAACGGCCAGCTTTTCTGGTCCCATTTTAATAAGCTCCGCTCCGATGCCATCTTTTCCAGCTGACTTGTTGTTCTTTAGCTGCATGATGGCCTCCTTAACTTCGCCTATCGTTGGGGCTGGCACCTCTTCCCCATTTGCTGCACCGTCGAAATCGCTTTCCCCGCCGCCATGGTTTTCCGCCTGGGCGCCATTCAGGTGTTCATCCAAGTTCTGCTTCCACCTATCGGTCACCTCACGATCGTCCGTCAGATTACTGCCAGTCTTATCCCGACACATTTCGGCTCACGGCACAAAGCCTTTGCGCGATCCGTTCATTTTCTGGTAGAACTTTCGCGTTTCCTGAGAACGATGCAGCCACTCCAACTCTGCATATTCCTGCTCTTCCAGGTAGCACTTTCTCTCCCGAAAGATTTGGTTTCGCTGCATCTTCTTCTGTTTGTGTCTTTCCACGTTCTGACGTGTGGCACTGTGCATCTTGGCCGCCCGCGCAGCGTTCTTCTCATCCATCACCCTCTTACATTCACCGTCAAACCAATCCTTCCGCTGATTCCGGGCCACATGCCTGATGGAGCTCTTCGCTACGCTGCTGATGGCTGTTTCGATGGTGTTCCAACAGTCCTCGAGAGGGGCTTCGTCAAGCTCGTCCTCTTCCGGCAGCGCAGCTTCGAGTGAATGCGCGTAGTTTGAATCGACGTCTGGCTACTTCAGCCGCGCGAGAGGCTGGCGTCGGTACCGAATGTTATTCACAACGAAGAGTCTTGGGCGCATCTTAACCATCATTAGGTAGTGGTCCGACTCAACGTTAGCGCTTCGATAGGATCTGACGTCGATAATGTTTGAGAAGTGCCGACTGTTGATCGAAACGTGGTCGATCTGTGATTCTGTCTGATTTGGTGACCTCCAGGTATACTTGTGTTGGATTCTGTGCTGGAAAAAGGTACTACGTAAGGCCATATTCTTGGAGGCGGCAAAGTTGATAAGTCTTAGGCCCATTTCATTGGTCCGCTGGTGTGCACTGAACCTTCCAATCACCGGTTTGTATTCCTCCTCCTGGCCGACTTGAGCATTGAAATCCCTGATGACGATCATGTCTTGGTATCATGTTTTGCGCAGCGGTCGTATTCACTCTCCAACTGCGCGTAGAATTCATCCTTGTCGTCATTGGTACTTCTGAGGTGAGGGCTGTGCACGTTGATGATGCTTATATTGAAGAATCGGCCCTTGATTCTCAATCTGCACATTCGAGGATTGGTTGGCCACCACCCAATCATTCGTTTCCGCATCTCGCCCATCACTATGAAAGCTGTACCCAGCTGTACGTTCCCTCGACGAAACCACTGAAGAATCCTACGTGGTCATCCGCCAATCGAGGTGGTAATCGTACAAACTGAACTGGAGAGAATTGGACTGAAGCCACAGGCCATCTACCAGATGAATTGTCGAACTAAAGCCAAGGACAGCTGTCGGGATCAGTTGCTTCTGGTCCACTTCGTCAAGGGATCCACCACCATCGGTTCACTGCGCAACATCCGGAACTTGTTTCAAATAATCGTGAAGTAAGAGCCCTACCGCCCGTAGCATCGTGATATGACCCAATGTACCAAATGCCTTCGGTTTGGTTACGGTACTAAACATTGCAATATGGACCCGCGTTCCGACAGGTGCGCTGGGGTGCACTCAACTGCGATCTGCGTACATCCCGATGACAACGAGTTAAAGTGTGCAAACGAATTCGACAACAAGCGTCAGCAAACAACCAGCCTGGTCGCAAGCGAACCGATCGCCGACCTCCGGTAATCACGGATGCCGAGTATCCTGATCTCCAGCCCCGTCGGCAGGTCCCAAACCTGCCTCCGCTTCCTCTCAACAACCAACGAGTCGCCGCCATGAATTCAACATCTCATCGAACGGCCTCCAACTCCCGTTCAACCCAGTCTCGCCTCGTTACTGCGGCTACCGTTCCAGATCTAGGTTCTGCCACCGTACCTGGTCTGTCGCATACCGGTGTCGCCTCCGGTGCGCCCGCCGCGCCGCTGCCCCTCGCACGACGGAAGAGCTCGTCCAACTCATCTCGGAAGCAATCGATTAGGCACGGGAATCCCTCCAATGAGTGTTTGACATTACCCGGGTGAATGCGGTCCCAGTTCAACAACTCCAAATGCGCACCTCTCTTCAAATTCAACAGCAACAGATTCCACCTCATTCAAAACCATTCTGGGCCATGACTAAGGTCCTCAAAAAGAAGCCAAAGCCTGTCCCTCGTCTTGTCTCGTCAGGTAGCTCAGGCGATGGAATTCTACTGATTACTCCAAGTGAAAAAGCGGACGCGTTGGGTCAGCAGTTTGTAATGTGTCACAATCTGGGACAGAGTATTGTCAGCCCGCACAAGTACTCTGTTGCCGAGGCCGAGTCGCCGAGGTTGATCGATCAGACATTTTGGTACCTAAGGAAGAAAAAATTACCGCTGATGAGCTGACGTACTGCTACGGCTCAATTACTTTTGTAGCACACCTGTCCAACCGCTGCTGGGAGCTTGGCCACTTCCCTTTATTAATGTAAATAAATAAAATAAATAAACTTCCCTTCAATGTGGAAATTAGCCAAACTTATCCTAGTGCTGAAACCGGGGAAAGATCCTGCTGTTTCCAAGTGGTATCGGCCCTTAGCATACTCTTTGCTCTGTCCAAGCTGTTTGAGAAGTCAATTCAAAGCCGGATCCTTTCGTTCGCTGGTGAGAATGATGTCTTCTTGGAGGAACAGCTCGGATTCCGCAAAGCAAGGTCCACCATCCATCAACTCCATCGAGTTACCAACATAATCCAGCGAAACAAATCGGTATCCAAGATGACAGCAATGACGCTGTTGGATATCGAAAAAGCCATCGACAATATGTGGCACGACCCGTCGCGACAGGCACTGGTGTTTAAGCAGCATCAACACAATATCCAACGTATCTTATCAAGATACATCAAAAGCTATCTGTCAGGCACACATCAAGAGCTATCTGTCACGAAGAGTATTCCGGGTATCTCTTAATAGTGTCTGTTCGTAAACATTTAACATCCCTGCAGGTGCGCCTCAAGGAAGTATCCTGGGGTCCATTTTTTACATATATACATCTGACATCCCTCCCCTCCCAGAGGGTTGAATATTGTAGCAGTTTGTGGACGACAAAGCAATCATCTACGAAGGTCGTGTCATACGTACCCTCACATACAAGCTTCAGAGAGGTCTAGATACTCTGACAGAATATTTTACAAGCTGGAGAATCGTGATCAATGTGGCTAAAGCTCGGGCAATCTTTTCCCTACAGCTCCTACTATCACGTAGCTAAAGGTTTTTTTATATCCCTCTTCGGCGCAGCCCCCTCTTTGTTCACAGTTACAGATGCGTTCAAAAAGAATGGCTGAAATTGTTTCCAAGATTTTTGATAACTAAGTTCATGCTGTAATAGAAGATATAATGAATATCACTCTGATTGAGTCCGATTACTGTTTATTGCTTAGTTTATTGTTAACATTTTATCCTTCACTTTATTATTTCATTATTCTTTTTTATTGTTGAAGAATTGAACTGAATTGTTGAATATCTTGAGTAAAATAATAAAAAATATATTTTTTTTTCTCTTTATTATCGAGATTTTCAGCCGTGGGCTGGTTCATCTCGATAAAAAATATAGTCAGTTAAGACTCTTCCTCTTAAATCAATTTCGCAATCTTCGAAAGGTAATTGTTATAAAAATGTTTACCAGTGAGGATCGGCCTATGTTTGCGTTTTCTTGCAAGACAAATTTATTCAATCATCATTAGTTGTTTTCTTATTTTGTTGTCACCAACAATGGCTAAACCGAGAGTTTTTCCCCTTTGCTGATAAATAGTCACACGTCATAAGTGCACATACATCAACCCTTCACGACAAAGCGCGCCCGCGCGTGCAAATATAAATTGACTTATAGCCAAGACTCGGCTTAGCTTTTACGAAGTGATATTTGATCTTTTCTGCCGGGACTACTCGCGAACCCCGGTTTGCCATCTTTCCGCTGTCCTTTGTTGTAACCCATTCAATGTCCAGTTGTCTAGGGCTGACTAGAGCGATGAAAAGTGCAAGTAACATGAAGAAATCCACCTGAATGAACGATCGTCGGTCTAGTCGGACGAAAAGGTGTTTTTTTTTCTTTCATTTCATACCCGACAATGAAATCAATTTCATGTGACTGATTAGAAAATGTTACATAATTCTCAAGTCAGGAGATTTGCCATCTCCTTTACAACGAAAGGTTGCCGCTCCTCCTGGAGGACAATAAAGCAATGCAAGTTATTGGAGAACTTCGTAACAGAAACTAGGTAATAAAGTATGATTAACAGCGTATTCAATGTTTACCAGTCGGTACGTAAATGAATTTTTAAACTAATAACAGAACTTCGTTCAAAGCTGGAATAACTTTAAAAACTGCGAAATATATTGGATTGTTTTGTGCGAGTTATGAATAGTGTTCACATGCTAATTAACTCGTAAACAATGGCAACGTCGTATGGCTCACCGATATCTCTAACAATAATCGATAATTTTCTCTGCGAAGATTCCTTCAAATCAAGCATACTAATTATTTGATTACCGGCAGCACCTTATGACGGATGCCACGCGATACTTTGCGGTTTTCCTAGTTCAACTGGCAATTAAGCAAGATGAATTTAAACGCCGCCGCCTCGCGACATTTATCTTAGCGATTCGACGTCGCTCGCTACATCTGGCTGGCTGGTGCTCATCTTCCGTTTGTTTTGAAAGACTAAACAGTGCTTTAGAGGCCCTAATGCAAACATCACTTAATGAGTGCCACCTCTTCCCGGTTGCGGCCCAGTTCAACAGTTCAAGACCGGCTGAATTAATTTATGACGGAGAGCTTTAGTGCTTTTCGCACCCAGTTGAACTTTTTATACAATCGAACTTGCACCTCCTACACCTGCGAACAAGGATCGTGATTGAAGTTGAGGCTGATCCGGTGTAGGTCTGAAAAAAGCTAACCCTTTACACGGTTGTAAATCATTGTTGGTCATTGGGAGTCAACGTTTCCCCGAGCAAATGGGAAGTGTTGACTCAGTCTGGCACTTTGATTGGAGAATGGCGTGGCGCTGATGCAGTCGGGTGCATAAGATTCAAACTGAATGAGTTTGACTGACAGCTTAGCATAGCCGGAGAGTGCAAATTCGCACTTGTCTCCATCATGCGCAATCATCTGGTAACAGGTCACCACAAAGAGATCCCTTTTAATGTCCGGAGAAGATGAATGCCAGGTCGTTCAAATGCTGCAGCAGCTGCTGCTGTTGAATATGTTCACTTTCGATAAATATTGCAACGTGGAGGGCCCCTTCGACGAACTACCGCCAGAGAGGTTGGGTAGTCCGCAAATAATAACTGAACAATATCCGGCATTGCGCACTTTCTTCCCATTGTATGATTCGATAGCCACCTCACATCTTTGGCGTACGACGTACGTTATGTGCACTTGCAATAGCAATAGATGAATAGACAGGTGCTGATGCCAAAGGACATTATTTCAAAAAAGAAATTTGTTTTTGTTAATGATTAAATTTCTAATTAGGTAATGTAGACACCTGAAGCTTAAAAACGATGGTATTGCATGATTTTTGATATTCACTTTGCTTGGATCGCAAAGGGAGTCGCTTCTCAGCAGACCTGCATTTGGTGCGGATATTTGCCGAAAGGTTTTTTCGAAGAAATAAGTTTTTTTGTTTATAAAATCAAAAGTAATTACAGGGATACCTCGATATAAGACAATTTATAATTTCAAAAAGTTGTCTTACATCGAAATTGTCTTATATCGAAACATGATTTTTTTCAAAAAAATTTGCCTTAGCGATTGCCAATTTTGCTCTGTGTTGTGTGTTTACATTTTTTGAACTATTTATTATTGTTTGAACTATTAGATTTTGCAATTTTTAGGGTTATTTTGAAATAATGAACATCTTCATGACGCCGATTTTGGAATGGAAAATTAGCTCTGGCATCGTTACCAGCTATGTCAAAGGGATTTGATTTGTTCGATATAAGACAAAAATTGTCTTATATCGAATTGTCTTATATCGAGGTTGTTTTATAACGAGGCTGTCTTATATCGAGGTATCCCTGTAGTAACCAATCACTTTCAGATCATTTTTAGTATTTTTAGACGCTGTATTCAAAATCTGCGAACAATTCAATGATAGTTAGAAATTACTTAGTTAGAGTTAGAAATAATAGATAGTAAGAGTTACTTTGGATATGTAAAATTGGTTGGAATTATCTTATATATAAAAATAGATTTCTGTCTGGCTGTCAGTCTGTCGGGATGTTCCTTATAGAATCAAAAACTACTGAACCAACCGGCGTTAAATTTGCATGCAGAGGTTTTTGGCATGCGGGTGTTTTTGGAGACAAAATTTTTTTCTATGATGAATTGGGACCCCTTTCCACTTTAGGAGGGGAGGGGGCTCCTATACAAACGAAATACAAATTTCCTCATAAATCGAGAACTAATCAAGCAAATGGAACCATATTTGACATGTGAGTGTTTTTGGAGGCAACCATTTTTTCTATGATGAATTAGGACCCTTCTCCACTTTAGGAAGGGGGCTCCTATACAAATGAAATACAAATTTTCTCATGACTCGCGAACTAATCAAGCAAATAGAACCAAATTTGGCATGTGGAGGTTTTCGGAAGCAAAAATAATTTCTATGGTGAATTAGGACCCCTCCCCACTTTAAGAGGGAGGCTTCTACACAAATGAAATACAAATTTCCTCATAAATCGAGAACTAATCAAGCAAATGGAACCATATTTGACATGTGGGTGTTTTTGGAGGCAACCATTTTTTCTGTGATGAATTAGGACCCCTTACCTTTTTAGGATGGGGGGGGGGCTCCCATACAAACGAAATACAAATTTCTGCATAACTCTAGAACTAATCAAGCAAATGGAACCAAATTTAGCATGTGGGTGTTTTTGTAGGCAAGAATATTTTCTATGGTGAATTAGAACCCCTCCCCACTTTAGGAGGGGGGCTCCTATACAAATGAAAAACAAAATTTCCTCATAACTCGAAAATTAATCAATCAAATGGAACCAAATTTGACATGTAAGTGGTTTTGAAGGCAAGATTTTTTTCTATGGTGAATTGAGACCCCTCTCCTCTTTAGAAAGCGAGTTACGACCCATCTCCCCTTTAAGAGGGTGGGCTTCCATACAAATGAAATGCAAATTTCTTCTTATCTCGAGAACTAATCAAGCAAATGGAACCAAATTTGGCATGTGGGAGTTTCAGATGGCAGAAATTTTGTCTATGGTGAGTTACAATCCCTTCCCCTTTTAACAAAAGGGGGGGGGGGCTCCCATACAAATGAAATACAAATTTCCTTATAACCTGAGTACTAATCAAGCAAATGGAACGAAATTTGGCATGTGGGGCTTTTAGGGGGCAGAAATTTTTTCTATGATGAATTAAGACCCCTCCCCTGTTTAGGAGGGGGGCTCCCATACAAATGAAATACAAATTTCCTTATAACTTGAGAACTAATCAAGCAAATGGAACTAAATTTGGCGTGTGGGAGATTTTGGAGTCTTGAATTTATTTTATGATAGTTAGAGACCTCTCACCCCTGTGGTAGGGGGCTATAGACTATTTTTGCGAAACTCAGAAACTAATCGAACTCGAGAAATTCGAGACTCTTCCATAAAACATCAGTCAATAACAAGACCACAAAAACTATCTATAGTAACAGTAGATCATTCAGGACGAGACGGCCGCGAGTGTCGCCGGCGACCTGCCGTCGGAAGCGCCGCCCACTGGGGGGAGGCAACGCCCCGCAGAAATCACTACTGTCTAGGCTTATTTGATTTCCTAGGTCTACCTGGGTTTCCTGGAACGAGCAACAGCGAGTAAGGAGAGGATCGCGAAATGGTACTTTCCACAAAAAAGTTTTCCGTGAAATAGTACATTCCGCTTAAGGTTTTTCGCAAAATGATATTCAGCGAAATGTTGTACAATCATAGCGAATATTACTATCCGCTTTCTGGCTATGCAATGAGGGGACAGGGGAGTTGTTTTCTACTTTACTGTGAGGAAAAATTGCAAATTTGTATATTAAACTACCCATTCCTGGTAACTAATAACCATTAACATAAGCAGCAAATCAGCGTATCTGGCATTTTATACTGCATGTTGTTGTATATTAGCTTTTTGACTGCATAGGTGTTGTAAATTGGCATCCAAAATTGTATTCAAATTCTTCGTGCCGGTAATTAGCTATAAATTAGCATTGTCAGCACTATAAGAAGGTTATCAGTAAAGTAGCTATATATTTTGCCAAAATAGCATTTAAGTAGCATTTAAGGCGACTTAAATGGTTATTGGCCTACTTTTGAATAGCATTGGTGATGCTTATTGGTTACCTGGGATGCTATCATAGTTACGTAACTGACAAAATGAATCATCTAAGGTTGAACTCCTCAGAAACTTGCAAAACTCGAGATTGTGACAAAGATCATCCGAGATTCATGATTTATGTAAAACACAGGTTAATTTGTGGCAATACGAAGTTTGTCGGGTCAGCTAGTAACAAAATAAAAATTAAATTGTATTGAGGCTTCATCGGCCAGACGAGTAACGTGACACGGCATATTATAACCACTTTTTCAGCCATCACAAATTGTCAGTAGTGCAAGTAGCATGCTGGCTTGGTAACAATGTGGTGTATTGTGTATTCTTGGTTCATGTGTAACGGAAATTATGATATTGAACTTTTCAAAAATAATTTCGATCGTCGTCCACATTTTCTAAAAATCTGACCTCTCACCTTCACCTTAATATTAAGAATTTTTCAGTTTGCCTAAATATACATTTTTCGCATCAAACATTTACGCTTCAGTCTTCCGCAAGAGAAAAGTAGTCCGACTGCACTACTGTCGATAAAAAAAGAAACAAATAAGGCCACTACAAATATTTTAGAAAGTTTTTGTCCAGCAAAAAAAAGCAAAAAAAATGCGTTTTAAGCATTTTTGATTAAAGTTTAAACGTGAAAATCAAATCTATTCTTGCTGTTCATATACACGTTATTATTTTCCATGCAAAAATCTGCAAAACGAACGAAAAAAATGAAAGCAAATTTTTTTGCCGATTTTCAGAAATTCCATTGTTTGAATTTTCATTTCTGTCCGTGCTAGAAGCGTTTAATCCGCTCGTATAATCGTTTTTCGAGTTCTTTAGACTGTAGATCCCACAGACAATTATAAAAAAATTAACTTATTTCCTACAAATTATTTTTTGCCCCCGATTTTTCAAGCCAATTTCAAAGGGGGGTGCAAAAACTTTAAAAAATATTTGCAATGGCCTAAAAATCTAAAACAAAATATATTATTCAAACATTTAATTGAGTAATTTTTTGATGGAAAATAATTAGCGGCACAATCTTTATAATACTGAAAGAAACTGTTGAATGATATGAAAGTATGTACGTTTGCGTATTAGGCACTAGATAAGACATAGATAATAAGCACTAGTTAAGGTTTAGCTAATAAGCACTAGTTAGGTTTTTAGTTAATAAGCACTAAGTCAAATTTAGCTTTAGCTTACTTTTAATAACTTTAGGAATATAGAATTCAATTGCTCTAGTTAACTTTACTTGCTCGCGTGATCTGTCGATCGTTATCTGTCATTCTCTTATCACCGCCCAACTGCACTGTTGTGAGCGATCAAGTCAGTCGCAGGGTTGGGATAATGCAGATTAGCGCGCTGGCCAAATGGAGTAGGCCAACACTTGCCCCAGGGTACATCAAGTTCCGGTTGATTTACGTTTCGACGCGCTGAACATTAAGAATCGCCAGCTGTGTGACTGGCCGTTGGTACACTCCGGTCATAGTTCGCACGATCGCAACAAGAACTTTGTTATCTTGACCAGAGGTAGTACAGATAACCTTCCCCTTAGGCCAGCAATTCCGGGGTAGCTCATGGTTCACGATAACCACTATATCTCCAGTAGTGAGAGGTTTTACAGGCTGAAACCACTTCGCTCGGCGAGTAATCTCCGGCAAATAATCACTAATCCATCGCTTCCAGAACAGATTGGCTAGTATCTGGGAAGTACACCAGTTCTGGTTTAGACTGAGGCGGCTGTCGATACTCGTGATTAGTGGTTTTGTGCCGTTCGATGAACCGAGTAGGAAATGGTTCGGAGTAAGAGCGGGAGCTGAATCGGGGTCTATCGGCACATGAGTGAGTGGTCTGGAGTTAACTACGTTCTCTATTTCAATGAGGGTATTATGAAGCACCCCGTCAGAAGATTTCTTCGGTATGCAGATGGCCATCAAGTTGTTCTTTACGGTACGTATCAAACGCTCCCAAATTCCGCCCAAAAGGGGTGCCAGCGAAGGGTTAAATACCCATCCAGTATCAGAGCTAACGAATTCCTCCATAATTTTGTCTTGATCGATAACTTCTGCGAGTTTCTTCAGCACTCGATCTGCCCCAATGAAACTAGTGCCACGATCGCTGTAGAATTTACGGGGTTGCCCACGACGAGCGACAAAATTACGGATTGCCATAATGCACGAACTAGTGGTTAGTGAATGCACTACTTCTATATGGATCGCACGAACTGTCAAGCATGTGGTTAGCATTTCCCAGCGTTTCTCGGCTCTTCTGCCGACGACCACTTCGATTGGACCTAAATAATCGATACCTGTGTGTGTAAACGGACGTTCGTATGTTGCTAGACGACCAGGTGGTAGATCTGCCATGAACGGAGGGTTCGGTACTGCGTTTTTGATCTTACATCTTTGGCGATCTCTGCGTACATGCTTAATGCATGCTCGTATGCGGTTGATTTGGTATTTTTGCCGTAGTTCATTTATCACCGTTTCGAGGTTTTAGTGGTAATATTTATTGTGGTAATGCGATATTATTAAAGTAGTAATATGATGCTTACGTGGTAGGATGATGGGTTTCTTTGCATCTTCAGTGGTGTACTGACAAGCTGCGATACGGGTTCTCATACGCAGTATGCCATGGTCGTCCAACCACGGTGTAAATTTGTATAATGAACTGGATTTCGGAAGCCCTGTGATCTGGGTGTTTTTGTTTTGTGGTAAATTCCTCAGGATAGCCTTCTTGCTGTGCGAGCCGGATCAGGTATATTTCAGCGGTGCTGAGTTCTCCTTCGCCAAGCGGTCCTGTAAGTCGGGTCGCAAACAGTTCTATTTGTTTTCTGGAGCGACAGTTTGCAGTAAACCGGAGCACACGTGCTACTATATTTCGCAATCGTTGCCAGCTGGAGTAGTCTGTGACGGAGATGACTGGGTCCGGAATGACGCAGGGAACTAAGAGACTTGCCACGAGCTCGGCGTCTGTGGATTCGTTTCGAGTTACTGGTTGCGGCCATTTGTTTTCAGTTGCCCAGAGAAAGTCCGGTCCGTTGAACCAGTCTGTCCAGTAGAACCTCTTAGTAACTTTCATAGCCAGCGTTTCGATGATTGTACGAGCGAGCCGAGTTCCCATTACAGCGACTTATAACTCCAGTCGTGGAATCGAGGTGAGCGTTATCGGAGCTACTCTTGTTTTAGAAGTGACAAGAGAACAGTGAATTCTGGCTTTAGTTTTCAAAAGGTCGCATAATCAACCCTTTTGCATGCATTATGCGACCTTCTGAAAACTAAAGCCAGAATTGACCCCTTCTTCACAAAGCGAAGAAAGCATACGGCTGCCATTCCGTTTCTTGCGGCATCTACAAGGGTGTGTAACTGGATTTCATCGGCTTCCGTGAACGAGTATCTGGTGCTGTAGCATCGACTGCTTTGCACGTTTTCAACATCGGGAAGGACTTACAGCCAGGTAATCCAGTTTGCGAATGTATCGTCGTCTATTTCCTCATCCCAACTAATGCCAGATTGCCAGATGTCCTGCAATAAGAACTTTAAGTAGGCTAGGAAGTGTGCGAGAAGTCCAAGTGGGTCGAATATGGACATGAGGACTCGTAAAACTTCTCGTTTCGTGGGACGAAGTTTTCGTTTTAGTAAAGCTTCGCCGTAACGATTCCAACCAACCTTGTAGGTGAATGCGTCTGTTGTAGTATTCCACCACATGCCAAGCACTTTCTCAGTGGACAGCTCTGACGACAGGTCGAGACTCCTCTCCTTCGTGCTTACTTCTTGCAGTGCTGATATCACACGTCTGGAATTAGTGATCCAGTTCTGCATCACGAATCCCCCTTGTGCATGCACGTATTTAACATCCTTCGCAGTTTGTATAGCATCTTCTTCGGAGGCGACGCTGATTAGCATATCATCCACATAATTCGACTTTGTGATGGCTTCGTATGCTTCTGGGTATTCATTCTTAAACCGTTTCGCGTTTATATTCTTAACATATAGAGCGCTACTCGGAGAACAGCATGCTCCAAAGGTCATGACTTTCATTGCGTATACCACGAGGTTTCCGTCCTTATCCGTCAAAAAGAAGCAATGGTATTGTTGATCCTTTTCACTGATTAATACCTGATGAAACATTTCACGGATGTCTCCAGTAACTGCCACAGGATGTAGACGGAACCGAAGCAAAATAACGAAAAGAGAAAAGAGTAGATCTGGTCCCTTCAACAAAGCGGAATTCAGTGACCACTGTCATGTTGCACCGGCTGCCTAATCTTACAAATATAGATTAGGCAAACGGAATCACACGAGCCTTTGTTGTATTAAATAATATAGGTACAAATGATTTTTCTTTCATATTTATGAGGTTCAGTTAAGGCGTTTTGATGTTTGATGGTACCCTGGGGCCATCTTTAACCATAAGAAGGAACCATAAGAATCATGGAAAACTCAAAATAAATACTCTCAAGATAAATAACTTTCATTTGTGTATTATTACCAGAGAGAAAAATATAGATACAGGTCGGATTCAATTATCCGGGTGAAAAAAAATGTAAATCTATTAAAAAAAATTTTACCTGGATAATCGAGTTCGACCTGTAAATATATTTCCACATTATTTGAGGAAGGTAAGAACCATCAGGGCACTCGTTTGAAGTGGTGTGCTTAGGGAGAGCGGAGCAGCCAGCATTCTAAGACTAACCTTGGTCCGGTTGACAATACATCATTGATAACGAGCAGGCTCTTCTCAACAAATAACGAGGGCTTATTCAACGATTGTCTCATTGGATCTAGCCCCTGGAAGGCAATTCTCAACATCCCTGGTACGTGTAAGTGATGTTGCTTACCGATCAATTCCTTTTTGCCCCTCCATACAGGATCTAGTGAATATGACCAACCGTTGAATATGTACAATTCTTTTTATCATTGCTATGAATGGACGTTCTGCTAAAGCAAGTGGTAGTATCCTATACCCTATATTCATATTCATGAGCACCGTGTCATGTACAAGTAAATAAAAAATATAACCGATTCATGCTAAGCTGATGTTTTGAAGTGCGAAATTTGAGTAAAAAAGCGTCCAAATTCCAAAATTCGGGTAAAGTTTAAAATTACGCGTTAAGATAGACGTGTAGAGCATATTCGCATAAATTCCGAAAATCGCGTAAAAGCTCTGGAACAGAACGGACAAAACGGATCGCCTTCCACATACTATTTATATAAAAAAGGAAGTTGGCCCCACGTAAGATCCTCAAAAATGACAATCATATGTGCTCCCCAAAGCTTCCAATCGTATATGATTTCGCATTCGCCATGCAGGACACAGAAACTACATCCATTGCAATACAACAACGGACAGCGCCAGCAGAGTAGCTTTCAGCTTGTCCCATTCATGATCACGTTTCATCGTCATTGTTCATCCGGCCGTTGAACAGCGCACCACGCGATTCCTCCGCGTCTAGTAACGAGCTCAACCGATTCGTTTGAATTTTGCGCGAAAAGTGTACCGACAGTGAGTGCAGTACGCTTCCGTGGTTAATCATTTCTCGTGTTCTTAGTCACGCACGATGCCACTTTTCGGTAGTTGAACGAAAGTGAAAGAACAAATACCTGCCCGGTATTTAGTCGTTACATTCCAACCGTGTCTGGACAGGTTCAAGCCCATTAGCTGGAATCGGACGTGGTGGCAAGACAAAATAAATATTGACTGGCCGAGAAGTTCGTCACCGGTTTACTGGATATAGTGGAAACAGTCGTTCAAATCTTTTTCGAAGGAGAAAAGTCAAACAAGGCCAGAAAAGTGAAACTAGTATTTATTTTTGCATCGCTAGTGTCGAAGTGTGGCAATAATCCGTTGTTGAAGTGATTTCAGTTGAGGTGACATGTTTTGAGCAGATCGACCCTCAACCGTAGAGCGGAGATTGATTTCATAACACACAGCTCAGGGTGGGTTACCGTATGATAGTAGCATGTGGTATTTTGTGTGCTGATATCAAGCAAAAACTGTGCCAGTGAACGATAAAAATAAGAACAGGGTTAGTGTGGAGGAAATTTCACACTTTCTTCCAGTGACTGAAACCGTGAGGTACCGCATGTGCTAACCAACAAAAAATCAATGATAATGACACAACAATTCAATGCTTCCGTATAAGAATTCAAAACTTGTGGGCGGTTGTTTAACTTTGTAAAAAAATATTTGTAAATATTATGCCAATAATAGGTATTTAATAAGTGGATCACTCACGTTTCTTCGAGCCGTTTCACTGATTTCTTATTTTGAAATATATTATTTTCATACATCTTTTAACCTCTCGAGACTTGTTTTAAAATCAGCAATTTTTGTATTTACGTTTTGATTATTTGGTGAATCATGTGTGAAAGTATACCTAAAATCAGATAGGAACAGACACTTTTGATAAAAAGTACAATAGTTCAAAGTTCAATTTCTTTCTTATATGTTTTTGTCCTTTCGGTGTGGGTCCACTAAAGGTGGAGGGCGAAAAAAAAAAGATTTTTTTTTGTCATGCAAAAAGCTAGGAAAAGAAAGACAAAACCAAAAGAAATTTTTTTGCCGATTTTCGGTAATTCCATTGTTTGAAATGCCGCTTCTGTTTCATGTTAGAAGCGTTAACACTCCGTTCACTCATTTTTCGAATTCTTTAGGCTGTTGAGCGCACAATTGGCTTAAACCTACAAAATTTAATTTTCAGGTCAATTTCAAAGGAGGGATGACAAAAACTTCAAAAATAATTTGCAATGGCCGTGAGCTCTGGGAATCTATCCGCATACATTTTTAAGCCATTTAGTAATTTAGAAAGCCGGTTTAGTTTATTCAGGATGAATCAAGACCAAGTTTTACGATTACGGTAGTCGAATATTCGTCGAAATGTCTGTTGTCGAAGACACTGATGAAGCCGTATGCAAGTCGTATGTGAAATACGTATCTGTCGTAAATAAAATCAATAGTGGAATTCGATCGTTAAAAAAGGTTTTTGTTTAATTTCAATATTCGTACTCCACTAAGACGCTCAAAAAACTTCAGTCAGCTAGAGTTTGAAAATATTGGGCTCAAACAACAGGTTGAAATTTTTTCCTTGACACCGAATTTCTTCAAATTCAATTTCTGAACTATGGCTGCGGTTTAACATAATTGCAATGTTAAACCACTTCTTTCAACTCAAACGCTCTCGATGGATGTCATCCTCTTTTGGTACGGTTTGCTGTTTTTATGTCAGACGAACACCGGCAGAGGATAAGCGTGTAAATCTCTACATATTTGCGTTGGTAAGAGGAAATTCTCATCAACTAAAGTGTTATATGTATCAAGAATGGTTCAGAAAGGTTTTGTACGCGAGTTCAGCATCGATTGCTTTTGTGCCTCGTTCGTTGTAAAATGTTTAATAAAAGTCTGTTTCCAAAGCCAAGGCAAGTTGTAAATTCTGGGCAGCCGCTTTTGACGCAGGTTATTGAGTTCGTAAAGTGCACGTGATGAACTAGTTAATCTAACGCTTGTGCCTCGTGGTTGTCGGTTACTTGGAGGCTGCACGCGCTTACTTTCCATATCATTGTAAGTGGATAGCTATCCCCTACCGTCCCCCACAGACAATTGATTTTACATAAAAACTTTTGACTCATGCCCAACAAATTTTTTCTGTCCCCCGAATTTGTGATCCAATAACATCAAAATTAGTTGATAATAAGTTCCTTTTTGCAACTCTTACTTATTTACTTAATTGGCCTAACGTCTTATGACAAGGCGTGGGTAGCACAATATCTCCATCTATTTCGATCCATGGCAGCTGATCTCCAGTTCCGCGGGCACCCGCGGATCTCGCTCCACCTGGTCTTGCCATCTCGCTCGCTGTTCCCATCTTCGTCTTTTTCCTATCGGGCTCTCTGTGAAAACCATTTTTGCAGAATACTTGTCTGGCATTCTAGCAACATGTCCTACCCAACGTATCCGTCCAGCTTTTACCGCTTTCTGAATACTGGGTTCGTCGCGGAGATGCGCGAGCTCGTGATTTTTAGCACCCGCCGTTCGAAAACTCAGAGTGCTCGTAGGTCCTCTTCTAGCAGTGTTCACGTTTCGTACCCGTAAATGACAACCGGTCTAACTAGCGTTTTATACAGTGTGCACTTTGTACGGGGGCTCAGATTGTTCGACCGCAAATGTTTGCGGGGTCCGTAGTAGGCCCGACTTCCACTGATAATATGTCTTTTAATCTCACGGGCTGGTATTGTTGTCCACTGTTGCCAGTGAGCCTCAAACTCATCCCCGTCGATTACCACGGTACTGCCCAAGCGGGCCCTGTCGCGCTCGGTCCCGCCCGTCAGCTGATATTTCATTTAAGCCGATCTTATCTTCTTCGCGTTTTAGTCTGGTGTACTGATCTTCCTCCGCCTCAAATGTTCTGCCGACCGCATTCACGTCGTCGGCAAAGCAGACAAATTGACTAGATTTATTGGAAATCGTGCTTGGTATTTCGATCGCCGCTCGTCTTATAACACTATAACACCTTCAAACACAATGGTGAATAGCAAACGGAAATTGCGAGATTCGAATGGGTCCGACAATCCACTTGAGATTCTCACACAGCACTGGGTCCCATCCATCGTAGCTATGATAATACTAGTAAGCTCATCCGGAAAGCCGTTTTCGTCCAAAATTTTCCATAACTCTTGTCGGTTAACACTATCATATGCGGCTTTGAAATCGATTAAATGTGTGGGGACTCGGAATTCGCGCACTTCTGGAGGATTTGCCGAAGGGTGAAGATTTGGTCCGTTGTAGACCGACCCTCCATGAAGCCAGCCTGATAACTTGCCACAAATTTATTGGCTATTGGTGATAGTCGATGGAAGATGACTTGGGACAGCACTTTGTAGGCGGCATTCAACCCCGTTTTCCGCTCCTCCGGTATTCGCTCCGTATCCCCAATCTTGATAATCAGTTGATGCAAACAGCCGCGGTCAACTTGTCCGGGCTCATTTCAATAAGTTTCGCTCCAATGCCATCCTTTCCCGCTCATTTCTTGTTCTTCAGCCGCTGGATGACTTTTTTAACTTCCCTTATCGATGGGTTAGGCATATCTTCGTTAATTGCTACACTAATGTGGTCACTTCCTCCGCTATCATGGTCTTCCGCCTGCACGCCATTCAGGTGATCATCGTAGTACTGCTTCCACCTTTCGATCACTGCACGGTCGTCAGTCAAGATACCTCCATCTTTATCTCTGCACATTTCGGCCCGCGACACAAAGCCTTTGCGAGATTCGCTGAGTCTCTGATAGAACTTCCGTGTGTCGTGAAAGCGGTACAGCTGCTCGAGTTCTTCGCACTCCTTTTCCTCCTGGCACTTCTTCTCCTGGAAGAGTCGGGTTTGCTGTCTCCGCTTCTGTTTGTATCGCTCCACATTCTGACATTCATTCAGCATTTGTACCCGCGCTGCGTTCGTCTCAACCAATATCTGCTGGCAAACCATTCATTACGTCGACTCGGTGCCGCACGACCTAGGACTTGGACGTTCTCCGCTATGTTATTAATGGCTGTTTTCACGGCATTCAAGCGGGGCTTCATCCAGCTCACCCTCTTCCGGCAGCGCGATTTCGAGGAATAACGACATCCGGTTGCTTCAGTCGCGCAAGATTATACCGTGGCGGGCGTCGGAATCGTATGTTGTTCACAACAGGTAGTTTTTGATATATCCTTATCATCACTAGGTAGTGATCCGGATCAATGTTAGCGCCCGAATAGGTTCTGATGTCGATAATGTCTGAAAAGTGCCGACCATCTAACAGAACGTGGTCGATTTGTGATTCCGTCTAATTGGGTGTACCGGTGGTAGAGGTTATGCGAAGTCGACAAGTCTTAGACCGTTTTTGTTCGTTTGCGGGTGTGCGCTGAACCGTCCAGGTAGCGGTTTAAGTTCCTCCTCCTAACCAACCTGAGCATTACAGTCCCCGATGATGATTATGACCTCATGTCTTGGGCAGCGGTCGTATTCACGCTCTAACTGCGCGTCTTTGTCATCATCGGTACTTCCGAGGCGAGGACTGTGCACGTTAATTATGCTAACATTAAAGAATCGGCCTTCGATTCTGCAACTCACACTTTGTTTTGATGAAATAGATAGAATTTTTGTTTCGGGGCTAAAAAATACTAGAATATGGAAATAAGGCAATATTGTTGGTGTTGAACTTTAATATTCTTCATAATATCAGCAATAAATCTATTTAGTCTGGGTGTTGCTATTGCAACAGCACCATAAAACTAACAGAGTTAGGCCATTATAAATATTTTATTTTAGTTTTTGTCCTTCCGGTGCTGGGCAACCGAAGGGTGGGGGGGAGGACGAAAAAAACAAAGAGATTTTTTTGATCAAGCAAACAGAATATGCGTTTTAAACATTTTTACTTGTTTAAACGTGAAAACAGAATCTCTTCTAGCTTTTGATGTGAATTTTCCTCAACCACGTAATGATTTTTGACGACGACGTTAATTCAAATTTTGGACGTAAAACAAGAGAACGTTAATTCAAATTTTGGACGTAAAACGAGAGGACGTTAAATCAAATTTTGGACGTAAAAAAAATAGACGTTAATTCGAATTTTAGACGTAAAAAAAGGGTGTTATTTCGAATTTTCCGCAACCACCTAATGATTTTTGACAACGACGTTAATTCAAATTTTGGACGTAAAACGAGAGAACGTTAATTCAAATTTTGGACGTAAAACGAGAGGACGTAAATCAAATTTTGGACGTAAAACGAGAGGACGTTAATTCAAATTTCGGACGTAAAAAAGGTGACGTAAAACGAAATCACGTAAAATGAATGTTTACGTCGAGATTTTAGTGTTTTATAACCCTTTAACAGTCAATTGAATTATTAGTGTATGAGACACGTAGTGCAGTGCAATAATCTAACTAACTCTAACAGTTGCTCCCAGTCGAAATCCGAAAATTCGACGACTGACTTGTTAAACTAGTATCGTACTTCAAGGCTAATCGGGAGCTGGCACTAAGATATCAGCTATGGAAAAAGTAGCTTTAACGGCTGCATATAAAATCAAATTTGAGCTATGCTAAAAAAGGCAGATTAGCTGAAAAGCTAGAGTGTGGTCTACTATGAAACCAATAAAAGCACATTCAGTACTCAATTTTACCGAACAAGTTGTGTAACACCAATCACTGTTTAAAATTGTGTTGATTTGAAAAAAAATTAAGCACAAAAGATTTCAAGAAACCGCGCTAAAGCTGCTTTGATTGGGCACGCGTTGCGATCAATCATCCATCCAAATGGTATTGGCGGTTGGACGGAATTGCTAATATACTCAAGTCGCTTTTTACGTGAAGGATACGTTCCGCGTAAATTAGAATCGCGTAAAAAAGCAGCGTTAATTCCGAAACTCGCGTAAAAAAACCGCGTAAATTCCGAAATTCACGTAAAAGAAAACCGCGTAAATTCCAAAATTCGCGTAAAAAACAAATTTCGCGTAAAAAAAACTTCGTGGATTTCAACACTACGTAAAAAATAGACTAATCGTGCGCATCCGCGTAAATTCCGAAAATCGCGAAAAAACGCGTAAATTCCGAAATTCACGTAATAAACAAACCGCGTAAAAAGCGACTTTAGTGTATCAGAATTATAGTACTAGTCAAGTAATTATCCTGTGCATGCTTCTTAAAATGATCTAAAATTATATAGTAGAAAGGCAAAAATGTAACATAAATAAAGAAAACTTAAACATATTTTTCAGACCAGCAACACATTGAAACATGTCGAATCGGACCACCGAAAGCATACCGTTCTACGACGTAGTCGGATACTACGAATGGACCCTCACACTGGCAGATCCGCGAACGAAAGGCTGGCTGCTGGTGGATTCTCCCGTGCCAACCCTGCTATGTGTCTGCGGTTACCTCTTTGTCGTTTGGATTGGCCCCAAGTTGATGCGAGAGTGAGTTTCTTGCGGCGGATACCTACTCCAAATGCGAAAACTTACAATGACCTTACCATTTCGTTTTAGTCGAAAGCCGTTCGATCTCAACTCGGCGCTGATACCGTACAACCTAGTGATGGCCCTGCTAAATCTGTACATCTGCATTCAACTGTTCGTCGGTTCGTTACAGCTAAGTTACAGCTACATTTGCGAACCGTGCAAGCAAAGCTTCAGCGGTCCTGAAATGAGAGTAAGTTGGTTGGAAAATTGCCTCATATTTGGCTTAATTATCGACCATGGGTGAGGTTGCGGGTGGTCTAGACGGCCGATCGAAAACAGATTTCTCATAGGCGCGTTGAATTTAATAACTTAGCGTATGGTAACCTTGACATTGCATTAGCCAGTTCAATGCTAGGTTTCGATTATTACCGTCTTTAATTGTGGAAATGGTTCTTTAAAAACAGGTAGTTGAAACAATTCCTTTTCAAAACTGAGTCCAACTTTATTTCCGGGTATTATGATAAAACTCATGTTACCAAGGTAGGTGGAATAATCCAATGTGAGAAACTATCGTAAAACGTAGGAGCTATTAAGTGACATATTACGGGACGGGTGTATTAATCAAGAGCTTATCGTGAGAAGCAGAGATAATTCAGTTGCTCACTCGACTTTTCACCAGTTCGGCGAGCTGCGATCGAACGAAGAAAGACGCCAGAAATGTGTAATTCAATCAGATGCAACGCGAACGCGGTGCATGAGAGTCCCAATGCTGTCGAAATAAGCCGACTTCACAGTTTAATTCAATTTGGTGTGTTTTAATGAACTAAGTATAATTTTTAATACAGTTGTCTCGAAACGGAAAACGTTGATCCGTTAAATTCAAAAGTATAAATATCAACATCATAAGGAAATTCGGTAAAAATTTCGACCTTCGCATTACAATATCGTGCAACCCCAAGATGCCTTATTCAGTCTTTGTCCATTGAAATTTCGCAATCATTTCCTTGCAAGGAGAGTTTTTTTACTCACAGCACTATCAGTGTACTGCAGCTGTCTCATGGCATAATAATTTATCAAACGAAAATTATTGTTGACATACTTCCTGCGGTCATCGATCGGCTTCGTGTCGTTAAGATGACTGCACGCTAGGGCACTGGACCATGTGGTAGTTTCCACTTTCAATAAGTTATTGGTTTGCTCTGTTGCCGGTAGGCGGAGAGCTCCCATAGACCGCGAACAAGGATCTTAATTTGTCATGTTCGATCAGGTCTTCTTCGAGCTGACCATCCTTCGAATGTTGCTCTTGCATGTCGTATTCGTTAACTTGTATTTCTGGTTTAATTTTCTTCGTTTCTTTTTTGGTAATCACAAAATTCCACGTGGGAAATGAAGATTGTTGGAGCGGTCTGGTGGTACTACTTCTCCAAGGTGCTGGAGTTTATGGATACGTTCTTTTTCATCCTTCGCAAGAAAGACAATCAGCTGACTTTTCTGCACGTATACCATCACAGTACGATGTTCTCGTTCTGGTGGATTGGCATCAAGTGGGTGCCCAGTGGAAGTAGTAAGTAACCAAAGTTCAAACTAATTTTTCCCTTCGAATGCTAACAAATTGATGATGTTTGTTTTTTCAACTTAATTTTTCCGTAGCCTTCTTGCCTGCCATGGTGAACTCCTTCATCCACGTCCTAATGTACACTTACTACGGGCTTTCCGCTATTGGGCCTCACATGAACAAATATCTGTGGTGGAAAAAGTACCTCACCATGCTTCAATTGGTAAGTCATCAAGCAATAACATCGTTTTCCAATAATCAACAAAATTCATCTTCATATGTCGTTCAACAGATTCAGTTCACATTTGCCATGCTGCTCGGTATCAACGGTATCCTGACCGGATGTGAATTCCCGCTTTGGATGCACTACACCCTGATTGGCTACATGATTTCGTTCATTGTTCTGTTTGGTAACTTCTACGCGCAGGCCTATCTCAGAGGACAGCCAATCAAGCAGTTTGAGATCAATGCAAACTGTTTGGATCTTCGCTCGAAGAACAAAGATGACTAAAGCTGAAGGAAAGCAACTATTTCGATAACCAAATTAGCTGCTAAATATACGGTACATATAGGATTAACGAACGGGAGAATGGATCGTTATCACAGTCTACAGTAAGCAGTCAGTAGATATGTTTTTGCAATAGTTTAAAGCCTATGTTTAATAAAACTTAATGACAACATACGATTATAACAATTTCTATTTATATCTATGCTTTGTTTAAAAAAAGTACTGATTTGGAATGTTGGCGCAAGTAAGTAAATCATTTTATTTTAATTTGAAATTGAACATTTCTTGAGTTTCTGAAGACAATTTTTCCACTCAATGTTGCAAATCGAGGGAGAAGCAAACGATGTATACTCGCATGCGAGCGGGTATGAGAAGCATAGTATCTATCGCTTACGCCACTGATGCTGCCTTTTGCTGCCTACACGCTCGAGAACGCACAGCGTCGTAGCATCTTTCTACATACCCCGCTCGCGAGGCAAACAACTCGTGAGCAACCAGTTGCTCGTGAGGGGAGGGCTAGCAGCACACTCGAAATAGAGTTTTTGCATTACTTTTTCTTTTCTTCTTCATATTGCGTTCTCGATTCTACATACGGGCGGGAATGCGAGCCTTCGCGAGTGATCGGTATCAGCTGCTCAGGCTGTAATGACAAGCGGGAGCGACGACCGTGGCTGTAAGCTAAACATGCACTTACAAAAACTTGTCGTTACAGAAAGTTACAAGCAGTTACAGACTCGTTACATGCGAAAGTAGTACGGTGAAATGGTACTTGCAGTAAACTAGTCGATCTCAGATTACACAACACTTACAACTGACCACAAATTTTCTCTACTGGGTAAAAAATTACCAAATTTGGCACAGTTTCTTTAAATTGTACTGTTTATATTCTGTGAATTTCCAGACCAGGGGTCATTTGTATTTATTTTCCGCCTACTTTTCACAATTGAATATTTGGAAACACACCAAGAGGCAGGCAAATTAAGACTCCAAGATAGATAATGATCAAGACGGGTTACGTTCTGTTTGTTGACTATCGAAACCTTTTGGATGTCTTCAACGGGCGGTCTTTTCGGGGACCAAATTTCAACTCTAATCACTCACCCTTATTCTTCGAGGCGAGTGACGTGACTATTTTGGAGTCGCCGCGAATCAGGTGACAATTGTCACCTAGGTGACTCGCTTATCACATAGGTGACACGGTTTGCCACTTAGGTGACAGGGGTTTGTTACCTAAGTGACAAGGTTGTCCCCTAGGTGAGTCGACTCGCCGTGGCGTGACAATTGTCGTATTGAGTCACGTGTCGCAGAATAAGACTGACTATCTCGTTCTCGTTCGAAACATTCTATAACTGCAAACTTTTTTTCATGAACACATTTGAGGCAATATTTTGTCGACATTTAAAGTATGTATGCGGAAGCTGACTGATATTTAAGCATATTTTTGGAAGTAAAATATTTTGTGTTGCTAAAAACGGATACTTTTGTTACCAAAATCGAGGCATGCCAAATTCGAAATCCCACTGTATTTCTCGATTGCTTTTATTCCCAAATAAGATCCATCATCTGTTGCACCAACTGTTTCCCCTGTTGTTTTGCAGCCAAACCCCTATTTCGCTTTAACTCCTTTTCGTCGCCGGCAGTTTCACCCTTCTCCATCAGTTGATCATTAATCATCGACCAGTATTCTTCAAGGTTCAAACGACCTCAGCTCTGAAGTAATGCCCGAATTTTACTCCTTAAAAATCACAGTGATACCATTGTCATCGTACCACAGTTTGGTAGCATTTGAATAGTGATGCTGCATTTTAATTTACCTTTTTTTGTTACTCGTCTTTGTTCGGGCAACTTCGGCTTCACTTTTTGGTGCATATATCTAGGCGCTTTGACCATCGAACCATCGAATTGTCACCGGTACAGAGAACGTGTGAAAAGCATAACTTTCAACGCAAGCATTAGAACGTTATTTGCTTTTACAGTTTTGTACGTCCCTTGCCAATTTGAAGATAATAATGTGAAGTAGATTAATAGTAATATATTTAACATTCCACATTTTCCCCTTAGGGGAGCAATCATCGCACAAATTAATTGTAGAAAGGTACCAGAATAAATTAATTATGACTTCGGATCTAGCATTTAGCAGACATAACATTCGTTGTTACAGTGTTAAAAATGCAACGCATATCTAAGACACGTCCATCAGTTCAGATCAATGTTAACAGTTCCCAAGTGACACGCTGCTATTTTATTTGGTTGAAATAACTTATTTATGACTTGTATTAGTCATATAGCAGTCACTTCAACTACTCTATAACAACCGTGCTGCGTCTAACGTCAAACCTACATACCGTGCAAGTACCATATTTGACGCAGCTCCAAACTTGACGCAATTTTCAAATCATTCTCGATAATAACCTGTTTTATCATTTAATACTACTCAGAAAAGTATGTGTGGGTCTTCACTTACATTCATGAAACGCATTCGTGATAAAAAAAGCTCCATATCGATTATCAATAACGGTGAAAAAAAAATAAAGAGAAAGTACTCCTGTCAAATGCGCCATTTTGTTGCTACCTTAGTACGGACGCTAAGAAATCGCTCGAACAAATTTAACATTTTTTTAAAGGAAAATTGCTTTTTTGTGATACAATTATCAAAAACTATCAAACTGTAAGTATCATTAGTGTATTGTTATCATTATGTGAACTTTAAAAGCCTTTTTTGCATATTTCTGAACCAAAATGTTTTGCGTCAAATTAGGTTCATACTGTTCCTTATTTTTACAGATCAAAATATGGAATACAAAACGAAATATATTACTTATTCCAAGACTGCACTCAAAAATGCCGTGGATATGGCACGACAAGGTATATCAGTTCGAAAAGCTGCTCTCTCGTTTGGTGTTCCAGAGGCCACCGTCCGTCGAAAGAAGAAGCTGCAGGAAGTGCGCCCTTGTGGCAAACCAACTGTTTTAACGCAAGCAGAGGAAAAATCTGTAGTTGAATGGATTTGTTTAGCGGCACAATCAGGCTTTCCAATTGATGCAAAGCAGTTAAAAACATCAGTTGGGTACTTTTTTCGCTTATCCGGTCGACCTAATCCTTTCACAGCAGGAGTTCCCGGTCGTAAGTGGCTAAAGCTGGTTCTCCGACGTCATCCTGAAATTTCTCGTCGCGTTCCCAGCGCTCTCTCAAAGCAACGTACAGCAGTTTCTGAAAGGTTAATCCGGAACTGGTTCAATGAAGTTGGTTCGTTTATTGACAAACAGAAATTACATCAGATTTTTGAGAAGCCTGAGTGTGTTTTTAACATGGATGAATCGGCGGTTCGGATGGTTCCAACAAAAGAGCAAGTATTTGCAAAAATTGGGGACAAATATGTGCATACGAGAAATGGAAATTCCGAAAAGGAAAGCTATACCGCCTTGTTCGCAGCCAACGCTGCCGGTACTCTTGCTCCACCGTTGATTCTTTTCCCCTACAAACAACGGCTACCAGCAGAAATCGCTCGAAACGCACCCTCCGGTTGGGCGGTCGGACGAAACCAATCAGGATGGATGACGCAAGAAACCTTTTTAGATTACCTAAGAAACATATTTGTTCCTTGGGTGACAAAAACTAAAATTCCATTGCCAGTAATAATCTTTGTAGATGGTCACACCTCCCATGTATCTTATGAGACTATTGCATTTTGTCGCACGAACCAGCTTGTTTTAATATCTTTATTCCCTAACGCAACTCATGTGCTCCAGCCATTGGATGTGTCTTTTTTTAGACCAATGAAAGTTTACTGGAATAAGCGTTTGATAGAATTTCGCACTTTTCACGCCGGACAGTCGTTGCCGAAGCATGAGATCGCGCCATTATTGAAAAAAGCGGTTGATGATATAAAGGACCTCAAAAGCGTACTAACAAACGGTTTCCGAAAATGCGGAATCTTGCCGTGGAATCCTAATGCGGTTAATTATAAAATGCTTCTGAAAGACCAAGCCAAACCGAGTGATGAAATGAATGTATGGGTTGAACCGGACAAAGATGAGAGTGGTAAAGAAAATGAGGCAAAACTTTGTTTACAACATCTGGAATCTTACCTCAAGGTTGCGCAACTTAATACGTTCAAAAACACGAAGCAGATTTAATTTGGCCGGGTCCAAAAGGTGATACAAACTTATTTTATGTTTGGAAGGAAATTAAAGAAAAGGCACAAATGGTATCGGATTCACCAGCGGATGACCCAAATGCATTTCCAGGGTTCGAGACGGATTACCTTGAGGGTTAGTATGTGGCAAAATATTAAAAGAAACTCTAATTTTTAAACAAGTACTAAATTAATTTATAGATGATCGAATCGCAATCCTGTTAAAATGGAAGTGGATGGATACGTTTCAAACGCAAAACTCAGCTGTGACAACAGTACAACCCCAAAGTCCTTTTAAAGAATATCCGGAACCATTCCATAAGCAGTTGGATGAAAAACAATCGGACAGATCAAAATCGTTACTAGACAACTCATCTAGCTTTGGTTTGTCTGAACAGAAGGAAAATGTGTTGAAGAAAATATTTGTCTTACCGAAGACGATTCCCAACAATTCAAGAGCAACGCGTAAACGACCTCGTCCGCCTGCCGTTGCTACAAGCGACGAGTTTAGAGCGTGGTATGAAAACGTGCAATCGGAAAAACAGAAGGAAGAGCAGGCTCGAGCAGATAAACGAGCAGCTAGAGATGCAAAGAAAATTGCTGCTAAAAATCGTTCAAAAGTAAAAGCTGCTAAAGCTTTTACCGAAAAAGCTAAAGCTGCTCCGAAAAGACCAAAATTAATCATTTAATTGTTTATGACGTGTGATTACTTTAACTATGGAATAAACCGTTAGCTTTGTTGATTTTAAAACATTTTTCTATGTGCGTCATTTAAGGAACACATTGCGTCAAATAAGGAACACTACAAATTGCTTGCGTCAATTTAGGAACCATGATGGTCTCCAAAAACTTAACACTGTATAACGAATTTAAAATATATATACACTTAATTTTTTTTCCACATGTTCTATCCTAGTTTAACTATTAATGTGCAAAATAGTAGGCCTATCTGCCTGATCATTATTTTTTAATTAAGGTTTAAAACTGAACGTTCCTTAACCGCGTCAAATATGGTACTTTCACGGTAAATTAATTTAAGGTTGTTTCCCCAACAAATTTATTTAGCAAGTACGCATAACAGAAAGACTGTAGATACCTTTTTGTCGTAACTTATGAATGAGGTTAATAGTAGCTAGAAAGTCACAATGTTAAAATTTTTTTTAAATTATCCAAGTTGAGTCAAAAGGTCCCAAAATTTTATGACATTTTGTACACGAACATAGTGATGGAGTTATCAACGAAAACAATATTCAAAAAAAAATTCAGTTCTCATATTTTTTCAGAATACTCCACAGTAAAATCTTCCGATTTTTTCGGATGTTGCATATTTTAAAAAAAATTGTGAATTTTAAAACAACCGTTGAAGAATAAAATTATTTTAACGAAAATGTAATGTGTGTGTTTATTGTTGTTCATAAATTTTGACCTAATGGAAAACTAACGACTAACGACGATAACCCGTCCATAAACAACTATCATGTATAATTCATTTTCCTGCACGATGAATACCACCTGCTGGATCCCGGCTTAATGCATTCTAAATACGACAACAAGCACATGAACTCTCAAAGGATCTTAGTGATAAGCTCCGAAGTCTGTCCCAAGAGTGCAATACACGCGCTGGACGGGAGAGTTGCTGCCACTCGCTCTTTGAATTCTATTTCTAATTCTGCGGCAATAAAACAAGCGTCAAGATGTTTTATTTCGTATTTAATTCTTGTCAGTCTGTAACCGAACGCGAAGCGCCACAGTCTGTTTGAGTAGTACCTAAGTGATAACGCAGCCGTTCAGTGAATGTCACAATGTTTTTACTGTCGCTAGTCGGGTTCTGTGTCATCCTTTACTATATAGTACAGTTTTGTATATTCTACTACTTGGATTCGGACTTTGAGTTGTACCTATTATCAAAGCTGGGCAAGCCTATTAGTAAGACGAACATAGTTTTCTCGTGTTAGGACTCGTTTCAATTTTTCTCGTTAAAGGTTCGCTCAAGGGAAAAGTCGTTTGGATTACGGGTGCATCCAGTGGAATCGGTCGTGATTTGGCGCTGATTCTGGCAAAACATGGCGTCCGATTGTGTCTATCGTCACGCAAAGTATCCGATCTGATGAAAGTAAAACAAGAATGTTTAACGGCGTCGGCAGGAAGTTTGCAATCGAACAACATTTTAGTGATGCAGATGGACATGCTGGAGATCGACGATCATCAGAAGTATTTTGATAAAGTGATTGACCACTTTAAGACGTTGGATGTCCTGGTCAACAACGCAGGCCGTTCGCAACGCGCCGAATGGAACACTATTCAGCTTAAAGTAGACCGAGAACTGTTCGAGCTGGACGTTTTTGCCGTCGTAAATCTGTCCCGATTGGCACTGAACTATTTCATTGAAAACTCTGTGAAAGGTCATATCGCCGTTACAAGCAGCATTACAGGACTGGTCGCTTTTCCCAACTCGGCCACCTACACGGCAGCGAAACATGCTTTGCACGTAAGTGACTTAAAAATGCTGTAGCTAGGTAGGAAACCAGTTTGCGATTTCATGGCGCCTAAACAAACAGGAATTTGTCGATTTGTCACTTTATTCAAATTCGTTTGATGCACACTGGCGGATCCGCTAATCAGTTGCCAGGGGTCTGTGTCGAATATTATTTCAAAATCTTTGAAATGTTGATCATTGTCAACGCTCATGTTGACATAAAATTATGACTGCCTCTGTTTACTGAACAATGTCTATAATGTGACATCAGAAGGCGTGTATTGAAAAATGTTTGTGCTCTTGGTGTAGTAAACCAAGATATATTTCAGAAGACAAAACAAACTTCAAGATATTTATACAATGATGATGTTAATTATGTATCTTTTGAATTTTCTTTTCAATTATTTAGGGATATTTCGAAACTCTACAAAATGAAGCACTCGGAGTGGATGCCACCATTTTTTGCCCAGGCCCAACTGCTACCAATTTCCTACAGGAATGTTTTACTAACACCCCGGGAGAGGTAAAAGGGTTAAGTTTCACTATCCCACGTTGATAATAGATGTTTTAATTTTTTGACGGTTCAGAAATTCAACAAACCAGTCGGTACGGATGACAAACGTCTGACCAGCGAGCGATGCGCCGAGCTTTATGCAATTGCTTTAGCCAATCGTACACCCTTTAGCTGGGCAGGAACTCGTCCGATGAATTTCATCTTCTACATTGGATGTTACTATCCGAATGTTAGACGATTGTGAGTGAAATATGGACTAGATTTGTTTCGTAAGCAATTTCACTCATAGCTAATCAATTACTATTCATTGCAGCTTGATCAATGTGCTTGGCATTGCTAACATCGATAATCTGCGAAATGGTCGTCCGCTTGGAGCTAGATGAGGAGATTGCTCAACGCAGGAATACTTGGATGTATTTGTTTTAGTTCATTAAGCTTGAGATTTGTGTTTTTAATATCGACCATTAAGAGCAAATAACGAAAGTTTAATTTTCCAAGCATGACCGACATTTATATTCATCTTTAATGCCTTGACAACACTTGCTGTAAAAAGAAAAATGAAACTTTTAGATTCAAACACTCAGTCATATATTATTTGTAGAGTATGTGTAAAGGTGTAAATTTCGAAAACTATGTTATACTTTATTGTGAACTGTATTATCTGACTGTATATGTAAAAATCAATCTAGTAAAAATAAACATTAAACACGTGAAATTTTAAATGAATTTCAGTTTCATATTTTTGAAGTAGGACTACGTCTTAAAGGAATGTAAAGGTGTAAAATGAAGATCTAAAGGTGGAAAATGAATAGGTTTTCAGGGCTTATAATACCTTTATTTCTTGACGAATCACAACATTTATGCATCCTTCAATCAGAATTTTTCTTCTAATTGATTCATATGGAAAGGAAGATCGCATTTCAATCACTGAAAAGGGAATTTTAGAATAAGTGAAAAGATGTAGACTCTCCATACATTTTCTCAATTATTTTTCAATTGCTCAAACACGCATATACTAACTAGCTTTTACGTAACACTGAAGCCTCATTCCATCGTCAATAAAAACGATCATTTCAAATTTTCGCTCAAGAACGTCGCTCGCATGCGCTGGTGCTGTTGTCAGATAATATACAAGTAAATTTATAGCATTACTAAATTTATAGCATTACTAAATTTATAGCAACCTACTCTGCGTAGCGCGAAGACTGCAGCAGGTGATGCTAGTGTTTGAATGCTAGTAAACAAACTTTCTAACAAAACATCGTTTCAATGACACTCCTAAAACTTGGAGAAAACACTAGCATCACCCTGTCTTCGCGCTACGCAGAGTAGGTTGCTATAAATTTAGCAATGCTATAAATTTACTTGTATATTATCCGATAACAGTGCCAGCGCACCTTTACATTCCTATTCCATTTTACACCTTTACATTCCTATCAAAGCACAGCCAGAGAATTACAGAACCGAATTAGTTCTATTAAAACTTCCTTCTACAATGAAATTTGTGTTGACGGCAAGGAGTTTTATCGGGCATGTTGAGAATTGCGATTCGATCAAAATAGTAAATTTTACCAAATTAAGCAATTTACAGGATCAGTCTTGTTGAAATCCAAGTGACTTTGATCTTTAACTCAATCTTTATATGAATGGGTGCATCACAGAATAACAGACGTAACACTTCGAACAAATTTTCTAACAAAACATCGTTTCAATGACACCCCTAAAACTTGGAAAAAACACTAGCATCACCTGGTGCAGTCTTCGCGCTGCGCAAAGCAGCTTGCTATAAATTTAGCAATGCTATAAATTTAGTTGTATATTAACCACCCCACTGTCACAAATGTCATTCCCATACATTTTTCTTGTAGCCAACATCTCATCTAGCCCACAACAAACTTTGCCTCGGACAAAATGTATTTGTGAATAGCCCGCTCTAACTTCAGCCTCGGATGAATCTGTATTGGTAAGCTCCCGAACAAAGTTACTTTTTTGCTTTTTTTCTTTTTGTGTCGGACGTGTAGGAAGCGTAAAAAGATGTTAGCTACTTCTTTACCCTTCAGTTTCATACGCCTGATATTAACTGACAACAACGCCAGCGTAAGCGATTGGCGTTCTCGCGCAGCGACTGTTGTTTGAGTCTGGGCTTAAGTGAACATTTGAAATGATCATTTTTATTGGCGATGGAATGAGGCTTCAGTGTTACGTCTGTTAGTCTGTGGGTGCATATTCAGCTTTATGAACCAGTATAAACGAAGAATAATGAGTTTTTTACTCGTTGGTCCGAGGTGATCAATTTCACCCGAAGCGACGGTATTTTGTAATATGCCAGATTTCCGTTTCTCTCTCTTGCAAAAACTTTTCAATTTCAGACGACATTTTACATGTGTGGTGATCAACACTTGCAAGACGTTTCCCGAAAAACGCCTCCAACAAACAAATTGATCGTATAGATTATTGCCGGACACTATTATTCATGGGCTGGTAAATGGCTGGGCAATGCGAAACACCTCGCGTACCTGCAGCTATCAAATAGACTCCACAGTGGTCAATATCCTCTTATCCAGCAACTCCTGTCCCTACCTTCTCGTGGTACCAGCCGGAATACGAGCACCCTTAGTGGAGATCGGGTAACCAACCCCGGTGGCAGCTTAGGTCGTATACCGACATCTGCTGAGTGTTAGCAAAAGGAGCAGCCTTGCCAGCCGTGAGCGTCTGACTCCAGGTTAGGGGCGGCTCACGACGGTGATCCCACTGCACGGTGAATCGCCGTTTCCGTACCAGGTATGCGGCTGTATCCCAGATTAGGGGCGGCATACAACAGCGACTCCGACTGTGTCTCGCCAGCTATACCCAAAACAGCAGCCCTGTTCGCGAGACTAGGCATCGCAGCCCCATCAGTAAGGCGGTATGCTTAAAAAACTTTCGCTAGGAGAAATTCAGGAAAGGAACTACAACCGTCGCAAAATTTAAAAAAAATGAAATAATGACAGCGAAGGATCAAGAATTTTCTAAGCTGCATTTTACTCTAATCAGACTACATAAATGTTGCAAACAGCCAGATTAAGCTATACGTTCTTTGGCAATTTGTCGATAATGACTAATTCTACAATTTCCCTATAAACCACTTTTCGAATTCCGTCTGGTTAAGGCGCTGTGGCCATAAGAGCAAAATCGAAGCGAAAAGAGGGAGCCAAGCTTGGGCCAAATGGGAATATTCTTTTTTGTGGTGTATAAATTTCATAAGGCGATATAATGAAATTTGATTTAAGACTTAGGTGGTTTCATAAGGTAACGTAATGGATTTTTTTTTGCGGTTGAGTAATTTCATAAGGTAATGTAATGGATTTTTCTTTTCATTCGAGTGGTTTCATAAGGTGGTTGAATGAAATCCTTAAAAAAAGCATTGAACTATTCATAAGGTTTTAGATAGAATTTCGGAGTGACGTTTCATGATAGCCATAATCAAGTAGTTACGTTTTTGTTCCATAAGATAACTTTATGAAAATTTTATTTTTGCCTTGTGGCAAATTTTCATAAGGAATTTTAATGACTTTCACTCTGAAATTTTCCTCAGTGCAGTAAGGCGGTATGCTTAAAAAACTTTTGCTAGGAGAAATTCAGGAAAGGAACTACAACCGGATAATCGGTATGAACCCAGGCAAAAGAAAAAAGGACGACGATTATTGGAAAGTTGGTACTTGGAATGTCAGGACTCTACTTGAACCGGCAGGCGCCGATGCTATGCTGACAAGAGAGCTGCAGAAGATGAAGGTCGAGGTTGCAGCCATGCAGGAAGTACGATGGCTGAAGACGGGACAACGCGAATTTCGCGCAGTAGATCCTTTCGCGGGCACGACATTCATAAGTATCACATCTACTACAGTGGCGGCGATAAAACAGAGCATGGAGTCGAATTCGTATTACATGGAAAACAAATGAAGCGTGTCATTAGGTGGAGGTCTATCAATGATCGTCCATGCGTGTTGAGAATTAAGGGCGAATTCTTTAACTACAGTCTGATAAATGTGCACGCACCGACGAACGACAAACCCGATGACGTGAAAGAAATGTTCAATGATCTTCTCGACAGGACATATGGAGAGTGCCCAAGACATGACATAAAGATAGCCATAGGGGATACAAATGCACTGGTCGGACGTGAAGAGTTCTTTCGTTCCATTATTGGTAGAGAAAGCCTCCATTATACCCCATACGACAATGGCCTGAGGTTAATCAACTTCGCTGCAGCCTGAGGAATGGTTATCTGCAGTACCCAGTTTGCACGATGGAACATTCGAAAGCACACCTGGAAGCACCCGAATGGAAAGACCTGCTCTCAGATCAACCACGTTCTAGTTGATGGCCGGCACTTTTCTGATGTCGCAGACGTGCGATCCTTCCGGGCACCAAACGTCGGTTCGGACCACTATCTCGTAGTAAGCTAGATCTGCGCCCGGTTGTCCAACGTATTCAAATCGAAACCAACGAGGAAGATACGACTGAAAATTCGGCGGTTATCAGCGGAAAGAGTTGCTGCAGAGTACTCTCGAAAGACTGATGCGGATCGGTGAATATCTCGGAGAGAACCTAAACGAACAGTGGAGACACATTCACGACACGATCAGTACTACAGAAGTCACATATTGGCTGCCATTGTGACACGCTAGAGCAGAGAGAGATACCGATATGCTAGAGCTGCCGCAAAGAGACTTCACTATCGTAAGAAACGTCAACACTGGGATCGCGATCTTGCGACGGCGGAGAATTGGGTCCTAAAATTTGAGATAAAAATAATATTTTTTTCAAAAGAACGATAAAGCTCCACGTTGTGACTATGAGTGCACAGCTTTTTCTTTTGCAAAACACAGTTCAATCAAAAATTAAAAAGCAAAAAATAAGCTGCAATTTCTACCATGACATTACAGATCTATCTTGACATTAAGGAAAAAGTATATTTCTGTCAACAAGGATAACTATTTTTCCACTGGAAATCCTGGTTTGACATTAACTTTGACAGCAGTGAAACAGCCGATCATTTTGACAGTTCACCTTGTCTCGGTTAGTTTTGCAAAGTAAACTTTGCTGCTTATTTGTCGCGATCCGAGGGTAATGGTTTCAAGAAACTGCCAGTTGGCTGCTTTTCGCTAGCAATCGCTTGGTTTTAAGCCTAGTAAAGCGATCAATAGCTAGGACCAGAGCGGTCCGCTTTCGTTGCTCCCCATCTATTTCTAGCTTTACGTCACCGATTGTATTCCCCTGCCGCTACAGCCGATTTCACTGCAGCTGGTTGCTCCCGCTGCTGCTGCTTACTCCTCAAGACTTATTGTCAAAAGAAATAACGAGAAATGCAAAGCGGCAGCTAGCGGCTGTAAACACGCAGTTGCATTTCTGTTCTTCCTGTACGAGAAGTTTTCATCAACCTCTCCAACTGATACTAGTTGTTAATGGAAAGTTCCACAACTAGCGGCGTGTTGATCTTAATGTGGACAACATTGATATAAGCAAGTGTGCTGTAGCTGGTGCCAAAAGAAGAAATGCTGGAGTTTATACTCAGAAATCCTACATCGTATTTTAAAAACTTTATGTGTTTTTATAAAGGATTTAGGATATACGCTTGTAATCAAAATGAAATAAACACAAGACGTAAACAAAACGGTTTTCGTGACATTTGAAGACAAACTATGTTTTTTTTATAATGCGTGTTGTCTTGGCACAACCACGCAGCGCACTATTGATAGTTGGTTGCCCTATATAAGATTGCCTAGAAAATTAATTTTTGTTTAAAATTTAAGAAAACAAAATAAAACGTTTTTTGACGAAAATAAGCCAAACATATAAAATTTAATATCGAAATATGTGTTTTTAGCCCTAACTTTATCGATACAGACGAAAAACGAGATAGGGCTTTAGGACCCAATTGCTTCGAGAGGCACAATACGAGAAGCTTCTTTAATACGATCAAACGGAATCAGGAACCGGACAAGGAGGGGAACCTGATTACCGAAGGATCGGCGGTGGCTAGGCGTTGGAAACAACATTTCGTGCATTGTTGAATGGTGAACAAGATAGAGCGGTCAACAGAAGCAGGATAACGATTGAGGATGATGGACAGGTTGTGGATCCACCAACTTTGGACGAGGTAAGGAAAGCAGCGAGAGATCTGAAAAACGGCAAAGCAACTGGAAAGGACGGCATCCCCGCCGAACTTTTGAAAGTCGGGTGCGAACAGCTGTATTGTGCAATCCACCGGGTTATACTAAAGGTATGGACTATGGACTGAGGAGGAATTACCTACGGACTGGTTGGAAGGTCTCATATGCCCAATTTACAGAAAGGACCTCCGACTCGAATGTAGCAATTATCGAGGCATTACTCTCCTCAATTCTGTATACAAAATTCTCTCCCCCATCCTGTTTTTCAGACTGAGGCCGTTGCAGGAAACCGTTGTTCAGGACGGCGTACGATTCAGTTAAATTCGAAATGAGCTGTTGCAGATTATGCTTGAACATGGTTTTCCAACAAAACTGATTAGGCTGATACGTGCTACCCTTGATGGTTCAAAATCAAACAACAGGATAGCGGGTGAGACATCGGACTGGTTTGTGACGTTAGATGGTTTGCAGCAAGGTGAAGAATTATCGAATTTGCTGTTCAACATTGCATTGGAAGGTGTTATTCGAAGGGCAGGGATACAGAGAAGCGGTACCATCATCATGAAATCTCATATGCTCCTAGGGTTCGTGGACGACATCGATATCATCGGTGTTAACCGTAGAGCTGTGAAAGAAGCGTACACACATCTTAAGGAGGAAACTGTGAGGGTAGAGCTTATCAAAAATTCTACCAAAACAAAGAATATGGTGGCTGGTAGAGAGCGTGGTAGCTCTTCGGGTGTTGGAACTGCGGTGGTGATAGATGGAGATACTTTTGAAGTCGTCGACGATTTTTTACCTTGGTACGTTAGTGACATGTGACAACGATGTAAGCCGTGAAGTAAAAAGGAGCATAGCGGCTGCCAAAAGGGCTTTCTACGGATTACGTAGCCAGCTGAGGTCCCGTAGCCTACAACTCGGTAGAAAACTGGCTCTATAAGACGCTAATTCTCCGGGTGGTACTCTACGGCCACGAAGCGTGGACGTTGAAAGGAAGCGACCGACGAGTTCTTAGCGTTTTTGAGTGTAAGATCCTGCGATTAGTTCTTGGCGGCAAATTAGACGAAGGAGTGTGGCACAGGCGCATGAATCATGCTATATACCAAGTATACAACGATGTGGATGTTGTGCAGCAATTAAAACACGACAGGGTACAATGGGCTGGCCACGTAGCAAGGATGCCGGATGAGAGACCAGCGAAAACAATAATTAGTCAGAATTAAAACAATATTTAGTTGGAATTAAAAGCAGAGGAAAAGTTATGTTTATAATTCCGATCAATCACTTTAATGGAATAAATTCAGCATATCAGCCAGTTTTGATATAGAACGATTATACAATACACATTATAGAATACCGAAGAAGGTAATATGTTTCCACGCTACTATGATCTTAGTAAATTTGATCGTGTGCTTAGCACTTCAACAAACACCGAAGCTGAATTAAAATGCTACTGTTACGGTTACAGCTGATTTAACTCTGAATACAGGTGGTAGACGCTGAATAAATTTAAGCAAAGGCTTCTGTATTCTATAATTGTTTCAGCAGCCAACGAACGCACTGTAAATCAGCTGCTTCACATAATAGAGTCACAAGCAGATTAGGCGCATCTTCAACCTCTCCACAACCCGTCAATATTCTCAATAATTGTGCTATATTAGCTGAATAAACGATTTGTCATTTTAATAAAAAAGTCCTCCCAAGAAACATTTATGCGCTGATTAAACATTTTAGCAGCCACTATTATTTAGCCATAGCTGAATATGCATCAAATAAAATTTATGTAAACAATTCAACAAAATTTATTCAGTCGAAATCGGAGAATTTATACAATCTATTTCGTTTGAGGCAGACAAAACACTTGTTAAGGGGCTATATAGACCTTTATATAACGTAAATTTGTTATTGAAAAACCCGAATTAATCCACCTAGCGGCGTGACCTAGCCTTTCTACTGCCACAATAATCATTATTTAATTTCTCAGGAACTTAATTGTAGATGTATAGATGTTATATTAGACTATATTTTTAAATATCCGTTCCGTATTCCTCAAAATCCTTATTTGTCAGTAAAATTCACAACGTATTGTGTAGAATAATTATATTTTCTTTCCTTGGGTGCGTAAATATATGTAAGCGTCATTTATGTTACTTGATGAACACCTTATTTAGTTTTATAATATTTATAGAAAAATAATGTAAACACAAAAGATAATTTTTACAGACTTGAATGAATATGTATAGAAAATTAGAAATTAACCCTCTAACGGGTCTACAGACGGCCTTAACTTTCGGGCTTCAGAGCCACATACGAAACTTGTTTTGAATTGACAATATGAAGTATTTGTTCATAGCAGATTTTTTGATATTTTAATATTAATACCATGCATTCAAAAGTTAGCATCTTTGAAAACAAGAGTTCAGAAAAATTATTATTATATTTCGCTTTTGAAGAAAAAGGATATCTACAACAAAATGATTGATCTCAAAATTTTACTATTGGTTTGCTTGGCTTTCAATTTTTCAATTTAATATATCTGAATTAAAAAAAAATTACTGAATAGAGCATTAGATATGAAAACGAGAAATGGAACTATTTCTTAGCTAGCACTCCTTCAGATAATTATTTTTGCATGAAAATCAAAACTTAAGCTTCTTTTGAATGTACTTTCATGAAAAGATAGTCATTAGCTTGATCGCATCGTTTTTACAATGTTAGAGGGTTAGCAAAACAAGATGAGGTCGAAAAATAGTGCCAAAGCTGCGCCATAAACATGCTTGAGAATGGGAATTACGATCGATATGATTCCCAGTGCTTGTCTTTTTTTGATTTATTTATTAAAACATGATACATGACATAAGACATCTGTCCTTTAAAATATCACTAACGAAAATAAATCTTACAAAATTTCTACCGTGCAACGTTTACTTCCTATTTTTATAGGAACATTTCTATATAATATAACATTTCTAAGCTCTAGTATCTATTGATTAGTTCTCGAGTTATGAGGAAATTTGTATGGAAACCCCCCCTCTTAAAGGGGAGAGGAGTTATAATTCCCCTTATAAAGAGGGGAGGGGTCTCAAATTACCCTAGAATAAATTCTTGTCACCGAAAACACCCACATGCCAAATTTGGTTCTATTTGCTTGATTAGTTCTCGAGTTATGCAGAAATTTGTGTTTCATTTGTATGGGAGCCCCCCCTCTTAGTGGGGGGAGGGGTCTCTAACCATCACTAAAACCTTTCCTGGCTCCAAAAACCTCTACATGCAAATTTTCACGCCGATTGGTTCAGTAGTTTTTGATTCTATAAGGAACACAGGACAGACAGACAGACAGACAGAAATCCTTCTTTATAGGTATAGATAGTAGAAAGGCGATATATATTTATATAGTAGAAAGGCAAAACCTGTAAAAGCCTCTGCTTGCAGCTTTAAAAGCAGCTATTAGCAAGCCCGAAACTTGATAAAATCAGCAGATTTAAATGTTTAAGAGTTGAAAAAAGGTTTTTATTTCTAAAACTAAATCATAGTTCAGCCAAAGGTTGAATAAATTCAGTTATAAAAGTATTTGATCAGCCTAAAATTGTTACTGCTTTCAAAGTTGCAATGGAGCTTAATAGAGGCTTTTGCGTTTTTAAATAACCAATTTGCGCAATGCTGTCAATTCTATTTTTAGAACGAGAAATGGTTTTGCAATGCTTTTTCAGTCGCTTAATGAACGTCTCATCAACCTTTATGCAGCCAAAAAATAAACTATTTTTAAATTTGAAAAAATGGAACGCGTCATATTTATTTGGCTATGGTGTCGTAAGCTTTCGAAGAACTTGAATTCGTATATGCAAGCTAATTAAAAATGCATGTCGTCATCTTTCGGGAACTGCACCGCCATCTTCTGAAATTAAAAAATTTACAAATAAATTCTACTATTCATATTTATTCGTGAAAGATACGTATTTCGCCTACGACAGTGTCTGTTTTCGAAAAATCTTGCACACTGGATCGCGTTGAACCAACTCGTAAACCGCAAGAGCAATTGCTATTTACGAGTTGGTTTAACCCATTAAGCCCCACATTTTTCCCAGCAGGGATAGAAAGTTGAAACTTTCAGGAAAACTCTCTTTTAGGTCAACTAAGAAAAAACCGCTGACATGTATTTTTAATTTTGACCCTGTGTTCCGCAACGCTATGTTGCGAAAACGCAACGCTGGGCGTTAGGGATATACCTTTTGTGCATACCTGCATTATTATGCAGATAAATACTTCATACTTTTTGACCGTTAAATCAAACTTGAGATTTTTATAATGTTTCCGGGATATTTTGAACAAGCGAAAGAAAGATTTACATTCAGTTGTTTACTAAAAGCAACAACTTCAAATGAAACATCTGCAGCGAACGAAGGAAAACAAACGTTCCCGTTGCAAATTTTGAATATCGTTTCTTCCTGGCGTTGCGTTTTCGCAACGCAAGGCTTAGAACCTTTCTTAAAATTACAAAAGTAATCAAAATTATGAAACAAAGTGTTTTTTGACAAGCAACCGATTCTTACTAACACTGATTAGTTTAGATTAGGTCAGACGTAAATAGAGGTAAAATCGACTTATATGAGCATTTTTCCTTAACTGTCTGAAAAATAGCAAAACCTGTTGTTTTGTCACAGCTGTAATTATGTTACATGTAACATCTGACCTTTGAGCAAAAACAGGTCGCTTAGATTTTTTTACAATCTTTCTTTGTTTCTCAGGGTCCAAATTGATATCTTAAACAGAGCCTTCTCTAGAATCGAATGAAAGTGCGTGGCGTTTTAGCAACGCTGGGAGGAAATGGGTTAAGGCGATGCAAGCTGCATAAAGTAAGCACTTAAATGGTGTTTGACCAAGTGATTTTTAAGCTACTTTAAGTTTTTCAACCCAGCTTAAGGGTGTAAAAGTGGCTTTACAAACTAATACCAAGCTTTCATTCGGCTCACGGGACACATACTGTCAGATCATAGAATTTCGCAATTCGACTGGCAGCAAAAATATATGTTAGTAAGTTATCGACTGCTTCAAGTGGAAAGATATTTTCACTGCCTGCTATGCAGATGCAGATGGGCCGGATCATACGGTGAGTGCTTATGGATCAAAAGATGGCGGTTCAATTCCCGAAAGATGACGACATGCATTTTTAATTAGCTTGCTTATACGGTTTCAAGTTATTCAAAATTTAAAATATAGCATACGATGCCATAGCAAAATAAATATGACGCGTTCTATTTTTTTGAAATTTAAAAATAGATTATTTTTTGGCTGCATAAAGGTTGGTGAGACGTTGATTAAGCGACTGAAAAAACATTGTAAAACTATTTCTCGTTCTAAACATAGAATTGACAGCATTGTGCAAATTGGTTATTTTAAAAACGCGCAAAAGCATCTATTAAGCTCCATTGCAGCTTTGAAAGCAGGTACCCAAGTAACAATTTCAGGCTGATCAAACGCTTTTATAGCTGAGGTTATTCAACCTGTGGCTGAACGATGGTTTAGTTTTAGAAATAAAAACCTTTTTTCAGCTCTTAAAGATCTGAATCAAGCTTCGGGCTTGCTAATAGCTGCTTTGAAGCTGCAATGTAGCTTAATAGAGGCTTTTGCGCGTTTTTAAATAAGTAGCAAGGGATAATCCAAAAATGTGTTGTTAATTTGTCTTTCACTGTTTTGCTTACGTTGTTCACAAATTACGCCGCACAGTGGGACGGATTTTAAAAAAGTGAGACATAAGTAATTGCATCGAAACCTTAAGACATAGCATAATAGTTGCTTCAGAAAAGTTTCTTCATTCAAAAAGCACTTTTTAGTAGTGAAAAAAAAAATGTTTTTTTTATTTCTACGTGTTCACCTACGGTTGCCTTCATAATAACTTTTTTCAGATTTTCCATAGCTTTCTACCCTAAGTTGTACATGGTGGAATACAGCATAAATTGATTCACAAAAAACAAGTGAGATTAGCTGCTCATAGAAGCTGCTCCGAGATACACCCCCTAGAGTACATGTGAAAATAAAAAATCCAGCGATAACTTCTAGAGAGAAGGTAGATCTCTACTAACGTCAACAAAAATATGCAATTTGATTCGATTACCAATTTCTTAGAACATTTGAAAGGCATTATTAAAGAGCTATATCGAACAAAATACTTTTTTAAGAGTGTTCCTAAGAGTTTTGCTCTAAAATTTTTTTCATGTAAAAAATAGAAACCTTAAGATTCTTAGTACGAGAGTTGTGAGCTTTGGAAATAAGCGATGTTCAAGAAAATCGGAAAAATTCCTTTAAAGTATTCTGGAAAAATAGCAACCTTTCTTGAAAAATTCTTTTTGTCCACTATGCTTGCGTACAAAATTTCGTAGAATTTCAAGAATCCTTTGTCCCATTTTGAACGATATTTTCGAAAATTGCTTTTATTGCTACTGCCTTTACTGCTGATAATCGGGTCAAAACTTACGAAATAGAATCATCGGATAATCGAGTTCGACCTGTATTACGAAAGTACATATGACGCTTTCTATGGGCGTCACCCAGCAGAGGAGAATGCGATTGTTTGTGTTTGCCCCTCGTTTCCAGTCAAGACTTTCTGAATGCTTGCTATTCAACTTAAACGCATAAGTGAAAACTAAAAACCATTAAATGGTTAACCAGAAATTTTCTGGTCATTACAGGAATATTACTAAGACTAAAGATGAATTTCTCATCTTTATTTGAATGCAACAGTTTTATGACTGTTTAGTTTCGACTAATCTTTGAAACAACACAGCGCTCGACTCGAGACACACATCTATATACCGACACTGATAGAAGAAGAGTTCGGCTGTTCGAGCTCAGAGCCGGCTTGGCGATCTTGACAGTGGCAGCTATGAATGTTACAACTGATTAGGAGAAACAACCCTATCTTGGACCTTCATTTTAAAACTTGAGTTGATGATTGAATATAAACTGAAAATGAGCAACACTTACCGTACGCACTACAGGTAAATGTGCTGAGTAAGTGTAGTGCGCACTGGGTATCGCGCACATTAACCGTGATTGCTCAGGTATATGAAGAAGGATTCTCTCCGACTCTCCGTGTTTTGCTTTTGCTATCGAACCCAAACTTTGCACAAAAACCGGATATTTTATCGTGCATGGTTGATGCGTTATTGAACAGTCAGTCAGTCAGTGGTTGCATTTCCGAAGAAAGTAACACAGTGGAAGAGGCGTACGGTAAATAGTGCCATAATATTGCGAGCAACTGCGTAAGCGTTTTATGTTTTTTCGAGGTGTGTTCGAAGCGCTTGTGTATAATACGAACGGTGCAGCTCCAGTCAGGCGTAGGTATGTGTTTGATACGCATTAACCCGCGGTTGTGTAGTATACTTTGCTGTTGATAGTGTTGTTTCATTTTGGGTCAGTAGGAGCGACAATTTGTCGTCGTAGTCAGAAGCGCAGCGACGTCGCTGTCTGTTTCGTCGCTGGAATTTTAGAGTGATAAATCCCATTACCGAGGGGGAATCCGCCTCGAGCAAAGAGAAAACATTCCTGCCAAAGCATGGCTTTTTTCTTCAATTTCGTTGCCATCTGTACGATCATTTACTTCTTGGTGCAGATCATCCTCTGGTTAGTGCTTGATGCGGATATTGAACTCTTCGTACTGTCCAAATTAGGAAAACCAATATGTGAGTATAACTGTTTACGGCACACCTACTGAATTTTGATTGCTGATTGGTGCTTTTTGGTCGTTTTCAACTTTAAAGCCTCGCTGAAGGGAAAAGTGGTTTGGATCACGGGAGCCTCGAGTGGCATTGGTCGAGATTTGGCAATCGCGCTAGCGAGAAATGGCGTTCGATTGTGCTTATCGGCTCGCAATATATCGGAGCTGCTTAAGGTCAAGCAAGACTGTATGGGTAAGATGAAATGCACAGATGATATCACAGCTTCAGTATGACGTGAGAAAAACTGATCGTATCCATTCCAAAAAAACAATAGCGCAATCGAATGGTATTCTTGGACCGAACGATGTTTACGTTCTCCAGATGGACATGCTGGACATCAATCACCACAATGACTATTTCAACATGGTGATTGACCACTTTAAGACACTGGATATTCTGGTAAACAATGCTGGTCGCTCGCAACGAGCCGAATGGAACGCTATCAATGTGAAGGTAGACCGAGAGCTGTTCGAGCTGGATGTCTTTGCGGTGGTACATTTGTCACGCATCGCTTTGAACTTTTTCATACGTAATTCGATCAAGGGTCATCTGGCTGTGACAAGCAGCACAGCCGGTTTGATTGGAGCGCCAAACTCCGCCAGTTATACGGGAGCGAAACATGCACTACATGTGAGTACGGTTTTTTTTCTAATGAGTTAAGAAAAAGGAGTGTTTAATCAGTACCGCAGACTTTCAGAGCAAAATCAGATTTTTTTTTTCCTTCACTCAACTTGTTTTGGCATTGAAGAATAACACTCAGATAACGGTGGAGTTAATCTAATGCTCAAATTATTTTTAGAAGCTTTCAATCTACAATCTACGCACACTGCAAAAAGTCTAGACCTCGATTGGAGGCCTCAAATTTTTTAAAAATTGTTTTAGTTCAAAGACCATCTACTATACCCTTGTGTGCCTTACAAAATTCTTAAACCCACGCCTCTACCAGATAATGCCCGATCAAGCAAACTTTTTCTAAAATTGAAATTAGAAGAACCGCGTTAGGTAAAATAGGCACGATTCACTAGTAATGAAACTATTCTCTTTCTCAGGGATACTTCGAAACTCTCCGAAACGAACCGATCGAAGTGAATATTACAATCTTCTGCCCAGGACCAACGGCAACCAACTTTCTTCAGGAATGTTTCACCGATTCTCCAGGAACGGTAGGAGCGAGCAACCGCGATAATCCTAACTTGCGGTAATAATATTTAAATCTTTTGTTCTTATAGAAATACAACCAAACGGTTCAACCGGAGGATAAACGAATGACCAGTGAACGATGTGGCTACTTGTATGCAATCGCACTGGCTAATAAGACCCATCTCAGTTGGGTTGGTAATTTTCCCATCAATCTTATTCTGTACATCGGTTGCTACTACCCAAATATCAAGCGACTGTAAGTACTCTGATGGGGGGCAACCAGCTAATTAGTGCAAATGTAATTAACATCCTTCGTTTATTTGCAGTTTGCTGAAAATTGTAGGCATGCGACGTCTGCGACAGGTGCGAGATAGCCGATGAGTGAAATCTTCTTTGCATTGTTAGTTCTTCGATTTACTGCAATCACCCACACTTGCATGTCATACCTCCTACTTACAACACCGTCGCGACTTTGTCAACATATTCTGAGAGCAACAGATTGTACGCTGCATTTTCTCTCGAAGTGCACACTGATTATTTTTACGATTAGTCAATTGTTGATATTCTATAGAAAATCGTTAATTTATCAATCGTCATTAGCAGCAGATCTCTGACAGTATCGGTTTCACGAGCACACCAACTAACAACACAGCATGCAATGCCATAAATTAATGCGTATTATTCCAACCAAAATGTCATTCCGATTAGAAAGGGATAGGTTTTGGCAGTATGATCGGATTTGCATTTGAAGCAGGAAACAACAATAGTTTCAAAATACAAAACGCTTGAAAAAGTTGTCCAAAGTGGAGATATAGTCGAACTGCCAATCAAATAAAACTAATTGATACTCGTTACACTGCAGTTGTTTTTCTACCTAACTTTTCATGAATACATTATACAAGATTGGACTCTGCATTTAACGTTGAGCCACACCTGGTCTAACAGGAAATCAGGCTTCTGAGTACTATTAACTTTGATCGTTCGTATCGTATAGCTGAAGAAAGTTAGAGATGCATCACCAAAGTTTTGGTATACACTTCAGTCACTTTCTACGTGGTTTTTGCGAGTCTTTTACGTGTATTTCGAAATTTGCATAGCAAACCCTTCGCTTAAAAAGCGATTTGAGTATACGAATATATTCCAAAAAGTCCGTGCTCTTCACGGATCAATTGCTCATCGGAATGTTATTTTCAACTACTTGCCACTCCGATCACATGGCAATCAGGTTCTTCTTCAGATCTTTATACAAAACGGTTGCTGATTCCGTTGATCGTTTTATAGAAACTTCTCGTGCTTGATGAAGTAATTCTTCATGTCCGCAAGAGGATGCAAAGATGTCCTGAAAGACTGCTGGAGATCACCTGCCCAACTCCAATGAACTAGATTGACCACGTTCTCATAGATGACCGGTTCTTCCCTAACATCTCGAATATACGTTCCCTACAGGGACCGGATATTCATTGCCTTGCAGCAATAAATATAAAACTGTCGATCGTATAACAGTCACGTCACAGTAGCCCTCCTTGGCTGAATATTAGCCAGCTACATAACCAGTAATCTGCTAAGAACTACGTACGAATACTGCATGAGGCACTGCCTTCTTCCGAAGAGTTAGGTGCTTCAACCCCCGAAGACGGTTTGAGTAGAATACGCCTGGCCATCGTAGGTACTAGGTACTAGGTACTAGGTAAGAAGCCCCGGCATATACGAAATAATTGGTTTGATGGGGAATGGCTTGGGAAAATTTTCTGAGCATTGCCACTATGGAGAACTTGTTCAAATACCAACGAGCAAAGAACCAGTTGACCAGGATTCTGAAAAGTGAAAAACGCCAGAAGGAGAATTATAGCAACTATTACGAGCTAATGCCACGCGCAAGTTTTACGAGAAGGTGAACTCAATTCGTAAGGGTGGCCCACCGAAACCTGAAGTGTGTAGGAGCGAGGGAAGGAACTTGATTACACAAAGAAGCGCGCGGTGGTCGCAGGTGGAAGCAGTTCTTCGATGAGCGCCCAGAAATACCCATGGAAGATAGTGTCACAGCACCTGATCTCCAATTCAAACGAGAAATCGGATCGCTGAAGGCCAGCAGTGCCACCGGTAGGGAGCGCTTACCAGCAGAGCTTTATAAACATGTTTTTTTTTAGTTTTTCTACTTGTATATGACTCTAAACGCGATCTTGACGCCGCCTACAACCTTTCGTAGGCAGTTTCCAGGTTGAATTTATGGGAGTTCACGCCACTATGGACCAAATTTTCACCCTCCGACAGTTCTTGCAGAAATATCACACGCATCACGTCTTTATTGACTTCAAAGCAGTATACGATACAGTCGATTGAGGTGGTAGATAATGCGCGAACACGGTTTTCGGACAAACTGACGCGATTGATCCGAGCTATCATTAGATCGACTGAAGTGTTTCGTGCCCATCTCGAGGACATTCTCGAATCCCTTCGAGACGCGGGGAGGGTTGAGACAAGCTGACGGCATGCTGCATATATTCAACATTGATCTTGAAGGGGTGATTCGATTAACGAGCACGATATTCACCAAAGGTAGACAACTCCCAGGCTTCGCAGTTGACTTTGATATCATAGTCAGGATACCTTTGCAACGGCGGAGGTAATCTACGCTAAACTAAAAGCGGAGACTGGGAGCATTGAACTAAAAATTTTCCGATTTTTTTTACAAATAAACATACAAACAAAATAAATGGGTCGAAGACCAAACACATGAAAAGATTAATGCGCGCCTCCCACGGACGGAAACGTTGACGGCGACGAACTAGAAGTGGCAGATGAATTCGTGTATTTGGGATCGCTGGTTAACGCAAATAGCTACACGCATTCAAACGCAAAATTGGGCCTGTTTTGCCCTTTGAAAAACGCTACGATCTAGAGACATACGCCGCCGTACGAAACTGACAATGTACAAAAGTTTTATTAGACGGGTAGCTCTTTATGGGCATGAAGCTGTGATGCTGCTCACGGGGGACATATGCGCCTCGCCGTGTTCGAGCAAAAGATGGTTTGGACGATATTTGGCGGAGTACAAACTGAAAGCGGAGAGTGACGGAGGCGTATGAATTACAAGCCGAAGTGTAAGTTACGGCTAGACACAGCCACATTGAGTTAACGATGAGTTCACAATTTTATTTATCGTTCACTACAGGTTCTGACTTCACTATTCCCACTTTCTTACGTACTGTCTAACCTTTCTATCTTGATATCGTTGACGGGGTCCCGCTTCCACTGTACACACCTTCCTTTAGCGATGATCAGAATTCCGACGCTGACGATGACTTTTTATCCAAATGTAGCACAGCGGGGTTTTGTAAGTGGAAGCATGGACATTCCGACTTTAGTAGACTGGCGACAGGCAACTTGACGAAGGGCAAATTGACGAAAGGTAAAGGGGAAAAGGTTTACCTGCAGTTCAATTTGCGTAGTTAATGGTAGCTGTTTGAGCAATAGTAATAGCACTTGGAATTTCAATTGTATCACTTTCTTCACGCATTTAACGTTTAATTGTCGACTGTTTTGACTGGGATAATATGCACAAGTGAGCTTATTGTATTTAGCCAAGATCATTTTAATCCCTGTAGGTTATTCCCCTTAGCTAAAACGAGGACATCGCCCTCGGCGAGTGTATTAATAATCCCTAACCGTAATCTTTTCGCCAGGTTACGATCATCTGACAGCGGTCCAGGCTCTATTTTTAACTTAAGTAGGAGGTGTTGGGAGAGTTCGTGCCATATTTATACCTTTTGTGGTATGTATTGTGGGAGTCCATCACATTATCCAGTACAATCATTTCTTACTTTTTCAATGAAACTTGAAACAAACGAATAAAATAAACTAACAAATCCGTAAAACCTCCATAGCGGAGCCTACCGACGCTTACAATTTGTCCGTGTTTACCGCCACTTCTACTTACTTATTTACTTATTCAGCCGAGAGCCGGGGTGGCTCTTGCCGTATCAAGAATTCCTCTCCATTGTACTCGGTCCTGGGTACTCGTCGCCAACTCATTGCGCGTCTCGACACACGCAAGTCGGCTTCAACCTGGTCGATCCATCGTGCACGTTGAGCCCCTCTATTCCTGATGCCGGTGGGGTTCTTGAAGAGAACGGATTTCACTACACAGTCGTCCGGCATCCTTGCGACGTGGCCGGCCCACCGTTGTCTCTCAATTTTCGCCAGATGTACGATGGGAATCTCTCCAAGCAGTGCCTGTTGCTCGTGGTTCATACGTCTCCGCCACTCTCCGCTTTCCGTTTGCACTCCGCCAAAAAAGTCCGCAACACCTTTCGCACCTACGAAATCTCTTGCTATTGGGGATAGACGACGCAACAAAATCTGGGCGTTGACCAGCGTAATGCCGCGGTAGTTACAGCAGTCTAGCCGGTCGCTCTTTTTGTAGATGGGACAGACTACGCCTTCCATCCACTCCTCCGGTAATTTCTCTTACATGTACTGCTCTTCTTCCCAAATCCTTGAAATCAGCCAGTAAGGTGCCGTTGCTAGCGGTTCTTGGCAATTTTTATAGAGTTCAGCCGTGAGTCGGTCCTTTCCGGCGGCTCTATTATTTTTCAGCAGACCGATTTCTCACCGGATCTTTTCGAGATCGGGAGCCGGTACGCTGTTGTCGTTTGTAGTTACTTCATTGCGTCTCCTGCTGCTATATCGCCGTTGAGGTGCTCATCGAAGAACTGCTTCCACCTGTCGACCACCTCGCGCTCGTTTATGATTAGATCCCCTCCCTCGTCCTTACACATGTCAGGTTTTGGTGGGTGGGCCTTGCGAGTTTAATTCACCTTCTCGTAAAACTTGCGGGTGTCATTAGCCCGGCATAGTTGTTCTACCTCCTCACGATCTCTGTCCTCCTTCTGGCGCTTTTTTCTCCTCAGGATCGTGGTCAACTCAATTCTCGTTCGTCGATAGTTGGCCAAATTCTCTCTCGTGGATATTCTCAGGTAGTTTTCCCACGCTCTTTTTTTCCTCTCTATCGCTTCTTGGTATTCCTCGTCAAACCAATCATTTTGTGCACTCGACGTTTCCACACCTAGCACCGCGTTTGCGGCCTCGTTGACAGCCAAGCGTATCCTACTCCATCCGTTTTCGAGGTTTGAAGCGTCTAGCTCCACAGAGGAAGGCAGAGCTTCATCCAGTACGTGCGCGTAGTTTTCGGCAGTTCGCGGGTTGTCCAGTTGCCGAATGTATAGCCGAGGAGGACGACTTTGTCGCGAGGTATAAACCGTCGATAGTTTTGAGTGCACATGTACTGCTACTAGGTAGTGGTCCGATGTCAATATCCGCACTCCGTAGGGAGCGTACGTTAGTGATGTTCGTACGTTGCCTCCAGCTGCGCATAGAACGCTTCCTTCTCGTCGTCGGGTCTACCTTCGTGTAGACAATGTTCGTTTATGATGGTATAGTTGAAGAAACGGCCTTTTATACTCAACACGCACATCCACTCGTTGATCGCTTTCCAGTCCATTACGCGATCCTGCATTTTGCCCAACACTACAAAGCCCGTTCCCAGCTCGTTGGTCGTTCCACCACTGTGGAAAAATTGGGCTTTGCCGCCACGGATCCTCCACACCTTCTCTCCTTTGCGACAAAACTCCGGCAGTGCCACGATGCCTAACTTTCGGGGTTCTAGCTGATCGAGCCGCACCCTGTTGTCACCAACGAAGTTTAGCGATCTGCAGTTCCAGGTACCAAGTCTCCATTCCATGTCCTTATTTCGTCGCCTTTGTCCATGCCGAATATTCCGAGAAGATATCTTTTGACTCTTGTTGTTAGTTTTTTGGGTTTAGATAGGTAGCCATACTAGGGCTTACGCTACCGAGTCTCGAGATAGGGCTGCCATCTTTCAATGTCGAGACAACATTATGCCTCCTCCCCTGTTAGTATACGTCCTTAGTTTCCACCTTAGTTGGTTACCCGATCTCCGCTAAGGTTACTCGTATTCCGGCTGGTACCACGTGGTGGTAGGGGTAGGAGTTGCTAGATACCGCCACTTCTAGCCTTTCTTTTTACAGTAAGACACTCCAGGGGTTAATAAGGGGCTAGTTATTGGTAACGAAAAATTGCATTGGAATGCATCATTCATGTCGCCGTGGTAAACGCAAGAGAGGAGACATAAAGAAAATCCCTCATTTGCACATATGCCCTTTTCACATGTTGCGAGTTATAACGTTTGAGCACGTCTTCAACAGTTGATTTGGCCAAACTTAATGATTTTGCGATGGAACGGTTCGTAAATCCCGTTTTTCTAAATACTATTGAATAGCTTTCCTGCGTACTAACTCAGACGGCGCCATGTTATAAGTTTCCATTTCCGTTTGCAGCGCGAGGTGGGGCACTTAGAGCCAAGTCTGTCGAAGACTAAGAGAAGGAGTCAATCACAATGGCTGAAAGAATACCTACGGACCACACTATCATCACGATGGTTCGTTGATAATGAAGCGATGAGATAGAAGCAAGAACAGAGCTTAGCTTTCCCCAGATCCCTCCACCCCCTAAACATTTGATGAGTATTTGTTATACTTTATTTATTCTTGTTGATACGTTTCTGTGTCTTCATTGGTCTTGTCCGTTTTTAAGTTTGGTCGCCACCTTGACCTCGTTGACAGCAACTCAGACGGCGCCGTATTATGTCAAAACAAAATATGTGCTTTACCTTTGTTTATATATTAATCATAAGCATAGAGATTGGCCAAGTACGGGATTTGATATGAACGGTTTTTATGTGAGTGACCGCTGTGAAGCTTATGGTCACGAAACATGATCTGATAACCTCCCAGTTGGTTTCGAGGTATGACGCTGGCTTGTTAGGCAGTCAGTCGTCGTCTGTTCGAATCTCGACTGGGAAAGGCTGTTAGAGCCAACAGGATCGTAGCAACTGGCCCTGCAATTGTCCTGCACTCTAATAGCTGGCTGCGAAGTCTGTCGTATAAAAACAAAAGGTCAAGTTTCGACAACGGAATGTAGCACCTAGACTTTTCTTTGCTTTTTTTACATGATCTGATAATTTTCTTCGAGCATTCCGTTGAGCTATAGTTGAATGAATCAACGATGATATGAGAAAACACTTTGCAAGTAGCATATGCATAGTATGATTGCCAATTAATAATTTTCACGATCCAGCTTTTTGCCTCTTTTGCAGTTTCATTCACTCCTCAGGCAATCCAAAGGTATTCCAATTTATGGCAGGCAGTCGATAACTATGCAGTTTAGTCCTCCTCTCTAAAAGTTGTACTTCGACTCCATAGTTGCCGGATGATTTATTAAAACTGGTGGCAAAAAGTCTTTGTAGAGAATCTTTTAAAAATTCTATTTGAATTTTTGATTTCCATAAGCGTAGGACAGCTAGTCGTATTAATCACACTAGTTAACGATCTTGAACACTCAGCAGAGGACATTTAAGCGTTGATTGATCACCTGCTTGCCTTTCACTGCAAAAACTACGCTCAGCTGGTATGTTTTGCCACGGCTTCGGCTTATCACTGCGCATACACAGCATCGGCCGACTCTACTTTTTCGTAAGTCCTGTCGAACCATTGAAGTGTCCGCTGTTGTTGTTCTATAAGTATGTGAACAATCAATGCGCCGTCTTAGGCATCTATTATCTTTCTTAGTAGAAGCAGCCAATATGCTGGTCAAAGCTAAAACAAGGACATTTCTTTTTCATAAACGGCAGCTGCAAGCCATCACTTAAACTATTCACTTTTTATTAGAATTATTTCTGCATAATTGTATTCATATAGTGTGTGTGTTGTTGTTGTTTAAGCTATACTAGTGATTTAAAATTATTCACTTTCAATTGTTTCCCCAACCGATTAGTAATCCTTCGTTCCAGTTGGGTGGAGTTTAGTGAATTGGTTTTTACGTTTCAGCATTGACAATTCATACTGCGTATGAACGAATAATGCTTAGACCACATCCACAAACGGCCAATTTTATTCGATTTCTTTCAATTCAGATTTCTGATGAATTCTAACGGTAGAGCTTACAGTACAGTAATGTTTATTGGGTCGACCATTAGCTTGAGCTTTCATGCGGTGACCACGCCATTTGATTGTGTAGTAAAATTAAATTGCATTTCCGTATAGTAATTGTGAGAGTTTTGTTGTTTTGCACACATTGCTTTTGAAAAAAAGTACGATATAACTATTGGGAAGCATGATGTCTTCGAAGCTTAAAACCGTTGTTCACCAGCAAACAATCGGTTCGGTTTGCGACAGTTGGTGTACGAATTATATAGAGAAACGAACGTTATGGGTCTGCGAATGCTGCTCCTGTGGTAGCCAGAGCGATGTAATTGGACAATCTTTACACTGATAAATGTACCTTAATCATTATTTTCTACAGTTAGCACATTCTAGTAAACCTAACTTAACGCTAAGAATTGTTTATATCCAATAAATATTTAATATGATAGTTATTATAAATACCCTTTTTCTACTAGATTTTCTCGTGTAGCGCAACTGCCTACCACAAATATGAGTAAATTTGATGCGTGATCGTATGCTTTATCATTACTTAGTGCTAGCAACAAAATTGTTTGTTTAATTCTTTAGGGAATTCTTACGTTTCCGTTGAAGTAGTTTGTTTATTACTTCTCCACGCTTCATATCGCTCTATATTCATTCCATTGACCAACATTCGTGAAAATTTCCATCGAACCAAGCAACATGAAACCCGGTTTGCAAACAAAAGGATGTTTTAAAACCAATCAGCAACGTAATCGGTAGACATACGCTTTGTATTCAAAATGTTAAAAAGGTAAGTAAAAAGTCATTGAAAAAAAGAGAAAAAAAAAATCTGTTAAAGAAAACATAATGAAGCAAACCTTGTTACGTATCCTGACTGGCGACGGACAAACATGCATGCACAGGTGCTTTTTTTCACTGCGTAGCCAGCATGGTTTATTTTCACGAAATTCATTACCGGCGCCGCGGCAGGCATAATCCGACGTTTACTTCTACTGCTCAACAATTATTCCTAACAGCCTTTCAGATTATCAAAGGATTTATGTTGGTTCCCGGTAGCCCGATCGGACCTCCAACCGCTCCCTGGCCCTTCTTGGCAAGCCGCCGCCGGCCTCGCACCTTGCGCACGTATGCCTTAATCAGTTTCTGAATTTTGATCGGGTTGATCTCTCCGGTTCGGCTGTGGCAAATCTGAAAGCACAATTTAAGTGGTGGGTTAGATACTGTAGTCGGATAGGTAAAAGCAAAGCAGAGTCTCGGTGCGTTCAGGAACTTGTTGAGCTGTCTGACACACTTTGAAGCCTTGCTAAAACAGTCGTAGGGAGAGAAGTCCTGATAGGAAAATGAGAAAGGAATCGTTGATGCAAAAAGAGTATTTTTATGTAGTTTATTCCTACGGAAACTCAAGTCAATGCCGTCGGATTGCTTATTATTAGCTTTTTCAGATTGCCAAAAATTGTAAACCACTTACCACCCTTGCGACAGAGAGTGATATTAACCACTGAACAAATCGTTTAAATCGGAAAAATGGATAATTTTATTCTCTCGAGTTGTTTTAAGAGAAACCGGCAATTAAAATCATTCAATAAATAAAAAAACAGAAAACTTTTGACAGACTTCTGGAGTCGGAGAAAAAACAGTTTTTGTAAAAGTATTAAAAAGATCTCTATAAGTTATTCAAACTAAGGTTCAAGCATAAATCATTAATTTTTGACATTCCAAAAGTAGTTTTTGTGTTCAAAATAAAAGTTATATTCACATTGTGTTCTAATAAATGAAAAAATGAAGTGTAAATAAATTCATGTCATGTATAATTTTATGTATTTCATTGTTTTGAGCATAAAAACTGCTTTGCAATCTCAAAAATCAATGGTTCGTGCTTGAACCTTAAACTACGAGATATCTTTGACCAGCATATTCAAGTTTGGTCCAAGGTCCACGAACGTTTTGGTAATATTTCCAAAGGCAATTAATCGAAATGCCGCCAATAAATTTTAGATCATTGATGGTCGGTAGCAGTGTACCTTTTTTGATAGGTAAAATGAGTTTGTGGAATCGAGATATGCTAATTTTGGATGCTCTATTTGCGCAAAGCGGTGACGGAGATGCTGATAAAAGCACGATGACCTTCGCAGACATTCTCTTGGTCTGAACCATTCGCCTGCTCTCGATTGGGTGGCTTTGTGCATTTCGGCAAATATTGTTTTCATTACGATCATTGATGAATTCCCTTTGGAATGCCGAGATTTTATGGTGTTTTTATAACTACGTTTCATACGTTAGAAGTTCAATGAGTTGAAATCAGGACGCAAAGCTGTATGTAGGGTAGGAAGGGGCAAGATGCCCACCCGGGGCAAGATGACTACCCTTCCAAAAATCGTTATATACGCTATAAAGGCATATAATTAGTAAACGTACGCGTAAATAAACACTACATCTAACAATAATTCAAACAATTACAAAAATAAAATCATTCAACTCTTCGATAACATAAAAAAATAGATCGATGATTAAAAATACTGCATTTATTATAAGATTGCGCAGCCATAAATAAGGTTTTAATCATGATTTAAAAAAAAATTCATCTAACGAAAGAGTAATCGTGGCATTGATTTTAGTAATGAATCAGATGTTGATATTGCGGCAATTATACAGATAATGTATTTACCACAAATTGCTTTTAAAAAATACATCTACTCGCGGGGCAAAATGCGCACCGCTTTATAGACCAAGATTGCTACCCTGAATTGCATAACCATAACCTTAAATCAGCAACAATCGCTGCATAAAATATTTGTATAACGGAATAAACATGCATATTTATTTGTTTTCGATAAAAATACATTGTTTAACATATTTCTGTCTAATAATGACCACAGAGGAATACGTACATTCAATGAACAACTTTTTTATGGTTAACTAAATATTCCAAATTATTTAAATAATGTTTAAAATAGTTTATGACCAGCTTGAATCCATAATATTTATTATTTAGATTATACGTGAAACACAATGAAGGTTTAATAGCTTTTGGAAAGGATGGCCATCTTGCCCCGCAAGGGTGGTCATCTTGCCCCGCAGGTTGGAAAAATTCCCAAAAATCGATGAATTTTTGCTCGTGAATATTTGATATGCGTTATAACTTTTAGCACCCAATATGCATACAGGTTATAGAAAAGACTGTAAAAGATAACGTAGCAAGGGTTTTGAGCCCTTTGCTGTAGATTTCTTCGGATATATTGATAGCTTAAGCTTAAGGTGGGCATCTTGCCCCGTGCTACCCTACTCGACATAACGTCGGGAAGCTAGTTCTGATAGCATTTGTCTTATCTTCATCGTAAAGGAATATTGTCAGGAGGGGACCTCTGAGAATTCTATGTATTATTTTCATACTGGCGCTTGTCTGGAAATAAAATGCTTTGGATTATCTAAAATTAGTTCTCGAATCCGTCTAAGCAATTCCGGGATGCTCTTAAGTGAATCTTTTGCGCTTTAATCCAATGGCAATGATATATGCATATTTCTAACACCGACACTTATGTTTAAGGCCAACTCATCAGCCTGTTTTATCCCATAATTCTACATGCCTATACTTTTACTTGTTTAGATTACTCTAAAATCCATCGAGCTTATTTGTCCAGGTGGATGAACCGACATCCATAGTGCCGGTATTCGCATAAACTTAAAACATTAAAAGTTAAAGTCAGCCTGATTAGACGCTAGAGCCAGTCGACGAATTGGCTCATGCTGACCATAATTTGTGTGATGCACGTTTAACCGAAGATGTTGAAGGCGCTGTGGGCGTCGAAGGCAAAGTAGTTGAAACATCGACAGGATGGTTGGGCAATCATAGCTACCAACGGGAATTTTTATAGCAGTTCGGGACATAATATCTTTATGTCGCTTTTCGAGGGGTGTAATTCCTATTAAGAGACACAGGTCAGTATAGTGGACCGTACCAGCGAGTAATACAAGGTCCGTAAGATACCAGGGTCTTCGAACTCCTAGCCAATTCTAAGGATCAGTCCGAGTTGTCGATTAGCCTTGCTGATAATCATGGAATACTGCTGCCTGAATGTCAGTTGAGTATCCAAGACTGATTGTTTGTTTGTTTGTTTAGATTATAGTCACTTTAACCAGCTTTGGGTCATTCGTGACTTCTGCGGGGTTGGGATTTGAACCCGGGTCCTCGGCGTGAGAGGCGTGAATACTAACCACTACGCCGGGACTGACCCCGCATCCAAGACTAAGGATTTATTGGACCTTTTGTGTTAACCGCCCAGTTAGCTTTGAGGTACGATGCTGCTGGTCTAACAAACCAGTCGTCGTATGCTTGAATTTCGGCTAGGCGGTGCTGCTAGATAGTCAGTGGGAATTTTGCACTAGCTCCATTACTGTCCTGTACTCTAGCAGCCGGCCGCGAAATCTGTCGATAAAAGAAAGATCTGCTTTTTGTAGATCGCCGATAGCGCGGTTCATGCTGTAATTAGTGCGAGAAGGTGACAATCTCAACATGGCATTGTTCCGCAGCGCTCGTAGTTGAACATTTATGTTAATCTGTCCCAACAGCGAAGTAGTCAATTCTCCGTCTGTATGCTATCCGCAATAAACAGTGCTCTGTAGGTAGCCCTACGGAGACGAAGAGGTTCCAAATCGGTCAGTTGGTCTTTAATCTAGTGTCGTTGTTCTTTGACTTCCATCTGCCACGACAAATACTGCTCAGAAGATTCGCTTGCTTTTTTTTGGAAGATTTGTCTCCCGTTTCTAGCTCACTGCCATCCAACCGGCTACTGACCACCAAGCGTGACGTCCAGCACGCCAATATCCAGCATGTGTATGACCAGCATGTTGTCGCAATAGCATCCACGACTATCTGCTAGCGTGTTGTGTTGATATTCCATAATTGTTTTGGCCGAAACCTGGTTTGGCGGACGAACCTACTACACACTAATCTTCAAACCAAACCGTTTTGATCGTAGTAGATCAGCAAATCACGGCCTCTCTCTTGGAACACAGCGATTGGCTGCCTGTCGAGCAAATTAGGATGACTATAAAACTACCTGATAGCTCATTAAACCTGTGCGCCGCCTATTTCCCGCTAGATCAACTTCCGCTTCCGACGATATGCACTACGTAGCCTTAAATCCCAAATAGGTTACTTTGAGGAGGTACCCAAGGTATAATCTAATCTCTGCGAAAGCACTATAAAAAGTTTAGGCCTCCGCAATAAATTCTCGACCAGATAACACATAGTAAATTCGATAATCTTAATAAAACAGCTGAAGTGTCAAAAAACAGTTCTTAAATATTTCGTACAGAGGGATACTTATATGAATTCATAGTAATTAGATAAAATATCCTTACCTTCGGAACAGCACGCCGCATGATATCTTTGTACTCTTCCTTGTTGATTTGTTTCTTGTTGTAGAAAGGTTTGATGACCAGTTTCACCTCTTCTACTACCCGTTCTAGTCGGTTTAGTTTCTTAAGGAACTGTAATAGCAGGGAAGGACCAGTAACAAAACGTTATAACACCGAGCAGAAGTAGCAAAACAAAAATTGGAAAAGAAGAAACTTTTACTTACCCTTTCCTTTGTGGTCAACTTGGACAGATCTTCGTCGTCGTCACCTTTCGGTTTAGCTGAAATAAGCAAAGATCGGCACAGTTTAGTAAGACAGGAAGCACACCTGCAATCGAAATTCCGACTCACCTCTTCGCTTATGCGGTGCCTTTTTCATACGCTTGAAGCTGTTATTCGGCGAGCTGCCGAACAGATTGTCGAACACTCCCTTCTTGGCGCCCTTGGACATAATCTTCATCGGCTTGTAGGACTGTTTGGTCGGTGCAGCCGGTGGAGATTCCATATCGGCGCCGCCCGCCTCGAACAAATCGTCGAAATCGCTCGCTCCGGGAGAATACGGCGAATCGGTTGGATTGATGAAGTCGTTGAACTTCTGTCCGGCGTTGGCACCGGGCGGTAGTGGTAGTTTGGAAATCAGACTGGACGAGTTGGCAGTCGTACTGTACGATTTGATTGGATTGCTGTTGGTGTTGGTATTGTAGCCAACGGTTGACTGGCTTGGAGCCGGTGCTGACGAGGAGACGAAATCGTCAAAGATGACATCCGAATCGTCACCGGTATTGTTTTGACTGGCCGACACACCGGAACCGCTTACCACTCCTTGGCTGCTGCTGTTCGACGGTTGACTGATGACGATGTTGCTCAGAATGGTAATCTTATTGCTAGTGCCGCGTGCAGGTTCTGGTTCTCCATTCATGACTTCATCTTGATTTTGAGAGTCTACTTTGGGGTCTCCACTTCCGGTGCCCGAGTCCGGTCCGTCTACCTTACTGCTGCTTGTAGGTAAAACAGCATCGTCTAAATCCGATAAACGTTCGATCGATGCATTATCGCGCCTTGGCGGTGAAGGAGAGGGAGATTTTGTTGGCTCGAATGGATCGTACACATCCGGAGAGGGAGATTGCGGTGCTGGCTCCGGTGGAGTGTTCGGACCAACCATGTTGTAGTTAATGCTGGAGCTTTCGGGATTATCAATTTCAGGGGTCTTGACTTCGTCCAGTTCGCCCGGTTCGTAAAGCATGTTCATCGGTCGAAGATTCGACGATTTGGGCTTCACCTGCATGGTGAACTTTGGCGCCTGCGGTTTATTCTGCGACGGTTGCGGTTGACTTGGGAAACCGGGCGGCGTCTTAGGTCCAAAGATATCCTCTTCATGACGCTCAGCTGGCGATTTTCGAGAAGTTGAAGTTGGCCCGTTTGTGTTAACTGCTTCGATGACGGGTTGCTGGATGCAGTTAGCTGCACCTGCTCGACCAGCCTCGGTTTCACGACGATCTTTGTCCTTTTCCGTATCGCTGTCGCTGAGTACGATGACGGCCCTCGGTGAAGGTGTAATTACACGGAACGGTGAACGGTCTAAATCAATGATGACAACCGGTTTCGGGGCTTCGCCCCGAGTTCGCTTCAATCGCTCGAGGCGTCTTCGCTTCGCTTTTTCAGCCTCAGCTCGCTTCTTTGCTAGCTCTTTCATCCTCTTTTGTGCCGCTGCTGCTGACGCCGCTTCACTTGCACCCTCCACTGTTGCCTGATTTTCCTTATTCAGATTTTTGTCGTTAAAACTAACACTAACTAATATATTATCACCTGATGTAAATACTTCCTTCGAGGGTAGATTTTTGTCGCGTGCTCGATCTCGGCGGCGACCTTCCTTGCGCTTTCTTTCTCTTTCCTTGGCCTGTTTGGAGAGAGCTTCCTCGTTGGTTAGGATGACTGTCAGATTGGTTCCGTTCGTTTTCGGTCGGTTAGGCGGTGGCGGCGTCCAGGAATTTTGCTGTCGAACTTTCGCAAAGCGTTCGGTAAGTACCCCGGTAGTGGGAGCATTCAGAATCGATGGAGACCTCGAACGGGAACGGGATAACATCGGCGAAACAGACCTCCTTCGGTTCTTCCTCTTTTTGGCGTGTGAACCAGCACGTCGCTTGCTTTTCTTCTTCCGTCCTTTCTTGTTCTTCTTCTTGCTACGGTCGCTCGGTGTCCGGCTTCTGCTCAGAGCCGGCGAAGCGAGTAGACGTTTCTTTTTCTTGTTTTTCTTTTTTCCTCGGGCTTCCACTGGTGAATGCGATCGTGAAATCGAACGCGGTGGAATTCTTACGCGAGGTGGAGAGGGATTTCTCGACAACGACCTGGAAGATAAACGTGGCCGAGTCGGCAGCGGGGACCGAGAACGGGACCGATTGATAAAATTCATTCTGGGTCCTCGCGAAGGTGATCTAGACACATTGCGCCTAAAGTGAGGTGGTGTTCGGTTTCGTGCTCTGTAGCGGGGCGATACCGAACGACGTCGGTTGAAGCGCCGTGGTGGCTCCGGACTTAGGGAAATCGAAATTTCTCGCCGTCTCTCGGGAGTTCGCGAGCGACTACGAGTTTTGGAACGAGGTTTCGGCGTTACGTCGCGCCCAAATGGATCTTTTGCCGCTTTTGGGCGCTTTTCGATCATGGTGCGAACGTCGTAGCGAGGTAGTTCCTTACGTTTCGGACGGCGCTCACGGTTACGTTCCCGGGATCGGCGTGATTCATTTTCTTTATCTTCATTTCGGTCCTTTCGCTTGTTTTCCTTGTCGCGATAGTTTCGTTCTTTTCCCTTTTTATTTACCTTCTTAAAGGCAAGATCTTTTTTCTTGGCTCCGGAAGAGGAAGGCTTCGAAGCTGACGATGGTTGTGTTTCGTCCTCCTTGAATGTATTTTCGTCTTCTTCCGATATGAGCTCCGTATCCATACCGTCAATACCTAAAAACAGTGAAACGGATGAATGAAGAACTTATTGAACTTAATCTTGTTTACATACCTTCGGTAGACGAAAAGGCCAGAGTCGGCGTCGTACCGCTCTTATCATGTTCACGACGAGCTTCCTGGTATTTTTCGTCCAAGCAGGGTGTGTAGCTGCGATCCTCTTCGCCCTGTGTTGAATTGACGGGATCTGCTGCTGAATCTGTAACAGCGGCAATTGGGGATGTTGCCAAAACTGGAGTTGTAGTAGGGCTAGATTCCCCTGCCATGGTCGTTCCAAGCTGTGATCCTGCCATCGTAGTTACAGTGGTGGTCGAACAGGCCAAAGCAGCGGCAACGGTTGTAGTAAGCGGAGGTGTCAGCGCTTCCAACTCATTAGTTGGCTCGGGTTCTGGCTCTACAGGTGCAGAAGTTTCCTCAATTTTTTTCAGTTCGTCTTCGGAATCCGATTCGAAAACATTGTGATCTGGTGCAACCGTAGGAAGTTGGTCCGTACCGTTAGGAATGTTTTCCTGATCAGGCTCAGCTGGTAGCGGGGAATCTGCGGGTTTAGCAACGGCGGGAACTGCCGCTTCTTCGTCATCTAATTGAACAAGGTCCTCATCCCGTTCGGCGTCAAATTCATCATCAGTTTTTTGCTCGCTATCGAGCGGATCGTACGGCTCTTCACCACCACTTTTGGCATACTGTAGAGTTTCCGATGAGTAAACCGAGAAATTTGGACAGTTGGAATCCGAAGTCATGGTGAACTTGAACTTTCCAAACCCTTTGGAAGTGCCAGGAGCTAAACCATTGTCATCATTACCACTCTCCGAAGCAACAGTCGCTGTCACTGTGGAAGGAGCTGGTAGTGAAATAGAAGCAGGATTTTCAGTGTCAAACGTATCCAAAGCTTTGTTTTCTTCTTTCTTTTCTTCTTCCTCATCACGGACAGGCTTTAGGGGAGGAAGATCAACAAACATCGACGTATCTAGCAAGTCTGGTACGCTATCGTTGTCGTTTGGTTCGTTAGGATTGAAAGCCCCAGAAGAACTGGCAGCCCCGGAGGAGCCAGCAGTCGTTTCGGGCTGACTGAAGCTGGCATTGGTATTAGAACTAGTAGAATCGGCTGCTCCCGTGCGAGAACTAGAAATGTTTATACTTATTTGAGGAGTATTTCCTATGCCAGCTCTTGTTATGCCTGGCACATTGAACTTCTTCTGTGGAGTTCCACCTTGAAAAACAATTTTTCCGTTATCGATTTTCACATCACCTAATCCGTTTTTAGAATGCCAACGTTTCTGGTCTTCCATAATGCTTCCCAGCAAATCAACCGGTCCACTGCTAGAGCTAGCTTCAAACCCACTTTTCAAAGCCCGTCGACGTCCAAGCGGATTTCGCAATGTAGCACGAATGCTGCTCTGCACTGCCGTCTCACCCCGGCCACCAAGGGATGTCTCCCCATCCACTTCCGTATCTTCATCGTCAGCCGAAAAGTACTCCAAATCGTTAGCCCCTCCAAAAAGCTTCAGCGTAGGAATGCCAGTACTAAACCGCTGAGTTTGTAACTCCGAACCATCTGCAGTAAGACCTGACGTTAAGCCAGCTGCGTTGTTACGCCGGCGCGTCGATTTGTTGGCCTTACGTTTCGAACGCTTTTTGCTGAGTTTCTTCAGTGTTTTATAGATTTTCTTTTTCTTCAAGGCAAATTTTTCGTCGTCGTTATTCACATCATACTCGGAAATAATCATGCGAAGAATTTTTCGTCGAGTGCGATGTTTTCGACGTTTCCGCAAGGTTCTCGCGGGAGCGACACGAGCATCGGTTGCCGTATTTGCCGCTGCTGATCTTCTTGTAGATGGTCCCGGCTGTTCGGCATCCTGAACCACACTCAACCGAACCGATGTGGCAGTGCGACTTAGAATTGCGGTACGAATTCGCTCACTCTGGCGCGTACGGACAATTCGTGGTGGGCTGTGAATTCGATCACGCAACCGCGTTTGACGTATTCCACCGATTTCGTTAAGATCATTCAGCAAATCCTGCACCTCTTCGTCGTCTTCGTCCGAGGCCGAAGCGAAACAACAGTCGCAGTACCACGAACCGGAAGGAATCTCCTCCAACGGCGGATCCAAGCATTCCATGTGGTAACCCAAGTTGCAGGAGTCACACAACAGCATGGTATCCTCTCTATCCGGACGACGACAGACCTCACAGTATGTCAATTCATGATCTTCCAGCAGTGGAACGTCTTCGGCCGACTTCTTTTGAACTAAGTTTTTGCGAACCAACTGCTTTTTATCGACACTTTTGTAAATATTAATAACGTCAAAATTTTTTCGATCTATAGGGCAGGTGGTTACGTTCTTGGACCACTCTTCAATGCAAGGTGCACAGTATATGTGCTCGCACACCTCCGGTACACCAATTTCCTGATCGTTAAGAGATAACAAACAGATGGGACATTTGTCGCTGTCATTGCTACTGGCGGAAGAATCGGAAGCGTAGCCAAGATTGCTAACCAAAGCAGCTGCTACTTTTTTGCCATCCTGCTTCATCAGCTGCTCGTCATCACTGTTCCAATCCGACTCCCATTCAGAGCTGTCCACGCCACCAGTCTGAAAAGGAGAAAAGCAGAACTGTAGACATATGATATTTTTTTATTTCCAAAGACGATTTAAACCCTTTTCAGATAAAGATTACTTCATAGGATACCACAATAAAATCCGCCCGTATACATGCTAATATTTATTAAACTTCAATTCATTTCCTTTACGTTACTGACTTATCGGAGTTGCTTTTCATACGGTTTATCAGCATTGCTCAAGTTGCAGATACCGTTCCAGTTCTAGGTTATGCCAGGTTTTTAAGCCTAGTCAAGAAATGACGATACATTTCCAAATCTGAATGTCATTAGTAAAACTTTAATTGAAAGAACTCAGGAAATTTCTTGTACTATGAATTTTCCAAAAACGACAGATGTTTTAGAAAAAGATGATATTTGCGAAATACAAGCACCCTCCCCGGAAATGCATACATTAAAGATAGTGTAGAACGACAGAAAGGATTTTGTCATCTTTGTTCCCGCAGTCTTATGATTAGAAACCGGTTAGAAAGAACTAAATTCTTTTTTTGATTACTTGCGTACACCAGAGGAGACACCAATCACTCATACAATTTTATCTCACGTGCATACAAACATGACCACAAAACCATTTGCATCCGGACAGGATTAGTGTTTCGCATTAGCGCACAGGAAACTAGAAGCTAACAGAGCATCTTTTTTTCTCTTTGCAATCCTTAATCCTGATTTGTATTTTTTTCCCACTTTCGCTCAAATACCTGCTGCTGGGTTCCGCTCGGGCCTGCTTCGTCGTCTTCCTCCAGAACAATCTTCTTGCCCTTTTTCTTGCGCGCAGGTTGTTCGATTTCGCTTCCACTGTCGCTGCCGTTGTTGCCCGCTGCCATGTCGCTATCGTCATCGTCATCCCGCAGCCGAGCGCCGGCAGTCCCCTTGCGTCTCAGCGACCGACGGCCACCACCTCCGCCACTGCGGGTTCCACGAGAAACAATTTCTTCCTCGGAATCACTCATAGTTAACCGTGCTGCCGCTGCTGCTGCGTTGCGCCGTGATCGTTTTCCAGTCCGCCCGGTAACAAATGGAATGCCCTTGGTACTATCAACGGAACTCAATCGCTAGTGTTAGCTGTGGCAGTACCAGCAACAGCCACCATTATTGTGCCTAATAAACACAAGATTTTTTCCTCTTCGTCACCCACTCGGAGGTCGATGGTCGGGGCGAAAATTTCCACTTTTCAAACGCAAAAATCCGCCGTATTTTCAGTCACTGCAAGCTGTTCCGATTGTCAAACGTTTCTCGATAAAGTAAACTATCTTTTGAAGCACTTTTAATCAATGGACTACAACTTTTTTCAACACTAAATTACAATTGAAAATGCAGCCAAATTCAGAAAGGCTTGACGTACAACACCGGAGAGGCAGGACAAAAATGGCGACTTCGAGAGAGACTCGTTCGAGAACGACACGATTCGAAAAAAAAGGCACCGAAGACCGAACCGATGCCAGTAGATTGGCTGTCTCGCTTACACAAACAATGCCACGGATCTGTCCATTTCTTTCTTTCACCTGGTACATTCTGGATTACGTTCGCCATGATGTGACGTTTCGATTGAAAGTCGACAATAGTGACTCTCGCAGCGAGAGATTTGCGATTTGCGAAATTTACGAAATGCGAAGTAAACGAAAAGGGTAACCAACGTATTTTGGACCCTTACAGCACTTACAGCAAAATCAAAAGAAAGTGTCCAAATAGACTTTTCCATTTATGTGTGTGTTGGTGCTTGAAAATGAGGCAAACAGGCATCAGCTCTTCCCCCAGCCCGGTAAAAAAATATACGTTTGAGTGAAAAACGATAAGTTTTTGTAGCCTTTTGCACTGGGCTTAAGCGGGGTACGCTGCTGAAAAGAAAACAGCTCAAGAAAAAATCTTGCTATTTACCGAAGAAATTTTGACAACTCCAATGCAAGCAACCACCTGTCATTTTTTCTTGTGATAATAATTGCGCCGGATATTATTCCGTACGGAAAAGTGACGTTTTAATTCACCTGCATGTAAAACTGCGCCATCTGAACGTGAAATAATATTTCTTATGAAGTGCGTACTGCTTAAGAAATCGTAAACGAAATCGATTTCTTGAGCATTTCTTGTCCTATCTTTTTACCCATTACTTTTCAGCAGCGTACCCCGCTTTAGCAAGCTCTATATCCAGCTTTTTACGCGCTATAATCACTGACGAACTGACGTGACACAAGCGACGTACTTTTGACCGAACAGTAACCGCCACTTCAAACAAGCGATCACTAATGTCAAAAGATCAAATTGACAACTCGCCAAGTGACGTTTGTATTCGCTGTCAGTAGCGCTCTTGTCAATATCTTTCAAGTGAGTAGCAATTCTGAACAAAAACGATGGGCAGAAAGTGTGAAGTACATTCGTGTTTTAATAATGATGCTAAAAACTGTGGGAAATCTTTTTACAAATTTCCGTATTGCGAAAAAACGTAAGTACCATTTTATACATTATGGCAAAAAATGAAAAGTATCTTGTTCTTTACGGAAAGCTGCTACAAATGGGTGAAATTTTGCGATTCCGATGAGTTATTGCGATTATTTCGTAGTGCTGGATCCACGCCTCTAAAACAAAAAAAATTTGTTCAGATCATTTTGAAGTGCAGTCACTGCGTGATCCTCATCGAAAGGATAAAGGGTAAGCAGTCATTTAGGATAGAAACCTTTGTTTACTGTTGTATATTTTAGCCTTAAAATTGGAGCGATTCCGTCAGTCGGTAAAGAACAAACAATCGTTCAACCATTTACATCGAATGACCAACAAGGCTACTTCGAATATGAATATCTTCCCAGTAAACCAATTAGTTTGTATATCTCGATTGCAACTGAGGTATACGAAATCATATCTGAACGAAAAAGTTATATTTCACGCCATATAAGAACATATATGTACCAAAGTGGAGGCGATATACGTGCGAAAATTTTGACAACTATTTGTAATTCTATTTTGCGCAGTTTTTATAACACGCAACTAAATACTACTGAATATATGATATAGATATAATCAAATATTGCAATTGTCTATCCTGCTTTATAATTCACAGTCATGAATTGTATATGAAGACACGCACGACTGCAAAACAACTTATTGTTCACTTCGATTTGACATACTCTAATCATTATACAACTCCAATATGAAATTGACATGAAAACGATTTAATGTGAACTTTCTATTACGATTTTGTGTTATCTGGGTTCGATGGAACTTCGAGACGAAGCAGATTCTACTGGATGCAATAATAATGCTTTGGAAGATATATTAAATGATCCGCAAATAGGTTGGGGCGAAGTTACCGTCCAAGAAAACAGCACACTTTTTGACCATTTACGAATGCTTCCGATATCGAACGAAGTCAACGCTGAACCTATCCCAAACCTGACGTCTACTCATACAAATATCGAGGAAATAGATTTGAAGGAAGCGCGTGTTCTGCAACATGTTTCGGAACAGCTGACTAATGATGTGGCCCAGACTTCCGGCGAAAATTTCAAATCAGCATTGGATACTGTCTACAAAAAATTACACGAGCGAGAAAAAGGCAAGCAGCGAATATTAGAACTAGAAGTAACAAAACTTAGAAAAAATCTGCAATTATGTAAGCGTACAAGTGCCAAACGTAAACAGTCTCTACTGAAATGTAAGCAAACTATTCGTTTGAAAAATAGCTGCATAAGGCTGCTTAAAAAAACAGTGTTATCGCCAGCAAATTGTTGAGTAAATTGAAGCAGAATCCAATATTATACAATAGTTTAGGAAATTTAGGTCAGACTTCAAAGAGAAGGAGATATAATATGCATGCAAAGAAATTTGCACTATCCACCTATTTGTGTGGCCCACGAGTTTACCGTATGATAAAACGCACGAAAGTATTATGTTTGCCCTCGAAGCGCACGATAAAACGCTGGACAGAAGCAGTTAAAATTCTTCCAGGACTGAATCAAACTATTTTACAGCAAATGAAATCAAAGGTGAAACTTTATTCGAAACTGGAAAGGGTAGTCGTGATAGCCATTGATGGAATGAAAATTAAACCTTCGTTGAGTTACTCTGCTAAAAATGACATGTTTTGTGGATTTCCAGACTCCGGCTATAAGCAAAAGATAGAAAAAAACAATCCGCAAAAGCTGGCTTCAGAAGCTGTGGTCATCACGGTTAGAGGCATTTATAAGAAATTCAAACAGGTAACTATCTAGTTTTTAGATTTTGGATTAATTTAGCTGTGGATATCGTTACTCTTCCAATATAAACTAATCCTTCCCTCAAACATGCTTGTTTTACCTTTTACATCAGGGTCTAGGATACTTCTTAGCACATAACACGTTGGGAGCTGACGAACAGTTAAATATTGTTATAAAATCAGTACAAGCTCTTAGGGAAATCGGCTTAACCCCAATTGTTCTAGTTATGGATCAGTTTGCTACGAATATTAAAATGGCCAAAATAGCTGGTGCCACCATTGATAAACCGTACATAGAAGTAGAAGGAGAAAGAGTATATGTGATGTGGGACTCACCCCATCTTATTAAAAGCGCAAGAAATATGCTTAAAAAGCACAATGCAATATTCGAAAAAAAATTGCTTGTTTTGAAGACATCATAACATCATATCTTTATACAACGTTGATTCTGTAGCTAATCCTCGATTAGTACCGCGTTTGAGTGACAAACATATTACCACAAACTACACACTTAAACGATTCGGTAAAATTTACCGAAATCTAAACAGCTGAACGTTCGGTGAAATTTGCAATTGCGCCAAACATTACTAATGATCTGTAAACGTCGATTGGCACCATCGAAATTTTTACCGAACGTTCAGCTGTTTAGATTTCGGTAAGATTTTACCGAATTCGGTGCTTTTTGTTAAGTGTGTAAGCTATTGATTTACTTGATAAAATAAACGATATTGGCCCCCGCGATGATTCTGGCGACGGTTTCACCCGCGACGGTTACAATTCATCGCGTACGAAAGGGTGGGAAATTGACAATACATGGATATTTTTTTATGCGTTTGGCAAGCTATTTCTGGAGGGCACCACCAGCAGATTTTACGAACAAAAAATCGATTACTTTCTTCGAGCCTGTTAATCTGTTCTCTGTGGTTTGTCGTCGTTTCCTGATTTTTCGCTACTAATACCATCAAATGTATTCTTCCTCACCTTTTACAACAACCTTGACTGTAGGCAACGTGATAATTTTTTTCGTGAACTTTCCGTAATTTTAAGAGCGCGCTCCTGCAAATTTCTTGTTGTTGCCTTTGACAGCTCGCTGTCAATTTTTTATCCGTTTAAGGGCGCTTAAGGGTTTCAAAACACCGCATTTGACAGTTCACACGGTCGAAGTCGAACATCGGCAGCGTGTTTATTTCGTTTATTTTGGCTTGACCAGAAAAGCACGCGTGCGTTTTGTAGATTGACCACATTGCTGTCCGTTTTGGTGCTAATATTGCGGCATAATGTCGGTTCCAAGTCCAAGGGAATTCTCTCGTGATGGAAAGTTTTTTGCTTTCATAAACAGCCAAGGTAAATTCGTAGTTTACGAAGTGGAAACGGGTCGCGTGTGTCAGGAATACATACCAAATCTACATCTGAATGTTCCGTGTACATGCTTTGCATGGATTGAAATCGGTTCCGGCGGGGGCCAAAGTGCCAAAAAGAAGAAAAAACGTGCTAGCCGTGGTGATGAAAGTGTGCAAACGTTTATCGCTTTCGGAACAAGTAGCGGCACAGTGGCACTGTATGGTTTGGCTTCTTCCAAAATCGAGCGAACTTTCAAGGGTGCGGGACACTCTGGACCGATTACTGCGATTTGTGCAGAAACCGGAGAGGATGAGTTGTATACCGCCGGTGCAGATGGAAAGGTCATAGAATGGAGTCTGAGTCAATGCGAACAGAAAAAGGTTTACAACGTTGGTTTCGAGAAACTCACCTGTTTGGCTGTGGTAAGCAAAGGTGAGACACTGCTGACCGGTGCCAGACAGTTGAAACTTTGGAACATGCAGTCGGAAGAGGTCGGTAAATCGTTCGTCGGTCATACATCGAACGTAGCTCGGATTGAGAAAATTGTCGGGAACGATGACAAGGTTTATTTCCTAACAAGTTCCATCAACGATCGAAATGTATCCCTGTGGTCCCTGGAGGGCGATGGACGATCGGCCGTTGGTATTTTTTCCATGGATGATGCTCCGGAGTATATTTCAACGCGAATGGTCAATTCCAAGCTGCATCTGGTGACTGTTTCCAAATCAGGAATGGCGCATTATTATATCAAAAATTTGGAAAAGTAAGTTAATGGTTGATAAATTTGAGGTTTCTACTGAGCATAATGTATTCTTTTATAGAATAAGCGGGAACAAGCCCATCAAAGCCAACCACACCTATGAAGTGGCTCTGGATACTACTGGAAGCGGGTCGAAGGCAGTTGATCGTTTACCAATTTACACCGCTAGCGTTGCGTTTTCTCCCAACCAGGAGCAGTTGTTGGTTGGATACGGCACCGAAATCAATATAAAATTTGAACAAATGGCTATTCAAAAAGATGTCAAACAGAATGTAATTATTCGTGAGCAAACAGCGTTTTCCAAACGAAAAGAGGATAAGACCCTTAAAAGCAAAACACCCACTGTAGATAATGCGACAGCTGAATTCCTTAATCCAGTCAACGCTAGCAGGAAGTCGTTGAAAACTGTAAGTATAACTGTTCCAAATATTTTTTGTAACAGCAAAACTAAAAAGGTTTTTATATTTTAGCTTGAAATTCCCATGGAAGCACGTTTAGAGAATCTAACACTCGCCGCTTCGGATAGTACCGCAAAGGGGAAAGACGGCCAGAAAAACATGGCCCACTTGCTCATTCAAGGTTTGCACAGTAAAGATGCAGCAATTTTGCGAAACGTATTCAGTCGAAACGATCCGGACGTGATTGCGCGTACCGCCGAAAGGATACCGGCGCAATACGTGAGTGTTTTGTTGGATGAAATTTCCGGTCTTATGCAGAAAAAGACCGTTCAGTGAGTAGATATATTCTTGTTTTGGAACAATATCAATTATCGTTTTGTTATTTTTTTGCGCTTACAGTGTGGCAACTGCAATATGCTGGTTGAAAGCGTTAATTCATAGCCATGCAAGTCAATTGATGGCGCTTGGTTCGGAAAATCTACTTTCAAACTTCGGTACCTGCCTCGGAATCATTGAATATCGAGTGGAGCATGCAAATTCGTTATCAAAGTGAGTTGTTGACATCTAATAATATGCCAGATTGTAATTGATTTACGGCGTCCACAGATTGAGCGGTCGTCTGGACTTGTTGGTGAGTCAAATTGATCGAAATGAACAATTAACGGGGAATCCAGATACTGAGCAGGTGCTCGTCTACCAGGAAGAGGATGATTCTGATGTAGACTCCGTTTTGGGTAAAGGAGTGGGGTCGACCGGTGCATCTTCTGTGGAGGATTTCGACGGCGATATGGAAGAAGAGAACGAAGACGAGGATGCCATGGCCGGAAGCTTTGTACGGCTGCGAAATGGATCCGTCCCGGATCAGGAAGCCAGCGACGGGGATGAAGAGGTGAATGGTGAAGAATCAAGTGGCGACGAAGACGAAGAGGAAGAGGAGGACGGAGACGAAGAGATGGATGTTTCTGATTAAGTAATTGTAATTATGTGTCGTGTTCCTGCTACATAAAAATTGCATTTTGAAAGGCAAAATATATTCTTTTTTTTTTGGTTAACACATTTTGGGCAATGTTAATTCTGTGATCATCCTTTGGTGTATGTGCATTCCAAATTAAGTGTAGCTGGGGACTTTTTATAAATGTAGTTTATAATAATTTAATTTCGTTTCCGTTTGCAGCACGAGGTGGGGCAGTTAGAGCCAAGTCTGTCCAAAGCTAAAGGAGGAGTTAGTGATAATGGCTTAAGGAGTCGAAGCAGACGAACGCCAATAATGTTAATGATGATGAAGTGACGAGATAGAAGAAATGATAGAGCTTGACTTTCCCCAGACTTCTCCCCTTAATTTTAGTATTTTTATACCTACTATACTCAAAAACAAGAAATCATTCTGGATTATTGGCAACGACCTTTAGCATGAAAACACGGACGAATCGGAACATGGAATATACTGATTCTTGCCCAGCAAAGGAAGCTGGCCGTCTGAAGCTGGAACTCCTGAGGCTGACCGAAGTCCGCTGGCCAGGTACATACTGGCGAACACGACATCACCCGGCAAGTTTTGCTCTACTCTGGCATTCGAGGTGAAAATGCTACTCGAGAAAGAGGAGTTGAATTCCTACTGAGCCCAGGGGCACATGCGGCCCTGATGAAGTGGGAACCGATAAACGAGTGAATAATCATTTACAGATTCAGAACACGGGGTAGAAACCTTACAGCAATCCGGTGCTATGCGCCAACAGGTGCGGCCGACCTGCTGGATAAAGAAAGTTTCTACAGCCAGCTGAACAGCGTGGCTGAATCCCGAAGGGGGACATCCAAATCCACTTGGGCGATTTCAACGCGAAGATTGGCCTAGACAACGTGGCTGGACCCTGAACGCGTCATGAGACGCCATGGCCTAGAAGAGATGAGCGAAATCAGAGACCTGAGTACAGAATTCTGTAGTAATAACAACATGATCATTGGTGAATCACTCTTTCCCCATAGACCAGCACATAAAGTCACGTGGGTTTCCTGCGACGGCCGCACAGAAATTTGGTTGGACCACATCTGCATTAACCGAAAATGATAAAGGAGCTTTCTTGATGTACGCAACAAACGCAGCGCTGATATTGCATCTGACCATCTGAAAAAAACGAATCACTTAGATTTGCGGCATCATTTCGTTAAGGAACAAGTTTAGAGGAATTCCATAGAGATATGCCACGTTGAAACTGGATTGCAAGCTGTAGAAGTCATAACGAAAGCTGTTCCCTACCCAAAATTACTAACTAAACTAGCCAAAACTAAAAGCAAGACGACTATTAGGAGTTAAGAGAATTCATGGTTGAGAGAGATCAAGCGATTCCATAGTAAATTCACGAATTCAGTTAGTCAATAAACTATTTACCTGACCTGCTATTGCATTCGGATATTTTTCCGTTATTTTTGGTACATAAAAGAAAACTAAATTATTGAATATATTGTTTAATATTAACATTTTATTGAAGTAAAATAGTCCAGACAAGAATAATACTGAATTTGGCAGTGAATAAAAACAAAACAATAATAATATCAGAACAGGTTTCAACCTTCCAAGCTTTTAACGACAACAAAGAGAGCGCAGTTCCAAACTAGTCGTCGCTGGTTGAATCATCGGCATGATAACGTGGTTTCTTTTCCTTCCGAGGTCTATACGCATAACGGGACGACGATTCGGGCAGATATATCTCCGATAGAAACTGTTCTGGTGGAGGGGGCTTGATTGCGTCTAACTCGTGCTGCTCGGACAAACGTCGTTTGCGAGTAGCTTTCAGGGACACTTCCTTGTAGAGTGTGTCTTGCTCTGGATTGCGAGCTCCACAATCGACTTCTTCGAAAATGCGGTTCAGCTGGCTGTCAACAGCCGCCACGTCGATGTTTTTACCCACCTCCAGATATTCCTCGTGATGTTTGATAGCGGCCGCGAGTTCTGATCTTTCCAGACTTTTCTTAACAATGGCTTTATCTAGTGCTTGTTTAAGATACGAATTTCGATATAAACATTCGTCTACAGTTCCCAGAACGATGAACCGAAACACATGCACTTGCTTAGTCTGTCCGATGCGATGTGCTCGATCTTCGGCCTGAAAATCCGCCTGCGGATTCCAATCGATATCGAAAAATATAACAGTGTCCGCAGTTGGCAGATTGATACCTACGCCACCTGCACGAGTCGTTATCATAAAGATAAATTTATCTGACCCGGGTGCGTTGAAATCATCCAGAAGAACCTGTCGCTCGTTCCCTTTAGTATCTCCGCTTAGACGACAGTAATTATAACCCTTCCATATTAAGTAATCTTCTAGAATGTTTAGCATTATGACAAACTGAGAGAACAATAGCACTCGGGAGCCACGCTGGTGAAGCTTAGTGAGCAGTTTGTCCAGCACTATCATTCGTGAGCTGACATCCACTAAATGTTGGCCTTCAACATAGGGTTCCTGTTCAGCACCGGGCATTAAATATGGATGCAAGGTTACTTGACGTAGGTAGGGGAATATGTTAAGCATGGGATATCTTTTATTGTGTCCTGCGCCATTTACTACCATGACGTCACGGTTTAACACTTTTTTAGACCAAAATCTCATCTCTCTGGTTGGAGGCATGAATATAGTTGTTTTTATCTTTGGCGGTATTTTGAGCTCAACTTCAGCTTTTATTCGCCGGAGCATAATCGGTTGTAGTATATTTTTCAGTCTCAAGGATCGTTCATGATTTGGATCAATACAGTCTTCCAGTTTAAACCAAGAATCAAAGTCATCTGAATCACGAAAGAATTCCGGCAAAAGCAGGTTCAACATTGCCCACAATTCATGCAGGTTGTTGTTAATCGGAGTACCGGTTAGGAACAAAATGCTGCGGTAGGTAATGTCTCGAAGAAATAATGCCAGTTGTGTTTTTTCGTTCTTGCAACGCTGAGCTTCATCGAGAATGACATACTGATAGTTAATTCGTTTGAAATACGAAATTTCCGAAACGAAGAATTCATAATTTGTTATAACAACGTCCCACGATTTACGAGTCGCCATCAATTTTTTACGCAATTTAGCTTTATCTTCCTTGTAACAGTGGCCGTGTAGCACACGAATTTCTGGCACAAACCGCTGAAATTCGCGAACCCAATTGTTTATCGTCGTTAAAGGAACGATGACCAGGTGAGGACCTTTGATGTTTCTGAAAAAAATCCACGTTCGTTGAAGCGTTTTAAGGTTGTGGTATTAAAGTAAAGCTACTCACCTGTGGTGCCTCAGGTATCCCAACATAGATATTGACTGTAGAGTTTTACCCAAACCCATTTCATCTGCCAGAATTCCATTAATACCTTTGTCGTACAGTGATATGAGCCAGTTCAATCCTTCGACTTGATAATCTCTCATCGTTCCATTGATAAATGATGGCGAAGTAGAAAAATAATCACTTGCCGTCGAACGACTATTATCTTCATCGAGACTTTGTTGCTGACGTTTACTGCTTTCTTCCACCAGAATGTTCTGGTTGGCATCATTAATATTTTTTATATTTCCTTTAGCGGCTTGACCGTCACTACCTTTCCGCTGCTCAATAAAATTTTTAAACTGCGTAAACTGGTTCTCCAGAAAATCTAAGCGGCGCAATTGAGCTTCGGACAGTTCTCTCTTATAACTGCTCAAATTGAAGGAACTTTCAACTATTTGTTCCACTTCCATCACATCACTGGGCGTCGAAGAGTGTCGGCGCTGAAAACATTTTTTACATTTTAACTAATAATAATAGTTCTCAACCAATGTATTACTTTTCAGCTGATAAAACTATGTTGTAAAAATTTAAACTATTATGTTGAAATGAATTGCAATAAATTGTTTTAGATAAAACTATAATTATGATAAAAAACATTTGACTTAATTATTTTTCAAAAGTAAGAAGTTAAAATGAAATTAGTCGTCATCGATTCTGCAAATTTCAAAAGCAGTTTTTTTGTTTGAAACAAAAATTTTGTTCATGAAAATATATTCGCTGTGTTCAGTTTGGCAAGAAGAATGTAGTGAATACGTTTTTATAAACAGAACCCCGCGTTTGTGCCCAAAAACTGCTCCCGAAATTGGGCTCTCTGACGAAAAGTTGATGACTGCTAGTTTCTCAACCGGCAACTTCTGCACGTAATTTGTATTTTTCTTGTAAAATTTTTTATTCAAATTTAATACATGAACAAAACCTTGAATTTGAAATCTATCGTTTAATTAAGGACCATGCAGCTTGATGCAACTTTGTCTGCAGTTTTTCTTACCTCAGGGAGTTTCTGATCCGAACTGCTAAAGTTTTCTTCGGATGTGACATCTCCGTCAGCTGAGGCCTGGTCATTCATATTTGTTTGCTGAAGGCTAACAGAGGTAACAGAACTTTACTTGCTGTAAAATGGTAATAACAATTGGAACTTTTGCTGGAAAACATATAAATTCTGCCTAATTCACGAAACAACACGATTTTCAGACTAAAGACACGTTTGTACGTAATTCATGTCACACCGGTACCCCGCAAGCTATGGTAACTGATTTCGCTAATCGCTAACTATTCGAACCGAACAAGCACCAAAGCAAGCGAGTAACTGAAACTGACAGCTGTTTTCGCGCCGTCGTTTTTGGTTTGTTTAGTACAGAGATGCCAGCTGTACAGATATTTATTTGAAATGCTGAGAAAATGGTTTTAAACCTGTTGAACAAGGGGTTTCCAACAGCAATAATTACTACGCACCCTTTGAAAAAAGTTAAGGCCCACCCAAGTAACCAAAAGTTCGGATAACGGTGTCTAAGAAGGGTTATTAAGCTTTATGTATATGGATCTATAGTTTGCTAAGCAGCTTCACTTTTAAGTAAAAAACCGAACTTTGAAGTTGCCTTGAGTTCGCTGCATAGAACTATAAGCAGCTTCGAAAGGAACTTGTCAAAAACTAAAAAAAGCTAATGACTAGCAACACTTCAAGTTCTATTTTTATCCTTCGACCACCTTTTCTATATTTGCTTTCATCCAATCAGGCATTCTTCTCCCTATATAAATAAAAACATACCTGCTATCGGATTTGAACCCGGGCATTCTGCGTGATAAGCTTATCCTGATCCATTGCGTCATTTCTGGTGTATGCAAGTGATGTGAATTTTGCTATTCTTAAGCTGTTCAAACAAAAGTTTGCAATTGGGTCCTAAAATTTGTGATAAAAAGATGATTTTTTTTAGAAGGAACGATAAAGCTTCCCATTATGACTACCAGAGTATAGTTTTTTCTTTTTTAAAAAGATGCAGAGCACTAAAAAATTAAAAAACAAAAATATTGTAATTTATTCTCCCTTGACATTAGAGATCTTCCTTGACATAACGAAAATAACACGTTTCTGGCAACAATGATAACTTTTTCTCACTGGCAACTCTGGTTTGACATTAGAGCAGCTGATCGTTTTGACAGTTACAGCTTCGCAGTTGTCTCTTGTGCTTGTCTGCGTTTTGCTGGTCGTGAGGAAGTGGAACATCAAATTTGTACTAGTTATCGGATAAAAGTTTTGATGCGGGCAATGTATTCCAATCCATCGATTCACGGTGCTACACTTTGTCCAAATCTAGTTTGCGCTAAGAATGACTAAACGATGTCAAACTGATGGCCAACAGTATAATCTCGGTACAATCGACCCCGCAGAACAGTATGAAAAAAAAAAAAAAACGCCAACCGAAACTGGCACCGTATTATCAATCAGATTGGTATGTTCTGCTACTCCGATGTGAATCAGCAGTAGGGCGAACGGCAGACCAAAAATTTCTGTGCGTTTCTAACCAAACACGGTCGCATCTCGATGGCGGGTGTTGCATCCGAAAACTGAAGCCATCCACGCTGTGACCAAGTGCAGTCACTACGCTTATTGCTGATTTTGACAAAGGCCTTAATTAAACTGAGATGACCGGAACCGGAAAATGAGCTGTAAACTCAGAAAATGTTTTAGGTCGCGATTGCCAAGCCATTTCCTGACTTTGCAACTTTTGACTTTTTGACACACTCACATGAGCGTGAAGGTAAACAAAAAGTTTTCTGTGCCATTTCAAGACATACTATGGTTTCTTTTTATAATTCGTGTTGTCTAGACACCGCTTGACACAACCATGCACAACTATAGTTTGTCTATATAAGGTTGCCCAAATGTTTATTTTTTGTTCAAAATTTCACAAAATTAAAAAAAAAGGTTTTTAACGGCAATAGCCTAAAAATATAAAATTGAATATCAAAATATGTGTTCCTAACCCTAACCTCATCGATTCAAGCTAAAAACGACATAGGGCTTTAGGACCCAATTTGGCGACAGCTTTATGAAGCGCGGGTTAATTATAGAACACTTAAATTCGGAGCAATTACGTGGCAGTGAGTTGCAAGTAAGCATGTTATTGATAGGCTAGCATGCTATTGATGTGCAACACAACAAAAATGCGTATAGTTTGAAAATAAAAATCATCATTGCTTTTTTATTTATATTCATGACTAGAAATAAACAATGATTTGATTTATTTGAGTAAAGTTTTATGTTCTGCTTGTCTGATGTTCAGAAATTTGAACAATAAAAATGAACATATGATCATTTCGCGGCTAAACACATACATACAGAACTTGTTAGCAACTTAGGTTACTTCAGAACTTCATGTAGCATCCTAATAGCTTTGAAGTATCCATGAAGTACTCACAGTACTTAGTATTAGTATTTAGTTCTACGTATACTTGATATACACTACTAATCAACGAGAAAGTTCCACGGAACTGAATTCGAACTAATTGCGAACTTACGAGTTCGCCTGTCAAGTAAAATCCGCACTTTTGGTTACTTGGGCAGACCACAGGGTTTCCAACAGCAATGATCACTACGCACCTTTGAAAAAAGTTACTTTACTGATTATTTCTGATTACCAGTAATCAATCTCTTGTGATTACTATAAATTAATTATGATTACTTAAAATTATCATTGATTACTCTACTGATTACCATTGATTACCTAATTAATTCGTAAATGATTTCAAAACTAATCTCTGATTACTACGCACTTATACGCCTTACTGGAAACCCCTTGGCCCAGACACAATGCATACGTATTTTACACGTTGCGGAAATTTGGCCCATGGAAAACCCATGGAAAAACTGTCAAATTGCCGCAACGTAGTAAAATCCGTATGCATTGTGTCTGGACCTTTACTTTTGATTACTTTACTGATTACCTCTGATTACCAGTAATTAACCTTTTGTGCTTACTATAAATTAATCATGATTATCAATGATTACTTAAGATTACACCTCAGAGAACAGATTAACAGGGTCGGAGGAAGTACAGTGGACTCTTAGCTTTTAATTTGAACAACTGGTAACCCTAAATACGCTGGAGCTTGTGTGAACTGGCTGCCCTGTTCTTTGTTATTGTTTTGGTGGTTTGATTCAGTTGGCAGTTGCAAGCAGCGAATATTTCATTCTCCGATCAGATTTCTACCATAATCGTTGGGAAAACGCATTGTGAAATAGATTACATACGCTAGATCAGTACAAACAAATCGTGTTTATGTGCATTGTCTCTCTGCATAAGCAAATGATGTCATATTGAGAATGAAATTTGAACCGTTTTTAATTTGCACATCGTGCAAACCAACGGGGTTCAAATAAAAAAGTGTTCAGATTAAAAACGGTCAAACGAACGAGGGTTCACGGTAATTGATTTTTTGTGTGTAAAATCTATCGGTGGCGCCCTCCAGAAATAGTTTGCCAAACGCATAAAAAAATATCCATGTACCTTTATCGATATTTCTTTGTGCTGGAGTTACATAGCAGCGACGGTAGCGACATCAAGATTTATAGCGTTTTTGTTTTTTAATCTGGGTTTATTCCAACCGACCACTGAATAAACAAACATTTTCGCGAGCATAAACAAACGTTTTCGGGTTGTCAGTGTATTGCTTATTGCGAGGTTCAAACTGTGAAAAAACTCAGTGCGAACCCGTCGTCTAAAAAGTTCAACCCAGAGCGAAACTAAGTTCAACCTGAGTGAAAAAACAAACGTTTTGACAGCCGTTCGATTGGAACTAGAGCGAACCTAGATTGGACCTAAGCAAAAACAAAAACGGTTTTAGTTTGCCACTTGGTGCTCGAGGGGTGCTCTATTGAAGGATTACTCGTAGATTACATAAAACATCCTTTTACACACTTTTTGGCTGGTGGTAGTCTGTTCTCTGTGCTGGTAGTCAGTTCTCTGTGCTAAAGATTTAAAAACGATTTAAAAAACCGTTAAGAGAAAATCACAGAGAACAGACTACCAGGTAATTGACAAAAAGTGTGTAAAAGGTTTTTATGTAATCTACGAGTAATCCTGCAATAGAGCACCCCTCGAGCAGTAAGTGGCAAACTAAATCTTGATGTCGCTGCCATCGCTGCTATGTAACCCCAGCACAAAGAAATATTGATAAAGGTACATGGATATTTTTTCATGCGCCTGGCAAACTATTTCTGGAGGGCGCTACCGACAGATTTTACACACAAAAAATCGATTACTTCCTTCGAACCTGTTAATCTGTTCTCTGTGAGAAAATATCAGGGGCTTGCGATGGGTGCCATGTTTTTGTTGCCAACATCTCAGCACATCTCGACAAAGGTTGGCAGCAAATCTACCTGTCAGACGGGCGCTATTTCTTGCATTTTTTGAAATAGCGCCCTTCGTTAAGTGGACTGTCAAACACCGTTCGTTAAGATACGGATAGCACCCCGCTGGAAAATATCCCGCATTTTGCACCTTACTGGACACCGCAGTCTAAAAGTGCGACAGGCACAAAAAGTGCGACAATGCGAATGCTGTGAGTAAGAAAGAGAAAGACTGACAACTGCAATGCTGCTGTTTTGTTTTGTCATATACTTTGGCATTAGAGAAAATAATCTGGATTAATCCAGCTACAGCTGCAAAGCACAATATTTTTGGCCACATCCATCAGTACATCAGTACGATGTAATCATAGCTGTTGGAAACCCCTTGGAAAAAATTTCTAGCTGTTTCTAAACAGTTGGCAGCGATGGCTGTCAGCCAAAGCAAGCAAGCACCTCGCAGAAATCAGCGCTCTTTTTCCAGGGGGTTGATATGACGTCACATTTTCGTTGCTCACATGAAAAAGGCGGCAAACGCAAAGCGATTTTACAAAACGAATTTATCTAACCATTTTCACAGTTTCATGTATTTCGCATTAATTGTCTGCCTGAAATTGGCTATGTGATGCTAAAACCTTGACTAAAATCGAACTAAAACTAACAAAATTTAACAATTTATACATCCGACTCGGTTGTCAGCTTGAGCCCATCTATGAAGCTGTCAGCTTGGGCCCGCTCTATGTTGGCTACGTTTTTTTTGTATAGGTTGGTATTGGAAGTGTCATTCCCGTGTCTTTTTCCCTCTCGCGCTGCTGTTCGGCTTAATTTTTCTGTCGAACCGTAAATTGTGGGATTTTTACCGGTAGAATATCTCGATTTTGATCGAAAGTAGTTGCAAACAATGTCCAAAGAGGAGGAGACCGTCGAAGCGACGGATACGAACGACAATTCGGTGAGTTTGTGTTGGAAAACATTGTTTTAAAAGTGGTCGATATTTTGCGACAGCCAGCCATTGTTTGAGCGAGTGAGAGCTGTGCTGCTGTATTCTAACGGGAAAGGACGCCCACTATAAATGCCATCAACAGTATCACGACAGCTGATTTTTAATGTTTGTATGTTATTCAGAATGACTCCACGTCGGATACGACCTCGTCGCACACCAAGGAGCCGGACTACGATGCTACGCTGGAAACGGACCGCAGCAAGCGGTTTGAGTTTTTGCTAAAGCAGACGGAAATTTTCGCTCATTTTATGCAAGCTGCTCCGGCGAAAGGTTCGAGTCCACCGGCTAAAGCGAAGGGCAAGCCCAAGAAGGCCGAAAAAGCAGAAAAGGCACCTTCAACATCGGCGGCCGGTGCTGCTGGTGTTGCTGGTGTTGTCGGAGATCCGGGAGAGTAAGTGGGAGGGTGTGAAAGCTATGATTGGTTTGTAATATAACTTTTTTTTAGTCATCGACACCGGAAAACCGAACAGGAAGAAGATGAGGAGCTGTTGGCGGAAACGAATACAAAAGCGAAGACCGTGTTTCGTTTCGAGTCGTCACCGCCGTATATCAAGGCTGGCGAGATGCGAGATTATCAGATTCGTGGATTGAATTGGATGATTTCGTTGTACGAGAATGGCATCAATGGTATTCTGGCCGATGAGATGGGTCTCGGTAAAACACTGCAAACAATATCGTTGTTGGGTTATTTGAAAAACTTTAGGAACAACCCTGGACCGCATATTGTTATTGTGCCGAAGTCGACACTGCAAAATTGGGTCAACGAGTTCGGTCGTTGGTGCCCTTCGCTGCGTGCTGTTTGCCTTATCGGTGATCAGGAGACTCGAAATGTGTTCATTCGGGATGTCCTGATGCCCGGCGAGTGGGACGTTTGTATCACTTCGTATGAAATGTGTATCAGAGAGAAGGCAGTTTTTAAGAAATTTAACTGGAGGTATATGGTTATCGATGAGGCTCACCGTATTAAGAACGAAAAGTCCAAGTTGTCGGAGATCTTGAGAGAATTTAAAACGGCCAACAGGCTGCTATTGACTGGTACACCATTACAAAATAACCTGCACGAGCTGTGGGCTTTACTGAATTTCCTGCTGCCTGATATTTTCAATAGCGCCGATGATTTTGACTCCTGGTTTGATGCTAACGAGTGTATCGGGGATAACAAATTGATTGAGCGTTTGCACGCGGTGCTGAAGCCGTTCCTGTTACGTCGTCTAAAGTCTGAGGTCGAGAAAAGATTGCTGCCGAAAAAGGAAGTTAAAATTTTTGTTGGTTTGTCCAAAATGCAACGCGAATGGTACACCAAAATTTTAATGAAGGATATCGATATTGTAAATGGTGCCGGAAAGATGGAGAAGATGCGTCTGCAGAATATTTTGATGCAGCTTCGAAAGTGCACCAATCACCCGTATCTGTTTGACGGAGCCGAGCCGGGCCCACCGTACACGACTGATTACCATTTGCTGGAGAACAGCGGAAAGATGGTCGTGCTGGATAAGCTACTTAGAAAACTACAGGAGCAAGGATCTAGGGTTCTGATTTTTAGCCAAATGACACGTATGTTGGATATTTTGGAAGATTTTTGCTATTGGCGACAATTTCAGTACTGCCGCTTGGACGGTCAAACTCCGCATGAAGACCGCACAAAAATGATCGACGAATATAATGCGGAAAATAGCTCCAAGTTTCTATTTATGTTGTCAACTCGTGCCGGTGGTTTGGGTATCAATTTGGCCACTGCCGATGTAGTAATCATCTACGATTCGGATTGGAATCCTCAGATGGATCTGCAGGCAATGGACCGTGCCCATCGGATTGGTCAGAAGAAACAGGTGCGCGTTTTCCGTCTGATTACTGAAAATACGGTAGAAGAGAAGATCGTTGAGCGTGCCGAAATCAAACTAAAACTAGACAAGTTGGTCATTCAGCAGGGTCGTCTCATAGACAACAAAACCAATCAGTTGAACAAAGACGAAATGCTCAACATCATTCGCTTTGGTGCAAACCACGTTTTCCAATCGAGGGATTCGGAAATTACCGACGAAGATATTGACGCCATTCTGCAGAAGGGAGAAACTAAAACCCAAGAACAGAACGCTAAGCTGGACAAACTCGGCGAGTCATCGCTCCGTAGTTTCACGCTTGATACGGAAAATTTGGAGAACCGATCAGTTTACCAGTTTGAGGGTGAGGACTACCGTGAAAAGCAAAAACTGCACACCCTCGGCTCCTGGATTGAGCCTCCGAAGCGAGAACGAAAGGCTAACTACGCCGTTGATGCCTACTTTAAAGAGGCACTTCGTGTGGCCGAGCCGAAGGCTCCGAAAGCTCCTCGTCCACCGAAGCAGCCGATCGTTCAGGACTTCCAGTTCTTCCCTCCACGTTTGTTCGAGCTACTAGATCAGGAAATCTACCATTATCGCAAGACGGTCAACTACAAGGTACCGAAGAATCCGGACTTGGGTCCCGAGGCGAACAAAGTTCAGCGGGAGGAGCAGCGCAAAATCGATGAAGCGGAACCACTGTCGGAGGAGGAAATTGGCGAAAAGGAATCTCTGCTGACCCAAGGCTTCACCAACTGGAACAAGCGTGACTTTAATCAGTTTATCAAGGCCAACGAAAAGTACGGTCGGGATGACATCGAAAACATTGCCCGTGAGGTGGAGGGCAAAACACCGGAGGAGGTGATGCAGTACAGTGCGGTATTCTGGGAGCGCTGTCACGAGCTGCAGGACATCGAACGCTTGATGGGTCAAATCGAGCGTGGAGAGGCCAAGATTCAGCGCCGAGCATCGATCAAAAAGGCTCTGGATGGAAAGGTAAGTTCTTGGTGTGTAGTTGTAGACTGTATTAATATTTTTTTTTGTTCTCCAGATGTCCCGCTATCGAGCCCCATTCCATCAGTTGCGTATCTCGTACGGTAACAACAAGGGTAAGAACTATACCGAAGAGGAGGATCGCTTCCTGGTTTGCATGCTGCACAAGCTGGGCTTTGATAAGGAGAATGTCTACGAAGAGCTTCGTACGGCCGTTCGTTCTGCACCGCAGTTCCGGTTCGATTGGTTCCTAAAGTCGAGAACCGCGCTGGAGCTGCAGCGCCGTTGCAATACTTTGATCACGCTGATTGAACGGGAGAATCAAGAGCTGGAAGAGAAGGAACGGCTGGAGAAGAAGAAAAAGACAGGCACGGCCGGTGGAACGCCCAAGGCTGCTACCGGAAAGCGTAAACAGGAAGCCACCACTACTCCTACCGATAAGAACACTAAGAAGAAGAAGAAGACTTAAGATTTTCCGCCCACGCCGGAACGATAATCTATATGACAAGTAAACAACATTCATAGGTTCTACAATAGCTCGCTCGGGTTAATTCTAAATATACACATTTACTCGTAAGGCTTGCTGTGCAAAATTTTATTTCAGCCAGTTTGATTTTAGATCATCGACTAACTTATTGTCCCAAGTATTACTATCGTCTCATTGGTTCAGTATATAAACATATGTATAGTGTCACGCCAATAAAAGTACGAATAAAAGCCATTTAATCTTCCATGGGAGTGCGTAACTCTCCGGTTGCTTGAGAATTCTTTTAATTTTACGCCCGCTGCTTCCTGAGATTTATACGTCTGATATTCAAATTGTTTCATGCGTCTTCACCTCAGTTCACTCTGCTAGGATTAACCACAAGGTCCGACCCTCAAAAACACTAAGTTCTCACTGATCGGCTTCCCTCAGTGTTCATGGTTCGATAGTTGGAAAAAGTTCCTCCGCTGTAAATGCGAATGGCAGCACAATAAAGTTAGGTCTATCATGATACTCGTCACGCAGAACAGAACTTTGCTGGTTGCTCATCCGACATACATGCTGCGTAGCTAAAGCGCACTGTAGTCTGTCGTGTTTCATGTGGCCGTCTACCGCAGTATCCCAACTTTCGCCAGGTGTACGATGGAAATCTCTATAAGTAGTGCCTGCAACTCGTGGTTCATAGGCCGACGCCACTCTCCGCTTTTCGTTTGTACACGGGAAGTGTACGTCTTCCGTAAGCAAAATTGCAGTCCAAGAGTCCCTCTCGTCGAATTACAGCTTCAATAGCCCAACCCTTTGCGCAATTCGAAAAGACTCAAGTCAGTTACACGGGGTAACAGTTCTCGTGCAATATTGTCTGGCATAGCTGTTCGTGCTCGACTGCCCCGAATGGCACGAAAATATGATGCGTAGGCGCACTGTACTTGCGGCATTTCTGGTGGATTTGTTGAAGAGCGAACATTTAATTCGTAGTAACACGGGCTCGCATAAAGTCTGCCTGATACTGACCTACGAATTCTCTTGCTATTGGGGATAGACGACGTAACGATTTCTGAGAAAGCATCTTGTAACTAGGAGGCATTCATCAGTGTACTTACTTACTTTAGTGGCAACGGTCCGTTACCGATCCTGCGCCGAACGAATTATGGTCCTCCAGTACCATTGGTCCTGGGCTGCCGTTCTCCAATCCCCACGAACACCAGCTGAACGTGCATCGTCTTCGACAGCGCACACCCACCGGGTGCGAGGTCTGCCTCGGAGTCTACGGCCTCTTCCTGGTTCTCTGCTGAAAATAGTTTTGGCTACTCTTTCATCGAGCATTCTGGCCATGTGTCCAGCCCACCGCAGCCTGCCACATTGCACTACCTTCACTATATCAGCATATTTGTATACTTGGTACAGCTCGTGATTCATGCGTCTGCGCCACACTCCATTTTCCAATTTGCCACCAAGTATAGATCGCAGAATTTTACGCTCAAAAACCCCAAGCACTCGCCGATCAGCTTCCTTTAGCGTCCATGATTCGTGTCCGTAAAGGGCCACCGGGAGGATTAGTGTTCTGTAGAGCGCCAGTACGTAATCCGTAGAAAGCCCGATTCGCGGCTGCAACTTGTCGTTTCACTTAGCGGCTTACATCGTTGTCACATGTCACGAGTGTACCAAGGTATATAAATTCTTACACTACTTCATATCGTTCCCCATCTAACTCCACCTCGGCACCAACACTACTTGGGCTCCCACGTTCGCTACCAGCAACCATGTACTGCGTTTCGGCGGTATTAATGGTAAGTCCCACTCTCGCAGCTTCCCTTTTAAAGGGCCTGAAGGCCTCTTCCACTGCTCTACGGTTGATTCCGATGATATCGATGTCATCCGCAAAACCAAGAAGCATGTAAGATTTCGTGATGATAGTTCCATTCCTTTCCGCGTTTGCCCTTCGTAATGCACCTTCCAAGGCAATGTTGAACAGCAGGTTAGAGAGTGCATCCCCTTTCTTCAGTCCATCCAACGTCACGAAAGCAGCTGAGGTCTCACCCGCTATTCTAACGCATGATTTGGATCCGTCCAGTGTCGTACGAATCAGTGTAACTAGTTTCGTCGGAAAACTATGTTCTAGCATTATCTGCCACAGCTCATTTCGTTTAACTGAATCTTACGCCGATATAAAGTCTACAAACAGATGATGTGTCTGCAAGTTGTACTCCCGGAACTTGTCTAGCAAGTGGCGCAGGGTAATCATCTGATCCGTCGTGGAGCGACCCTCACGAAAACCCGCTTGGTACTCGCCGACGAAGGAATCCGCTAACGGTCTCAGTCTGCAGAACAGGATACGGGAAAGCACCTTGAAGGCAGAATTGAGCAATGTAATTCCTCGATAGTTTTTACACTCCATTCGATGTCCCTTTTTGAAAATTGGGCAAATGAGGCCATCCAACCACTCCTCCGGCATTTGTTCTTCCTCCCAGATCCTGACAATGATCCGGTGGATTGCTTCGTACAGCCACTCGCTCCCCGCTCTTAGAAGTTCAGCCGGGATACCGACCTCCCCAGCAGCCTTATCGTTTTGCAGCTTACTGATTGCCTTTTAAACCTCCTCCTGTGTTGGTGGCTCCACAGCTCGACCATCGCTTACAATTCCTATCCTGTCCCTGCTGATCTTCGCATTTACCTCTCCATTCAACAGTATCTGGAAGTGCTCCTTCCACCTGGCTGCTACCGTCATTTTGTCGGTAAGCAGGTTGCCAGCACTATCATTGCACATCACAGGCATGGCAAAATTCCTGCATCTCACCGTTTTATAGAAACTTCGTGTGTCGTTGCTGGCGTACCGCTTCTTTGCGCCGGAGAGCACGTGCTCCTCGTACTCGCGTTTCTTTAGACGATGGATTCTTTTTTCCGCAGCTCTAGTATCTCTGTATCTCTCTCTATTTTGAAGCGTTGCCGCAGTGAGCATGCGACTCCTGGCCTGGTTCTTTTCATCTGTCACTCTCTGGCATTCGGCATCAAACCAGCTGTTATGCTGTCTTTCACGCATCGTGCCTACCATCTCTCTCTCGCTGCTCTTTGGATGGCACCATGGATGTTCCTCCACAGCCCATTTATATCTTCTTCTTCTACCTGCTGTTCTGCGATTCGTTGGTCAAGCTTCCTGCGTACTCCACGCCGTCTGCCGTTAACCGCTGGATGTTGAAACGCAGCCTCCTCTCAGTGCGAGCTTTCGCCGTGTTCGACAGCCTTGCGCGAATCTTACTCACTACGAGATAGTGGTCAGAGTCGATATTTGGTCCCCGGAAAGACCGTACATCGATAACATCCGAAAAGTGTCGACCGTCAATCAAGACATGACCGATCTGAGAGCTAGAGTCTCCATTTGGATGCCTCCAGGTGTGTTTCCGAATATTCAAACGTGAAAAGTAGGTGCTACAGATGGCCATTCCTCTGGCCGCGGCAAAATTTATGAGCCTCATACCGCTATCATTGGTCGACAGCAGGGGCGTAGCCAGAAATTTTTCTTAGGGGGGGTTTACAAAAAAAATGTACATAGCCTAACCTTAAGGGGTTTATTCAGGAAATGGGGAATTATTTTCAATCATCATACGCTTTTTTGGTTTATATTCCGGGTTCTTCATTTAACTTCAAAAAAAAAAAACAAATTGATATAAAAGAAGGTAAATGTTGAAATTACACCTCCCAGTTGACATCGCGGTACGTTGTATATTCAAATCATGGCTGGGAGAGACTATTAGAGTCAATAGGATCGAGTTCCTTCCAAGCGCGGCAAAAGTCGAGGCAACTTAACCGCTTAATCTGCATGCTTTTCAACATCGTCCTTAAGAAGATGATCCGGCGAGCAAAATTGAAACGCGAGACTCAATTTTCAGTTAAAGTAGCAAACTTCTTGGCTACGCAGATGACTTTTATATTGTAGGCCGAAACTTCGCAACGGCGGAGGCCATCTGCGCTAGACTGAAAGCGGAAGTTAGCAGAATTGGGCTAAAAGTAAATGCGTCGCAGACCAAATACATGATTGGGAGAGGATCAAAAAGACGAACGTGAGCTTTTCGTGGACGGTAATCGTTGGGATCGCTGGTGGCCGCGGTTAACACAAATAAGGAGATCTTGCGGCGCATGTAAGCAGAAAATCGAGTCTACTTTGCCCTTCGGCCTTCGCAAAACGCCTCCATCCGCTAGCAAACGATAGCCATCGTATGTTGCTGACAAAGTACATAGCCCTTATTAGACCGGTAGTTTTTATGGATTTGACGATACTCAGGGAGGACAGGCCGCACTTGCGGACGATATTTCACGGAGCAAAAGCTGCAAGCGAAGAGCGGCGAAGGTACACTAGAATCTCTTTTTACGTCCATTTATTTTAAGTGATTTCCTTTTGCGTCAATATTTTTACATACGGAATTTGAATTAATGTCGTCTCGTTTTACGTCTAAATTTTGAATTAACGTCCACCCTTTCTTCGACCGATTGTTCTTACGTCCCATAATAGTGGACGTAAAACGAAATTTGCGTGTATATGAATCACGAGCAGCAGACACAACTTGGGGAGATTACCATCGGACATCTGGTGAAGCAAACGGTAAATTACGGTGGCCCGGACAGTCATAAGGAAAACGTTTCTATTTAACAACCCCACGGGCACCCAGAACAGAGGGGCTCTACGTGCGAGATGGCTCAACTTGGTCTTGCGATTTGCGCCTTCTGAAACGCCTGGAAAATCGGCAGAAATTTTAAGCTTCAAAGTGTAGAAAAAATTTCGTCTGGGGGTGGGGCTTGAAGACCCCCATCAGCCCCCCCACCCCCGTCGCTACGCCTACGGCTATGTCTTCCAATGTCTGGACGGAAGAATTCCCGATCTGCGCATTTGCATCTCCGATGATGATTTTTACGTCGTGTTTTGGACACTCTCCATAGGTTCTCTCAAGCCTGTCGTAAGACTCGTCCTTAGCATCACCGGATTTCTCATTTGTCGGTGCGTATAAGTTGATTAGGCTGTAGTTGAAGAATTTTCCCTTAATCCTCAACACGCATATACGCTCATATACGGGCCTCCACCGGATAACTCGTTGCTTTTGTTTTCCCAACACAACGAAACCGACTCCATGTTCTGCTTTTTTGCCGCCACTGTAGTAGATGTGGTACTTGAAAGAAGTGTCTGCAATAGGGTCTACTGCACGGAACTCCCTTTCTCCGGAATTTGGCCACTGAACCTCCTGAATAGCAGTGATCTCTACTCCGAGTTGATGGAGCTTTCGAGCAAGCAAATGATCTCAAAATTGCAAATGTTGACCGATTTGACTGAAATTTTGACCAAAGTCTTAGGATTGAATATTAAACAAGTGGTGTTGAGTTGAGAAATGTGGGTAATTTTAAGGACCCCTAAAGTGAGAAAAATTTCTTTTTTTAGTTAAATTTCATTTTTAATTGAAAAAATCTTGTATAACTTTTGTAGAACTATCGTGAATGTGTACATATTCTGAAAACTTATCCTTTAAGCTTTCCAAAAATGTAGAGAAAGCTTAAAATTGCTTAGAAAATGATTGAATTATCCATGATAGTATGTGGACACCTAGCCAAAAACGTATCTTTTGCAATAACTTGAAATTTTGGGGGTGTTAGAATTATGTCAAATGTGTTGCGACTAGGCCACTTGCAAAGTATATTAAATTTTTTTTGTCACACCGTGTAACATATGCGTAAAAAATAAATTGATTTTTGCGATTATACTCAACCAATTGATGATGAATCCGCCTATGTACCGTTAATAGCAGCAACTCTATATTGTGTATAGAAATAAATTGACAGCGTCATCAGTTAATTTGTTGCAACTATGTCAAGTAACGCTCGATGCTGTGTTCGTACTGATAGCTCCACCCCCGGAGGGAAGAAGTTGGACATCGTGAGACACCTCGTGTCCGCCGGATATAGCCCGAACTGGCATTTAAGTGATTGAAGTGATCCCACCTAAAGCATTTGAAAACAATAAAAAAGTCGTGTGCAAATTGATTGAGCAGAATTGATTTTTAAGTGCTGCTTTTAAAAGTAATAAAAAATAGATAACTAATTAAAAGTTATTACGGTAAGCGTCTTAGCAGAATCTCGAATACGAGTTAAGTTAGGAAAGTTTTCCGTTTTATTCTGCTACTAGTAAAATTAAACTACACAATGTTCACATTAAGGATAATTACAAAATTTCACTATAATTACAATACAACTATATCATAGTTAAACTAACCATCTACTCACGTAAACATTCCGCAGATACGTATTTCGACTGTTACATACAGTCTTCTTCACTTCTTCAGTGCTTTGACTTCTTCAGTGCTTTGACGATCTGAGTGAAGAAGCATCGGTATATATTAAGGCAAGTAGGTAATTTTTAAGAGTGTCGGAATAACTACCCAAAGAGTCAGTTTGCAATCGTAATTGAAAAAAAATTACCTATATGAATCCGCGGATTCTATAGGAAGGTCATCCGTCCTACGTCGTGGTAGATTCGGAATAAACTTGAAGAGCCATGTAAAATTGTTTCCTCCGTCATTGTTAAGGAGCGAGGAAGATTCTTGTTTATATATTTCCAGACTCTTAGCAACATCCAACTTCTAGGGTGTATTAATTGGGCGGAGAAGATGGATGTTTTCAGGGGTTAATGGATGGATCATCTCGAATATATGTTCTGCTAAAATTTGAGCTTAAAATGGAAAGGTAGTCGTGGAACTTCAGCCGTGTGTTCCTTAGAACGAATACCCAAGTTCCTTTTAGTTGAAAACTTTTTCCCAGTGGCTACAAACAATTTTGTAAACCCCTGCTCTGTTTAATAATTCAATTTAATCTTTAGTAGACCCCAATCTATTCTGATTTGGTTGTTCCTTGGTTGGTTGTTTGGTTGGTTGTAGACAATATCTAAACCAAATCTTCTTAATTTTGGATGGAGGTGGTGCGTTAAAACCGTATGTATCGTATGTCACGGCTCCCCTTTTCAGATCTTCTGTTATCGGAGTGAGCGTGGTAAAAGATTTCCTATTTATATTGGATTCCTATATACAAATGTCCCATACATTATCCTTTTCAAATTCTGTTTGGCTGAGGTGCAGTAAACAAAAGAGTGTGCCAAACCCCTTCGAAAATTTTCGCATTTTTTACGCAATAGTGATCGGATCGCAATCGGATTTCCCGATCTCCAAGAGTTGTGGGTGGTCAATAAATTGCTGGCGGTTGAAATGCTATGATGCGAATTTGTTAGAATACTGCTAACACGAGAAGAGAGCGCAACACGTGCGGCCACGTCTTTTGTTTATTTACGCCTGTGTATTTACGCACCGCTAACCGCCAATATGGAGCATCAGTCTGGGTTCGACTTATCTTATGAGATAAGATTCCATGCTCAATTCAGGCACTAGTTAATTGATGGTAACTCATTTCAAGTAAAGTGCAGATAATAAGCGAAACAGTATAATACCTATAACAATTGAGCAGGTACACTAAAGTGCTTCAGTCGGTAAGTAGTTTGAGTTCGTAAATGTAGCGGCGTCTGTAGGTTGTGTAATCAACAAATAAAATATACTGGAGTCGAGCGATGTGTTCTAGTAGTGATTAGAAAGTGAAGAAGACGTATTCATTCTGTTCAGACGTTTGGCTAGATCGATCACGGATTGCTCTAGCTGTAATCTACTACTGAGGCAATCAACAGAGTGTTTCGGGGCAACAATTATTGTAACCACTACAATCACATGAACAGTTCTGCTGAATTCATCCCAATGAATTCACCTGCTGTAGTAAAGTCTCCTAGTAATGAGATAGAATTAGAAGTGTTAGTATACCAATACTTAATTCAGTACTAGTTTTTGTAAAACACATCGATGTCATTGAAGCTCTGTCAGATGTAAACTAAATCCGATCCACTTCTGAATATTTTGCTTCAGCATAAGTCTATGCTCAAAGGTAGCTCATTAAGTGTAAAATTATTTCTTTTCAGCGGGCTCCATAATTCTCCGGATGAAGATGATTACAATCCATTCGAGAATCGACGGGTTAGGAAACCTACCTCGTAAGTAAATATTGTGAGCAGCGCTAGAAATTGTACTAAAGCTCCTACGCCGGTTTTTGTTCAGCTCCACTGGAACGTTGATACATCTTATAAAAAGCTCTCTCGGCACGGGGATTCTAGCAATGCCGTTGGCCTTTCGGAATGGAGGTTTGCTGTTCGGAATATTGGGCACGGCCTTAGTCGCTGCCATCTACGCTCATTGTGTGCACTTATTGGTAGGTACAATTGGGGGGTATTTACGCCAACATTATTTGCTTGCCAACATTACTTGAACAAAAGTACCGAGAATTGAACTTTAGCGAACATCGCATTTTAGATTTTAATTATTCTTCACTGACGATATTTCGAGGTCGGGTGTAACCATTGGGTGCAACCAATTACTATAAACTTCAATCCAAAAATTATAACAAATGGGTACTTTCATATCATTATTTTAGAATCATATTAGCCTATTTGCCGAAAAAATTATCTTTTGACTTTGGTCACAAATACAAATCTATTGCAACTGACTGAGAATTATAGATTGTAGATTCGTATATGGTTTTGATACACATAAAATTTGAGTATGAAGTATTTTTTTTTATTCGATGATTTAATTTTTTTAGAATAATAAACCAGAATGTGTCATTGGTCAAACCATTTCAATACATACATGACACCCGTTGTAGGTTAGCACATCCCAAAAGGCATGTAAACGGAGCAAAATCCCATCGCTTGGATTTTCAGAGACAGCCGCAAATGTTTGCGCCAATGGGCCTCCCGGCGTTCGCAGATTTGCAGGTTTTGCTAAGTATGCAAATTCCCTTCCGAATGAAGAAAGCCAACATTAAGGCTATCAATTCCATCTTACAGGGCTTACATAGACTACATGCTACTGGTGGCGAGCTACTTCTCAGTGAGTGTCTATCTGGTCTTCATCTCTACGACTATGCATGACGTTATCAATTTTGAACTGAACCTGGAGTGGAAAACTCGAACCTACATCCTGATGACGACGGCTGTCGTAGCGCTAATAACGCAGGTTCGCGAATTGAAATACCTGGTGCCATTTTCATTGCTTGCAAATTCTTCGATATTTGTGGTTTTCGCCATTTCACTATATTATATCTTTAAAGAACCTGTTTCCCTAGAAGACCGGCATTTTTGGCCGGAATGGAGTAATCTACCATCGTTTTTCGGGTAAGTTACCTTAAGTTGTTCCGGCATGACACCACCATAAATTGCTTATTCTTCGCAGTATAGCCGTCTACGCAATCGAAGGCATTGGAATCGTGCTTCCAGTGGAAAATAAGATGAAACATCCTCACGACTTCTTAAAACCTATTGGAATAGTTAACCTGGGAATATGTTTCATCAGCATACTTTATGTCATCACCGGTTTCTTCGGTTATGCTCGTTACGGACCAAACACCAAAGGATCAATTACGCTTAATTTGCCCAATGAAGAACTGTAAGTCTATGGACATTGCTCAGACAGAACTGCATTAATTAATTACACTATACCAACAGACTAGCGAAATCGACACAACTGCTAGCGGCTTTGGCAATTCTGCTCACAACTGGCCTGTACTATTACGTACCGATGGAAATCTTGTGGCAAAAAATAGGACACAAAATTCCTCCACAAAGGGAAAATTTGGCCCAAATAGGTATCCGTTTGGGAATCGTAATCCTAATGATGGGCTTAGCACTAACGATTCCCGAGCTGGAGCTGTTCATCGGTTTTGTGGGTTCCGTTGGATCGGCAACGTTGGCCCTGTTGACGCCGATCGCTTTGGACACAATCTTCCGATGGCCCGACGGTTTCGGGTGGATGAAGTGGCGGTTGGTCAAAAATGCCCTGCTTGCCACGTTTGGCGGTTTTATTTTAATCGTGGGAACCTATTTTAGCATTCAGGATATTATTGAGAACATCTAGCACGTGATAAAACAATCAAAATTAGTAAAATTTACGTAAATTTTGAGTTAAATAAATTGATGAGTAATTGAATTATTTGGTGGGAAATTGATAATTTTTTTTATTTTGTTACATTTTAGGATTGCACAAAGCTGGTCAGAACTTTAGTTAATTTTGAAGGCTTCATAGCCTAATATATCTGTATGGTTGTATCACTCACGAACTGACATGACACATAGAAGAAAATGCTTTAAAAACCATCGTCCTACACATTTTGCTTGCACACTAGCACCCTCTGTTATGCATGTTGCGGGGTAGCTTGCATTTGCAGAATATTATACTGTAAGGTTTTTACCTTTGTATGGTTTCATACTGAACACTCAAAGCAACACTCGCGCGCCGCTTTTTTGAAAAATGAGTGGTTTTTGATTGAACGATGGAATTAACGCGAGTGTCCCGTCTGTTTGTCTGTGGTTGTCTTAAGCAGTCTGAAAGCGGCTTTGGATTTTCTGTTTCCAGAAATTCAAATCTCAGACATTGTTAGTGGTTGACCTTCGATGGTGTGATGGTGTGGGGGGTAATTAGCAGCTACGCATAACAAATAGTCGTTGTGACTCCTACCTTTTATCCAATGCTGGAAGGTTAAAGACAAAACACGAGGCCTATATACCATAGGTTTTTGAAGGATCATCAGACTCACTGTTCAAAAACACCACTTGATTCATGACGGCTGGCTCAAATGCAGGTAAGAAGTCAAGAATCAGGACTTCGAGATCGAGATTCTTCGATCGTCAGGACACTCTGTCAGTCATTCAAAAGAGCCCTACACAGCTTACTGGCGCTTAAATCAATTGTATAGGGTCACCTAGAACCCCTTCAGCGGCTTCTTGACAACCTTGAGTTGAGCGTAAGGTTCTCCCCAGCATGTTGTTTTACAGCGTTCTCGTGCAGATATAATGTTACGATCTTTGAGAAGGGGAAAAGGGTATCGTCGCAATATACCCAAGTAACTTAATAATAATGACTCAAATTAGTCATATAACAGTCAGCTCAACTGTTTTATAACAAGTGCGTTAGTAGGGTAGCTCGTATAAAAAGTTGCTTGATTCGTCTGTTGGTGAACATGAGCATAACTCAGGTTCAGCGACAGAGGAAATATAGGAAAAAGATTCAGAAGCGAAGCAACCTTGAAGTGCGGAAGGTATTGCAAACGATGAACTTCCAAGTTATGGCGAACAGCATTTAAAGCAAAATCGAAAGGACCCTTCGAAGTTTCAAGGTTATCTTCCATCTCTAGAAATAAATTAAAGGGGGATTGTAAGATTGGTACACTCGGTTTTCGCTTTTCATAAGATAATGGTGGTACTTTGGACCATGCGTTACGCGGTTTCTATTTAGGACCACCCTATTTGATTTTGCCGAGGCGGTCCTAAATAGAGACCGCGGAATGAGCAAAGAGAGCACGTAAAGTAGAATACTGTTGATGAAAATTCATTGAATGAAACGTTATAAATAAATAGTGAAATTCGTGTTTTCGTCTTTGTACGAATCCTACAGTGCTACTGCAAACAAAGCTTTTCAATCGGATTATCGCCCGACATGTTTCGATTGTCTGGAACGCTACAGAACTACAGTGTATTGACTTTGGCTGAACGGCAAACCTTCCCATTAGCTTTGAGTTAGCAGAGTGATCTGGTTTGAGCGCCAAATATTCTGTAGACCTGCAAAGGCCCGTCTTTTTTATATTGTTTATGCAGGGAGAAAATATTCATAGACAACACCTCCACGGTGCCGAATAGGATTCGCACGGTGCCAACTGGCGCCTACCAACTAAAAACTCTCCTGCTCCCCGTTTTCTGAACCACTTCTGGAACTACCGTTAGGTTTTACTTGAGAAGGGAGGACGTGCATAAGCACTCCGTCGTATCCGTTGCTTGGTGTACGTACAAACAACACCCCTTGTCACTTCATACCGCCATTAGCCTTCACCTAGGGTCTGGGCCGCGCACTCAGCCCTTTACTGACCCTAGCTAAGCTATGTCAGGCCCTGTCGTTGCAAACGTTCTAGCCGTTGCAAATCCGTTATCACGTCCGTTACCGCCCTATCGACGGCGCCCCATGCGCGCTGCTCCGCGCATATTCTCTGCACGATGTTGTCGGCGTTGGTGTCTTCTCCAACGACCGCAAGCATCACCCGCCGAGTGGCCTCGAAACACGGGCAGAGAAACATCACTTGCTCCGCCGTTTTCTCGGCTACCGTACAAACGGGGCAAAAGGGCAAGCCTACCGGTCCACAGGTATGTAGATACTTCTTAAAGCATCTATGACCTGACAAAAATTGGGTAAGGAAAAAGTTTACCTCACCATGTCTTCTACCGGTTCAGGACGAGATGTTCTGGATCAGCCAATGGGTCCACCTGCCATGTTCAGCGTGGACCTATTCCGCCTGCCACCGCCTAATAGAGTCCAGCCTAACTAGTCCCAAACGCCCCCGACGTTCCTCTGCCTATGGCACTCGATGTCCTCACCTAGAAGTATGGATATGCGAATCATGGCTGCAATGACCCCGATCGCATCCAACGATATGGTACGGTAGCCGCAAGTTACGTGCAATGCCATCAGCCTGGACACCTTGTTCAGACATACCTGATTGCGATAACTATCCAAAGCCGGAGCCCATGCTGGTGTACCAAACCTCAGCACCGACATGGCAACGCTGGCCATCAGGCGTCTCTTACTGCTGCTAGGTCCATAGCCGTTCGCCATAATCTTGGCAGAGGTGGGCACTGCTAATCAGCTAACCGCTAACTTTTTTGCCAGCGAGTAGTGCGTTCGCTAGGTTTTAATTGTGTTAGCGCTTTCACTAGCTTCCAATAAGGTAAAGCGCCACTAAATAAACTACTAGCCGCTAATTTTTGAAAATAATAGCAAAAATAAGTGTGCGATTTCTTGCAAATTGATAAAACTGGTCGCTGCTGTTCGCGACGCGAGTAAATATAGTTCATTCTTGGATAGTTGTTCTATTTCCGAAAATTGTTTCCAAAAATTAGTGGCTGATAGTTTATTTAGTAGTACTTATATTTATCGGAAGCTAAAAAAACCGCTAGCCCATTCAAATCTTAGCGAACGCGCTACTCGCTAGCTAAAATGTTAGCGGTTAGCTGATTAGCGGTGCCCACCTCTGAATCTTGGATAGCGCGGTACGCTTTACCACAAGCATAATCTACGTGGCTGGTGAAGTTCAGCCTGTTGTCAGCCATTAAACTCAGGCATTTCACGGTACGTTTGGAAACAATCAACAATGTCGTATAAAAAAAAACAGAAGGTCAAGTTTCGATAACGGAATGTAGCACCTAGGCTTTGCTTTGCTTTGCTTTGCCACCACTTGGGCGTAAAATGCAGCCCTGTCTCACGCTAGCAGTAACCCTTACAGGGTCGGACAAGACACTGTTGTGCAACATATTGCACGAGAACGCATCGTACTGAGCCTCGATGAGATGGACTAGGTTATCTGAAACTCCTCTACGCCTAAGTGCACCCCAGATGTTTTCGTGGTTGAGTCGGTCAAACGGTTTTTCGAAGTCAATAAACACTAACAGAGGTGAGCCCTGGAATTCGTTAATCTACTCCAATATAATGCGGAGAATTGTGATATAGTCTATACATGACGGGCTAGCACGGGCAGCTGCCTTAGGGTACCGCCAGAGTGCAAGCGTCATGCGACGCGACGTGACACTTCTTGCTGTAGTTATACGCGCAGCCCTTTTTCGGCCGAAGCAGAACTGTGCATTTAGCAACATAAAAGCGAAATCGTGTCGCGTCTCTGTCGCGTTTACTCTGTACGGGGCCTTAGCCGATCTGGTTCGCGCTCGCTCAATGCCGGCTTTCGCTTCTCTTCACTCGTCGATCGTTTTCCAAGTTTCATCTGGAATCCACTCCCTTCGCCAGTTGCGCGCTTTGCCGAGGGTTTCGTCATTGGTCGTGATGGAGGCGTTCTGAATACCTGTCCATTGCTCTTCGACGTTTCCACCAGGTAGCAGCTTCGAGGTTCGGGATTCAAGTTGTGCGACAAAGGCCTTTTTCACCTCAGGATTCTCCAATCGGCGGATGTCATAACGGCACCCTACTTTCTCATCCCCCCGTAGGACACGTGCGACGTGTATCTCAGCAATAACAAGGTAATGGTCGTAATATCAGCGCTGCGTTTGTTGCGTACATCAAGAAGGCTCCTTCGTTATTTTCGCCTGATGTAGGTGTGGTCGATTTGGTTTTCTGTTCGGTCGTCGCGGGAAACCCTTGGGAAAGAGTGGTCGACCAATGACCATGTTGTTATTACCACGAAATTCGTTTTCGCTCATTTCTCCTACGCCATGGCGTCCTAGGACGTGTTCAAGGTCCGCCTGTTTTGAGCCAATTTTCGGTTTGAAGTTGCCTAAGTTGATTTGGACGCCTCGCTTCGAGTTCTCCTCAACCTCGCTGTTCAACTGGTTGTAGAAACTCTCTTCTCCTGCAGGTCGGCAGTATCTGTTGGCGTATAGCAGTGGATTGCTGTAAGGTTTCTAACCCGTGTTCTGGATCTGGCAACTATTATTCTTTCGTTTATCGATTCCCATTTCATCAGGGCCGCATGTGCCCCCGGGCACAATAGGAATCCAACTCCCCTTTCTCGAGTAGCTTTTTCACCTCGTATGCCAGAGTAGAACAAGACTTGCTTGGATGAAGGATTCGCCAGTACCCGGTCAGCAGACCTCGCTCAGCCCCAAGATTTCAAGCTTCAGGCTGCCAGCATTTCTTGCAAGTTGAGTCAGCTTGCTCTGCAGTCAGTATATTGCATTGTATGTTCCGATTCTTGTCCGTGTTTTCATGCTAAAGGTCGTTGCCAATAATCCAGATAGATTTCTTCTTCCATTTTCATTAACTTTTTGTTTTTCGGTACAGTAGGCTGCCATCTTAAGGTGGGCGGGAGCCACTGTGCCCCTATCCCTGTTAGCGTACGACAACCGAGGTTGCGTACCCCAGCCTGCACCACGTGGAGGTAGGGACAGGAGCTGGTGAGCAGAGGTTATGGAATGCACATGTTCAGCCTTTTCCAGGCCAAAGGGATTCCACCAGCGCTCCAATAAAATAGAGTTTTGAGGGATGTGAACAGGATAATAATCGCCCAATTGGCTTCGAGTTACGATGGGTGTAACAAGCCAGTCGTTGTATGTTCGAATCTCGGTTGGGCGGTGCTGCTAGAGTCAGTAGGATCATTGCACTATCACCGTAATTGTGCTGCACACTAATAACCAACTGCGGAGTCTGTCGATAAAGAAGGGTGAAGTTTAAAGACGTTTATAACCTAAGGCTTTTTTGAATAGGGCATAGCGCATACCTCGTGGAGAGGAGCGAGCGAAATATGCAGAGAGGCATTCGACTGTAACTCGCTGAGACAGAATAGTAAAGGAGAGACCCAAAGGATCCTGTCGGCGTAACAGCTTAGCCAGCGACATTCACACTGTTGAAGCGAATTTCTCCTGGCGGTGAGCTACGTACTTTCTACACTACTATTTAGTATTATTCGTATTAGTTGTTTTGTAGATTGGTTGTGTTCTGTGATAACATAACTCTTTGCGGTAAAAAATAGAGGTAAAAGATTCAATACTTTATTTTGTTTTAAAACTTATTTGAAACAGTTGTATATATGGTACGAATTATTTCAAATAGTGTACAATCGTAAACCTAAAAAACGCTCAGCGTTTCCTGGTCATCCGGGCGCTTTTGCATATACTGTTCATGAAATCATTCGTTTCTCTTCCAGTAAAACAATACTACATAATCACACATCTTTGCATCCTCAACGAAAAGCGTTCCTTTGGCGAGGTATCTTAATGTAAGATGGCATAGGAAGGCTTGGCTTGGTTTCGCTGGGCTCGACCGATCATTCCGTATGTCCGTTTTCTGTGTACATCTTAACGATCTCCTCGATACTGACGTACGATCCGGCAACCAGAGCGAAAACGGCAAATGCTCCGAAAATGACGTTCTTCACCAGAATCCATTTAAATGTTCCGAGTTCATTTGGCCATAGGAATACGGATTCTACGACGCACGGTACTAGCAAACCTAAGCTGGAAAAGAAGACTGCGCCCACCAGTCCGATGAAAGGTTCCAGATTCGGAACGGCCAGCGCCAAGCCACCCATCAGAATCATGATTCCAGAACGAATAGCAATCTGAGAGATGTTGTGTTTGTCCTTGGGGATTTTATCGTGGATTTTCTTCCAAAAAATATCCATGGGAACGAAGAATTGCAGACCGAAGGTTAGCAGAATAGCGGCGGCGATCAACAGCTGCGCAACTTTGGCTAAACTGTAATTAAAGTATATTCTTTGTTTTAGTATAATCTGAGTATAAATTGAATTATTTGTTTCAACATACACGTCTTCGGTGGGTAGATTCAGCGTAACACTTCCCGCAGACAAGTTTCCATAGCGAACATATCCAAAGAATCCAATAACGGCATAGAGAGTGATTACGACTCCCATAGCAGTGTTTAGCACTCCCGGGCAACCGAGGAAATGTTGCGGTTTGGCCATTGAGTTTTCAACGGGCATAACGACGCCGATTCCTTCCATTGCGAATATGACAGTGCTAAACGAAGTGCCAATATTAGTTTGCATTCTGGAATTTTTAGTATCACGGCCTACCTGAAGAACAGCGGAAGTGTGGCGAAAGAGGCGAAACCCGGCTTGTCGTCGAATACAAGGGGATCCTTGAAGATGTAGTACAGCGTAATGGCGAAGGTAACCACGATGAACATGTTGGCGAGCGCCGAGAACGGAACGAGGAACTTCAGCTCGCGGATTTGACCTATCGCCAGGACTGGTATCATCGTCAGCAGAATGTAGATTCGTATGTCCCACTGCAAGCCGGCCATTTCGTTGATTACCTTCTCCAGCGAGCTGCCGATGAAGACGATGTACACGCACCCGGCACTGTAGTACGTCGCCATCAGGCCGTAGTCGACGAAGTTTCTGGAGTTTAAAAAGAAATAATATGTTAGAAATTGTTAGCAAACAAATTAATTGTTTGTTGAAAATAATTAGTTTAGGCATCTCGAAATTTCGGGTTAGTTTTTATGACACATGGTTTTTGTGAAAGAGCAACTGCGCTCTAAACTAAGTTTTTACAAATCTGGAACAAAGTGCAAATGCATTATGCTGATTTATGCTTAGCTGCAAATCATCCAGTGTCGCAGTCTTCGTTTAAGTTGAAGTAATTTTAACACTCAAACAATGTTGTTCATCAGTAAGTATCGTGCTGCGGCGATCGTCGCCAAAAATCTTTGCGCAATATGACGAACTGCAAATGTTTCGGGTTTATAGCTTTTGGCCAAATTTGTTAAACGGTCACTTCAAAACAGTACGTCATTATTCTGTACGGCAAACGCAGAGGCTGACATGCGATGGAGATAACAATGAAAACATACATTAATCATGAGTGACCCTAATTAAATAATTGAGTGCCTAAAAACCGGCGGCCGGCGTGACATTGCAGTGTCTAAGCCTCAGCCATCAGGGATGAAATATTTGCGTGTGCAAAAATTACCCCTCTACGTACCCATGTACCGACTACCTACTATTATGTGGGCAACATTGATGGTTTGCCTAGTGGTTGGCATGTTTCACCTTGATGCAATCTGTCGCTGGCTGCCTTCACTGGCTTGGCTTGCACCGTGCGCCGAGTTTCAATAAATAAATCAACGGCCGCAGTGCAAGTGATTGTTGATAGAGGTATGCTTTTTCGAGTGAGAAAAAAGTTGCTATATCCGAATTTGTCTCGCAACTCAATTTGTTTGACTTTTTTTCCTCTAGTTTCATCTTAGAATCTACACACTTAGTGTAAATAAATTGTTTTTGACCAAACCGGGTATAGTCCGGTATGCACTGGCTTGAGCTGATCTGGTCGACATTGGCATTGGCATTTGATTTAAGTGAATACAGTAGGCTGAGGTTACACTAGACGATTGAGGGAAAGAGAAAAATAATAATTATCAACAATTGCAATTGTTGAAAATGCGTAATTTATGGGGATTTCTCGTTTGGTAACGCTTGGATAATTTTCACCGTTTTATTTGCACTGTTTTATGACTCATAGCTAAAAGGCACAAAAAGATGAAATATTTATATCTTCGACACCGTCGTACATTCTACTGTCTAGGTACAGGATTTTAACTTGCTGGACAAGAAAAAAATCTATTGCCGAGGTGCCAACCCATCTACGCAAACTTTGGGGATATCATTATTGAAAATTAAAACGATACATATCTGCTGTTTACATCACTATTGATTGAACGCTACCTTTGCTCATCAACCATCGTTTGCTTTTAGCAAAATTAAAAGTGCGTAGGAGCTTCTAAGTTATTTGTGCGTTAGCAACCATTATTTATATCCAATCACTTTCGAACAGTTATACTAGGATACTTTATGGTTAAGGAGTTCTAGGCAGGTGTGCTGTAAGGAAGCAATTTGCGATCCCGGTTTTCTCTCTTTTTTCAATAAATTTTGCCTAGCGTTTACTGGCGTGCCCAGACTGGGGAACACCAAATTTGAACGAAATCGGAGCACTTTTACAGTTACTCGTTTTCCTATCAATACTTTCTCAAATACCACTTGTGATTGAACACACAATATGATATAGGATAGTTACTCTTAAGTATTTTATGTAATCGAATATTTGCCCCAATATAAAAAAAATCAAATACAATGCACTAGCGCCACGTAGCGAGACAGGCCTGAACTACTACTGCCTGGCCGCTAACCTACCTTTCTATGAAGATGCTTGTAATATGATTCCAAGATATGCACTTGCACCTTTTTCACTCTAAGTAGCAATTCCTTATAATCGCTTGGAATGAAAGGGGTACAAGCGCATAACTTAGAAGGAAAGGGCAAATAACATTTTCAAAAATGTCCTAAAAATCCCGAAAATCAAAGTGCTTTTCCATGATTTCAATAGAATTTAACAAAGAAATGTTTACACAACCATAGTGCATCATTAGTTTTGTATTATATGTCCTGACGAATTTTCTGGATAATGTTAACTTTGGAGCTGATTTTCTCGAAATTTACTTTTTGTCACTTACACCCCTTTCCTTCTGACCCACTCATTTACCCTTCAGAAACCCATGCTTGATTTTTTACATAAGAAAAGTCACTTTTTACTCATTAAAAATAGCGTCATCAAAAAGTTCCGTTTTTCGGTCGATTCTACCCACAGTGCAATGGTAGGGAAAACGGTACGTAGAAAGAGAAGAAAGTAGAAAAGAAGAAAATGGGAGAAAAAAGGGAAAACGAGGCAAAAAAATCAGACTGGACAGAAAAAAGGGGGAGAACGGAATAGAAAGGAAAAACGACTAAGAAAATGAGGGAACAGAACAGGAGAAAAATTGGAACAAAAAAAAAGAAAAAACAGAATGGGAAAGGATAGAAAGAAAAGAAGCAAATACAAATAAAAAAGAAGAAAAATGAAGAGAAAAAAAAACAAACGGAAGACAAACGAGATAAAGCGAAAAACAGAGTGTGACACAAAAGCAGGAAAATTTAATTAGAGGAAGAGGGAGGATAGAGATGGAGCAAGGATTTAATTAGAGAAAAACTTCTCAATGAGAGGAAGAACGACGCAGATGAAAACAAAAAAAAATGAAACAGGAAAAGAGGAAAAACGGGTCAGTAAATGAGGAAAAAGACGAAACACGGAAGAGAAAAGGAAATAATAAGAGGGAAATCAGGAAAAGGAAAGAAAAGAAAGAGCGGAAGGAAAAACGAGTGAGAAAAAGAGGAAAAACGAGACAAATAGAGGAAAGACGGAACAGAAAATTAACAGAAAAATTGAGAAAAAAGGTAAAATGAAACAAGAAAACCAAATGGGAAAGGAGAATAGCATGAGAGAGAAATAAAACTGATAAAGGAAACGAGAAAAACGGAAAAAGAGGCAAAACGGGATATAAAAGGAAAAAGATAAGACAAAATGGGAACGATAAATAGGAATGAGAAAAAGGAACAAAAAAAAAAAGAAAAAATAACAATAAACAAAAAAGGAAGGCCGTATAGAATTTCTACCTTTTCTACCTAGCCGAAAAGAGAATAAACGTGACAGTAAAGAAAAAAACCGGGGCGTCTAAAAGAGGAAAAACTCAAAAAACAAGAACAAAAAAAATAGAAAAGAAGTTAACGGGACAGAAAATTGAAACCGAAACTGGAAAAGAGGAAATACGGGCCTGAAAATGTAGAAAAATGGAAGGAAAAAATACAAAACAAAAGGAAAATCAGGAAAAGGAAAGAAGAGGCAGACGAAACAACGGTAGAAAAAAAGAAAAACGAGAGAGAAAAGGAGGGAAAATGAGACAAAAAAAGAAAACAGAACAGAAAAGGTGGAAAAACGGGAAAGAAATAGAGTTAAAACGAAACAAGAAAGCGAAAATGGATCAGAAAACAAGAGAAACCAAATAGAAAAAGAAGAATAGTGAGAGAGCAAAAGGAAAACCTATAAAGGACCCGAGGAAAACGGGAAAAAGAGGTCAACCGGGATATATAAAGAGAAAGATGAGAAAAAATGGGAAAGGGATGGGAAAGGGACAGAAAAAGAAGAAGAGAAAAATAAGAAAAACCAACCAAAGAAAATTGGGGAGAAATAGACGAAAGACGGAAGATAAAAAAGGAATACCGGAGAGCAGAAGGAAAGAAGGAAGCCAAAAAATTAGAAAAAAAATTAGAAAATACGGAAAGCGAGAAAGAAAATTACAAAAAAATGAACGGAAATAGAAGGAAAACAGGACTGAAAATAGGATAAAATTGGACAGGTAACGAAGAAAACGGAACAATAAAACAAAAACCACGGTACAGAAATAAAGAAAAACGAGCGAAGAAGAAGAAAAATAAGGCCAAACAAAGAAAATAGTACAGAAAAGAAGCAAAAGCGGAAAAACGGGACTGGAAAAGTTAAAAAACAGAAACAATGAAATATGCTAATCATAACTTCAAGTAAAACTTCGTGTCGAATTTTGTGTCCATGTTCTTATTCAAATCTAATTTAATGTTCAAAGTCAAGTTCAATTTCCAGTGTCCAATTGCATGTCCGATTTTAAGCCCGATTTCAAGTCCATTGAGTACCAATGTTATGTCAAATATAATCTCTGATTTCAAGTCAAATTCCTAGTGCAATTTGAATTCCAATTTCAGGTCTTATTTTAAATGTAACTCTAAGTCTAAGTCTCAAGTCCAATTTAAATCTAATTTTTGAACGTAAAATCAATTCCAATTTTAGGTTCAATTTCGAGCATAACTTTAAACCAAATGTCATGTCCATTGATTTCAATGCAAATTTTAAGTTCAATTGCAAGTCTAATTAGCCGCTTAGTTGGTTTCGAGGTACGATGCTGGCCTAACAAGCCAGTCGTCGTATATTCGAATCTCGGCTAGGCGGTGCTGTTAGACAGGGTCAGTAGGATCTTTTCACTAGCCCCCTAACTAACTTTCCTGTACTCTAATAGCCGGCTGCGAAGTCTGTCGATAAAGAAGGGTCAAGTTCTCAGCAGGACGTTTTTGCAAGTCGCTTTTTTGCAAGTCTAATTCAATTCCAATTTCGAGCAAAATTTCAAGTTCAATTTTTAATAAAAATTCTCTTTTAAGTCCAATTTCATGTCAAATTCCAAGTGAAACTTCCAGTCCTAATTACTCCTAATTTAAGCCCAATTTTAAATCCCTTTTTAAGTTTCAATTTCTTTTCAATTTGAATTTCTTTAAGCCCAAACTATGTCAAGTCCGATTTTAAGTCCAACTTCAACTCTAATTTCTAGTTCAACTTTAGTTTTCAATCAAATCGGCTAGCATTTTTTTTGGGGGCGATCCTTGACAACTCTATGCAACAACCTAGTGAGTCGAGTGGTTGTACTCCTGGCTAAGAGCGGCTCACAATAGCGGCTGATTCGAAGCAGGAAGCTGGATTGAGAAACGTCGTGGCTCAGCATTAGAGATAAGATGGCAGCTCCATCACGATCCTTGCTAGCTCGGTACTCGGTGATTACTACGAACGCTCAAGCCAACACGGATCGCAATATTTGGCATATTTCCTAAGCGTCGAGATTTTCCAATAGTATTTTAAGAAGTGTAGGATGGCTATACATGCCAACTGACATTTACTGTTTTGATGGCTCACTTTAGTTCTTCATAATGGTCAGAGGAGCACCTCGAGCCGTTCATTCAGAGGTCAGAGGAGTACCGTCAATCCGCGGGTATCCCAGCTTGGTGAAAAGGAATGTAATACGAATCTAGTATGTGCTGCTTCAATGATCTTCCCCTTATCTTATTTTCTGCTCTGTCCCCTTCAAGTTTTATGCCGCAAGACAGCTATGTTTCATTACTTTCTTGTACAATTTCCTTAGTCTATTGAAAGGATTGTCGTTGATTATTGAAAAATGATTTTTAGAGTCAACTTGGCATTTTCTGGGGTTCTAGAATGGCACTTAATGACGCTGTTACATATATAGGGGGTCTTCAATTTCAAATTCTTCTTCAAATTCAATTTTTGGTCTCTTAATTAAAAATAGTTTAGCAGTATCTAAAACTCAAAGAATCTTGGGCATTCAGTCCGAAACTCAGAATTCAAATGGTTCAAGCAGTTTTAAATGTCACAACTAACCCAAGCTGTTATTGTAAAACAAACACAAATTGCTACTTGCTCACGTACGTAACATATTATTTTCGTTGTTGCTATTATCTTACCGGAAACAGTCGTATTTGTTTTTTCGGTCGTGATTAATCACTTACCTGGAAAAGTTGGCCATCCGCCGGAGTTTTACGGGACCATACTGAAAGACACGTTCGGCAGTTTCCGCAAAGCCAAGCACCGGTATTCGCGTCCTTTTGCACACGTCGTGTGAGGTTTTGACCTGTGCAGAAGAGGAGGAAAAAGGACGCACGTTATGATTAAATGTGATAGGAGAGAGGATTACTACGTCGTCATTGATGATAACCGGTTTTGGGGAAGAAGCTCTAGCGAGTGCAGTTCAGTTCTACTGGTAGTTCGTGCGGTAGTTGTATTTCTCGTTTCCGTCAAGGACGTTTCCTGAACTTAGAGGTTCATCAGCACGGCCGGCAGCACGTCGGTGCGGCGTGTCCGGAAGTATGTAATGCTATATTTCGAGACGCAACGTCTGGTCGGCTATCGGTTCCCGGCATTGACGATCGTCGGATAGTCGGATCTATGATGGATGTTAATGAAGGATGAGTCGAACGAGAACAGTTATCGTGTTGTCGATGCGGGAGGAATGAAGTACAGTGCCGCCTAAAGTGGAGGTAAACGTGACGATAATCTCTGATCGCACCTGATCGTGCTGTTTTGCTGTGCGTACATTCCGGTCGGTGGAACATAATATTGAATTTTACTGCCGGTGGACGGTTATAATTCCGCTTGTTTTTACGACAGGGAAATAAATTGTGGGCACATTTGCGGTATAAGCAATTGTTTGTCGAATTATCTGCCGTAGTAATAGATTACCATTTTGATATGAGTAAAATCAGTTGATTTACATTACCTAATTTATTATTATTGCTAGAACGAAGGTTGGCATCGTAAACAATCGTGCGACTTAGTTAGTAGTAAGCGGTTGAAAGAGTGATTGTTTTTACTAAAATTGAATTGTGGTTTGAGTAATACGACAAAACAAATTAGAGAGAATTATAGTTAATTTATAGTTATTACAACTTTTATCGGTTTTGAAATAAATTTGCAGGGAAATGAAACTATTATAATTATTATAATCATCATACATTTTTGAAATTTATTTTAACAATTTCAAGACCAAAACCGGGATAGGGCTGTACCTACTGATACCGCTTTAAAACGTTTCTACTATCACCACATCATCCATGTTTACTCTGACAGCGTGGAACTAGAAAACAACTTTCGCGTTTTTCTGTTATCAGTTACAGACCTGCTGAGCGATTGATTGCTGTTCAGAAGCCGTTTCGCTTATCGACTATCATGATAAGCACATTGTAATTGAATAAGAGCGGCAAACGGACGAACGGCTATGGAAGGGGTTGTGCGGTTAAAAATACCTATTTAGATCCCAATTAATTCTTAAATAGCTCATTGTCCGACTTACTGTCGGATATTCAGCTGTTCCACGAATCAATGGTGGGATCGAGTCTTGTCGGGACTTTTGTGCCACACTACTATGCAGCCAAGAAGGAGTTGGGTGGTGGTGGCAGTGACGAACAGTGTCGAAAGGGAAAAGCCGTCTTCAAGCTTATCAGTGTGATAGTCGTTGTAATTGTAGTTCAATTCAAGAGCTGTTTATCAGAAAGGTTATATTTTAGTCAATAGTCTCAAAGTCCTATTGGGATTATGAATCGTGTCAGGTTTATTGTACCTACGCACGGTATTGTATGGTCGCAGAACATACATCAACAATGAAGTCAATAAAAAGATTCGGAATATTGACCAATTAAGCTACTCACCAGAATATGCACACAGTGGGTACAGATTAGACCTATTATCACGGTTCCGATGGCACCGAAAATGAGACCAGCATTTTTGAATGCCACCGGCATAGCCAGAATACCGGTACCTAAGGAACTTTTGAGTAAGTGGATGAGAGATCCGCTGGTACTGCAGGGGTGGAACGAAAATGGGTTGTTACTATCAACTCAATTAATGAAAGTATGATTTATGACAAACCTGTTGGGTTTATCGATTTGTCGATGCTCGAACGGGTTGTAGTCGTCATCATCGATTTGGTTGTCTGCTAGTTTTGTTCTGAAAATATAAGAAATTACTGTTTTACTTTTTGTGTCGCTCGTTTTATGAATTGATTATTGTGCTTGACTGCCTGAAGCAGCTGAATCAGCATAATAACATGTTTCAAAAAGTTACTGGTTACTTTTAAAATTACCGAAGTGGTAGATGTTTTGAGACCTCGGATTGATGATTCAGATTCGATTCGATTGACGTATATAATAGAAAAATACAACAGACAATATAATCGTCATTTAGCAGCGCCACCTTATCAATAAGCGAACAGATACAGTAGCTGGCAATATATGTCGCTCAATAAAAATCAAGCCAGACAGTGTTTTGAGGGTGCTCTAAAGTAATTAGCTCTGTCACGCAGTGATAAACTAAGGCTGTAAAGTGTAATTGAATTACTCGAGTCTTTATTCTAGCATTATTTTCTTGCTTTGTAACTGGGTAGCACGTGAAGTGACTGAGAAAAAGTCTAAACGTGTAATCGAACTTCTCGGATTTAAATCAGATTTGTACAGATTGTTCATTTTAGGTCAAAAACTAAAAATTTGCAGTTTAGTGCCGATTAAACATTATTTGATAATCTAATGGAGAAGCATGGTATTCTGTTTTTAACTGCAATTTTAATTCTGGCAGGTAAAAGCAAAACACTATAAATCTCCATTGCATTTTCGCAACTTTATTTCTTGAAAAAAAAAACTTGGTATTTGTTTCAATATAACTCTTCAATTTATGGTATTATGGTAAAAACTGATAAAATCCGATAAAAACTGTTTAACTTTAGAATATTTAATGGTAGCGGTTTTCCGCATGAAACTAATTTCCGAGGAACGAGCAAGGCTACTTTAGATGTGTGCGATGGCGGTAACGAATAAAATGCAACAAAAACCATTAAAATGCTAGTGTAGAAAACTTATTTCATCTTCAATTACTGATATTGAAACCTTAATAAGGACTGAATAACTGTAACCGTTTAGTAAGGGTTGCGGTATTTGTATGATAATGGCTTTCCGACGACGATTTCTTACATTTTTGCGACAGCGATTATGAACTTAGGAACACTTTCAATAACTTATAGTTATTAGTTTTGATAGCCCTGATAATGACTATGATAATGATTGGCTTTCGCTCGCTTAGCAATAGCACCGGTGTTTCCATTAACTTGGCTTCCTGAGCAGTTTCGGCTGTCAGCTTCGCTTTCTTTTTAAAAAATACAATGCCATGTTGCCAAATGAACCGGAAGGAGCTACCCCATGTGCCATAAGTCATTTGGTTTAACACTGTTTGGCATAAGGTCATTAGCATTATGGTCTTTCGGCATAACGGTCATTTCGCATAAGAAGGGCCTTAAAGACATTTATACCGAACGCTTTGCTTTTTAATATTTTTTGAAACGATGGTTCTACAATTGATGAAGGGACAGTAAGGGAAAGTAATGAAGAAGGATTTTTTTTTGTGAATGGAGGGGAAAGAGTGGAAAGGAATGCGCTGTAAATCAGCTGCTTCACATAATAGTGTCACAAGCAGATTAGGCACATCTTCAACCTCTCCACAACCCGTCAATATTCTTAATAATTGTGCTATCCTCGCTGAATAAACGATTTGTCATCTTAATAAACAGCCCTCCCACGAAACATTTATGCGCTGATTAAACATTTTAGCAGCCATTATTATTCAGCCATAGCTGAATATGCATCGAATAAAATGTATGTAAACAATTCTACAATACTTATTCAGCCAAAATTGGAGAACTTATACAACCTATTTCGTTTGAGGCAGAAAAAACACTTGTTAAGCAATTATATCGCCCTTTATATAACCTCTGTGCGCCTGGTTTCCAGCTTTGCGCAAATTGGCTATTTAAAAATGCGCAAAAGCTTCTATTAAGCTTCATTGCAGCTTCGAAAGCAGCTATTAGCAAGCCCGAATCTTGATAAAATCACCAAATTCACATGTTTAAGAGCTGAAAAAAGGTTAAAAAAGGCTATTTATAGCTGCTTTCAAAGCTTTAATGGAGCTTAATAGAGGCTTTTGCGTGTTTTAAATAATCAATTTGCGGTATGCTGTCAATTCTATTTTTAGAACGAGAAATAGTTTTGCAATGCTTTTTCAGTCGCTTAACCAACCTTTCAAGCAGCCATCAACATCAACCTTTATGCAGCCAAAAAATAATCTATTATTAAACTTAAAAAATAGAACTCGTCATATTTATTTTGCTTTGCGCGTCATAAGCTATATTTTAAATTTCGAATAACTTGAATTCATATATGCAAGCTAATTAAAAATGCATGTCATCTTTCGGGAATTAAACTGCAATCTTCTGAAATTAAAAACTTTCCAATAAAATTCTGCTATTTATATTTATACGTGACAGATACGTATTTCGCCTACGACTTGCAGGCTTCATCAGTATCTGTTTTCGAAAAATCTTGTTTACTGGATTGCCTTAAACCAACTCGTAAACAGCAAGAGCAATTGCTGTTTATGAGTTGGTTTAAGGCGATCCAAGCTGCATAATGTAAGCACTCAAATGGTGTTTGACCAAGCGATGTTTAAGTTACATTAGATTTTTCCAAACCAGCTTTCCTCCAAAGCTGATAAATAAGCTTAATAGCGGATTTTTCTGCTAAATAATCCGCTTCTAAACAGCCATAAAATCAAACCGTTTTACGGTTGCTTAAAGGTGTTAAAGTGGCTTTGTAAACCAGTAGAGGTTTCATTGGGCTCACAGCTTTCAAACAACTTTAAACCTGCTTAAGGGTGTTAAAGTGGCTTTACAAACTAATACCAAGCTTTCATTCGGTTCACAGCACACATACTGTCAGATCATAGAATTTCGCAATTCGACTGGCAGCAAGAGTATATGTCAGTTATCGACATTATCGACTGCTTCAAGTGTAAAGATATTTTCGCTGTCTGTTCTGCAGATGCAGATGGGGCGGATCATACGGTGAGTGCTTGTGAATCAGAAGATGGCGGTTTAATTCCCGAAATATGACGACATGCATTTTTAATTGGCTTGCATAAACGAATTCAAGTTATTCGAAATTTAAAATATAGTAGGTATACGACGCCATAGCAAAATAAATATGCTGCGTTTTATTTTTTTTAATTTAAAAATAGATTATTTTTTGGCTGCATAAAGGTTAATGAGATGGTGATTAAGCGACTGAAAAAGCATTGCAAAACTATTTCTCGTTCTAAAAATAGAATTGGCAGCATTGCGCAAATTGGTTATTTAAAACACGCAAAAGCCTCTATTAAGCTCCATTGAAGCTTTGAAAGCAGCTACCCACGTGACAATTTCAAGCTGATCAAACGTTTTTTAGCTGAATTTTTTCAACCTGTGGCTGAACTATGGTTTAGTTTTAGAACTAAAAACCTTTTTTCAGCTTTTAAACATCTAAGTTAAGCTTCGGGCTTGCTAATAGCTGCTTTGAAGCTGTAATGTAGAGGCTTTTGCGCATTTTTAAATAACCAATTTGCGCAAAGCTGGAAACAAGGCGCACAGAGGTTATATAAACGGCGATATAATTGCTTAGCAAGTGTTTTTTCTGCCTCAAACGAAATAGGTTGTATAAGTTCTCCAATTTCGGCTGAATAAGTATTGTAGAATTATTTACATACATTTTATTCGATGCATATTCAGCTATGGCTGAATAATAATGGCTGCTAAACTGTTTAATCAGTGCATAAATGTTTCTTGGGTTGTAGGATTCCAAACCAGCGGTTTCGAATTATTGGGATTACGAGCTCATTTTTGCCCATTGCACATTGGTTCCCTGCTTCGTAAGTCGTTAACTGATTGTGACAGTTGAAGGTTTTCAATTAAATGCATTTCCAGCCTCCTCTGGCAGTCCACAAGGCAGTTATTTGGGACCGTTAATCTTCACTTCAATGTACTTCAATGGTGCTAATCTTAAAGGCCCTCGTTTATCCAAACGAACGAATGCAAACGATCTGAAGTTTTTCTTCAGGATTCGCTCCAAGTTTAATGTAATATGTGTTCAACGAGAGTTTGACATCTTCATGAATTGGTGCAACGTGAACTGCATTCTCGTCAATCCTGAAAAATGCTGCGAACACAATTCAATTTTCTGGCATTTATACTACCAAAATGAGATGGCAAAGATTAAGTCGATTCAACACCGCTTCTTACGCTTTACTCTCCGTCATTTAGCATGGCGAGATCCGTTCCGACTGCCAAGTTATGAGAGTCGAAGCCAGATGATTTATATTAGATATTTTAGGTGCGAAGGAACTTCGCAAGAGTTCTCTTTACTGTCGATATGTTGTAGGGAAGAATCGATTGTCATGATATTTTGAGAGGAATTGATCTGAACGTATGGTCCAGGGCACTACGGAACAACTCAATGTTGAGAGTACAATTTAAACGTACCATCGTACCATCCATTTAACTTAAGTTTTATTCATGTAGACAGATTCAAGGTCAGATGAATTATCCCAAATAAATAAATAAATAAATAAATAAATAAATCTACGGACGAAACAGTGCTAGTCGTAGTAGTTTTGGACATTAGAATAGATTTATACATGCCGAATATATCTGAACATCGCCAATATAAAACAAGTGACATCCCGCTAGGAGCAGTATAAAAACTTCATTGATGAACAGTGTGAAAAATAAAGGGCCCAAGTTACTTCCTTGAGCAACTCCCGATGGATCGCAAAATAATTCCGATACTTTAGTACGGATCTTAACACATAAACTTAGGTCGGTCAGGTAAGATCTTGTCGATCTCGTAAAAGTGACAGGAATTCTGAGCTTTTTCAGTTGACATAATCATTATGCTTACATCAAACATGGCAACCTAGCTATATATACTTTATGAACATTAAATTTGCAATCGAAAAACAAATAGTGCTCCAAGATCAAACAATAAACGCACCCTTCTAACGAACAGATCATCATATATGGTATGTGATAAACAATAGTTAATCATATGTGCCCCAGGGTTTCCATCTAGAACTTGTTCTTTTCATTCATATGGATCATTCCACAAGAACAAAAAAAAAAAAACAATTTAAGTTATAATCAAACGTCTATGACTTGAACCAAACATTATGAAGTAGTTCATCACATTTCCAATGTATTGTATGGTCTTACGCGTGGGTATTTTTCAAAATGATTGTCTCAGAATTTCTTAAAATTTATGTGACTAACTTATGACTTATTTTCCCAGAAATTCCTAAGCAAAAATTTCCCGATTTTCTTCAACATATTATTTCTAATAAGCATCGCAGAACAAACATTTATCAACACAATGTAAGCAGATTTTCTCACGCATTTACTTCTCCCCAATGAGTAAGTTATTATTACTAACACAAAAATCGAATAGTTTTGATTTTTGGCAATTCAAGCTAATATTTTTGTAAATGGTTATCTAAATGTCTTTTATTTTAGACTTAAAATTTTGAAAAAACAGTCAAGAGAAAAAATAGGAAAAAATGATAATTTTTAGCACTATTTTTTTCTACTAAAATCGATTGATTAGTTTAATTTTTTTTAAATGTTTCTTCTTTGTTTTTAGAAACGGGAGAACATTATCAGAATTCTTTGTCTGAAATAGTATTTCGCCCAGTTTATTCCCTTGACCAGTATCAATTGAATCCGAAGAGTTAAGCTCACCGATAATTGATTGTACGTTGTTTGTTGAAAACCACGTTGGCTATCTGCCGGAGATCATAGATAGGTAAGCGAAGTATTCGTTTTCGTCGAGTTCATGACGGAACGTATGCAACGATTTTGCAACACAATTAGTTTTTTTTTCGTAGGTGAGTAGTAGCTGCATTGTCGAATCGTTTGTCAATCAAACCGAAATGATTAGCCGATCGATGGCATCTGATGAGTCAGAACCATTGACGAAACAATGGTTCAGGGTAGATGGACGAAATTATTGAACGTGTGTGGCCTGAATAGGAAAGGCATTTGAGGTTGCACTGAAACTGCTCTGTTGGTCAGTTCCACCACGTGATTGCCGGGGTTGACGGTGTGTCAGCGTGTTTAACCCGAAAAGTTAATATCAAGTACATTGGTACGTTTACCGGGTTACGTTGAAGGAAGCTAAATAAATTTATGGGCGTCAGCGAAAATGATCCTCGGTATGTATGGTGCATTCTTCGGTTTGCCGGCACAACCGGAAATCAATGCATTCATTGAGTTCGCACATGCCGTGGTATATTTTTCATTTCCCGAAACGAATGACGCCTTCAGAAATACAATGTATGTCACGTAGACAGTAAATTCGATAACAAAAGGGTAACCATCCTGATTTTGGTTTATTTTTATACACTCCCAAAATAGAGCGTATTCAGCGAGACTGCAAGATGAGTCTGTATTGCTAGAATGGAATTGCTATTATAATAATTGTTCAACCGGAAGTTTATTTAATTGATTTTTTTTCTCATTTGATGCCCTGCACACAATTCCTGTACGCGAAGACGTTAGATGTCCAAAATAACGTTACAATATAATTACTTTCATCTTCTAGACAAACCATTCGTAATTGAATACAAATGACAAGAGAGACAAATTTAAAACAAGGTTTGAAAGATGCTCTTGCCCTGCATCTAATTTGTTTTGGTATGCAGATATAGATCCTTGACTGTCGAGTTTGATTGATGTAGAATATTTTTAGTTACAACTGAACGATTTGACTGCTAAGGAATGCAATACTCACGTTGAATTGAAATCGCTGGCCACAAACTGTGGAACTCCCGGTTCGGGATTTGATTTCACCTTTTCTTCGGTCATTTTCTGCTATCCAGGTCTGCGGCGCCGTGGCTCACGTGCAGGTGCTTTTAATTGTGTAATGTCGAACAGTTGTGCGTATCGTATCTGTGAAATTGATAAAGAAACGTTATTTGCTTAGCGAATTTGTTATTTACAAGCTAAATGTTGAACAACACTTGACGCTAGGTTGAAAATGAAAAACAGGTTGTGATACACTGTTGGTTTGGTTTATTGGCACTTCAAAAAGAATCGCATTTTGTTATACTTTCGTACGCAGATAGATAAATTTTTGCGAATACTTTCCAGGATAGAGCATGAATTGATCTCACTCTGAGACGGAAGCAACCCATGTTTGTGAGTCACGAATATTCAGTTTCACAACATGTTTCTTATTTTTATCATGCTATCGTAAAATGTATCATCGTAAAGTCCAATTTAAAATATGAATTCAAGTCCAAATTCAATTTCAAATTCAATTTAAGCTAATGTCCAGTCCAATTTAACTCCATTTCTCTCACTCGAACTCCATATTAATTTCAAGTCGAATTTCAAATCCAATTCCAAGCCTAATTTCAAGCCCAATTCTCTTCCATTAAAGGGATTTTTTGGAGAAAAAGTAGATGCTTAAGTGGCTGCATGACAAAAGGAAGAAGCTGACTGGGAGGTTGAGTGGAACGTGGGTATGAATGTATAATCCGCCATTACTTTGGAACGCCCGAACGGATCTTCGTCAAATTTGGTATACATGTTCCTTGACAAAAGGGAATCAGAACAGTGTAGTAGTGTAAATGATAAAAGAGGAAGTGGTCCCTAACATGGGTAGGAGGTCAAAATAAGAAAAAAAGCTTTATTTGTCGTTATAATTATGCCGGATGCCGGAATTGCCGGATAAAAAAACGGATGTATAAATTACTGAGAGACATAAGGGAGATCTAAAAAGGATAGGGACTGGGAAATAAGGTATCTAATGAAAAGAGAAAGGTTCAAAAAAGGAAACAAGGCTTTGAAATTTCCTAAAAGAAGACTAATTTAGAAGTAGCTGGGGGCAGCAGGGGGTGGACAAGTTTTATCCTATGACATATGTACAACTGTACGACTGAGAGTCATAGGGGGCTCCAAAAATCTGGAGTTTTCAACTTAATCGGGCGGTATTTTTGTGATTAGTAAAACTAATTCCGCAATCGTATTTTTTGTACCAGCCAAGCTGTAGTGAAGAAAATTTTCAAATTAGAAACAAAAACGTTTGAAAAAATTGCAGCAGGTATGGCACCACTTCACGAGGTAATGCGGGCATATAGCATGAAATCTCCTCATGCGTAGAAAACTACGCAAAGGCGCAGATTCGATAGTTGTTTATATTCCAATACACAAAAAACTGCCTTGAATTTATTTTATGATTCAGATAACGAAAAATAAAAGTCAAGAAGTTTAATACATACTGACTTTTGCTAATTAAATATTGTTAAATCCAAATTTTAATTGTGTAGTTTTCTACGCAAAGAGGACACAAGTTAAGTTGCTGTAATCCGTATCCCTACCTCACCTGAAAAGTGTTAAACCGGACTTATAATCCGGATCGTATAAGCTAATGTTATTGTTTTCTAAAACCGGTTGATTGTTGATCGGAAATCAGGATCTGATGGTAAACAAACTGACAACTGACAAGCAGCGAAGAAATGCAGCAATGTCGTCTGCGTCGTATTCGTTTAAAATGTGAAGAAAACAGTAGGAAATAATTCGTTCAACGGAACAAAAAGCAACGCCAAAACAGTCTTATATGACAGTGTGCTAGCAAAATATAACGCGTGGTAAGGAACAATGACACAAATGATACAATTGATTTCAATCGGCTTCCTGGTTTTGATTCTTACATCGTATTACAACGCATGAAGGCCAGCGGTGATTTTAGGATGTAGGCAGTTGCGGATTTAAGCCCCGATAAATGAACAAGCTTGTGTCAATAAATGGCTACAATAACACTTACAACCTTTAATCGAAAACTAAACATGTAAAGGGAGTTTGTTTTCACCGTATTGGCGTGTACATTTCCACCACATGGCTGTGAAAAACATTAAGTCCACTTAAGATATTGTTGCATATAAGCATATAAGCTAAATCAATACCGGGATTAATAGGACTAAGCTTGTAAGCCAGTAACATTTCATAAACAACATCCTCTAAATAAGTAAATACAGTGGTATTCCGATTATATCTACACCTGGTTGATTCTACACCCGATTTCAGGTACCCCCGATTTTGTCTACCATTTTGACCCGGTTTTATCTACCTTTTTTTTAAATTGTTATTTTAACCATGCGGCATGAAAATTTGGAAGATTTCATGGATTTATGCATAACATAGATTATTTCTTTGTATTTTATAGTTTACTATATAGCATCTGTGGTGTGTAATTATACACATAATGGGTATAATAATGCTGAAGTCAAATAGGGTAGATGCTCCAGTAGTTGTGGTAGTACCTATAGTGGTGGAAACTCGAATTATTCCGTTATTCTTGCAGATTTTGGTACAAGTTTGATAGGTATCGAACTACCAGTACCAGTATTATCGGTAAGCACTAAACCTGCACCAAAATCTGCAAAGATAACGGAATAATTCGAATTTCCACCACTATAGGTACTACCACAACTACTGGAGCATCTACCCTACGCAAAGTAACTTCCATTTATTTTGAACGCATAATTTTAACATTTCACAATGATCCTTTGTGAGATTTTTCTATACCGTAACGCTAACGGGCACACCTCGTCTCCGCTAGAAACTATGGTTATCACCTTTCTCTTCTTCTAAATTCTCATCTTTTGAGCCGATTTTAATGATTTTATTATAAAAAAATTGTATTTTAATGAGTTTTTCAGAAAAAAAAACAATAAACCGACGTTCAAAGTTCTTTATGATTGCAAAAACATTTTTTGTAGGAAACACCTAAAATCACTTAAAACATTTAAAATATTCGTTATCTATTTTTTAATGATACATTCAATGACAAGCTAGTTGTTTACATACGATATCAAAAAAAAAAAAACAGATGTGACATTTTTAGTTTCTGAGATAGTATTTTTTTTAAGAAATAAAGATACGAAAATGTAATGGACTCGCATGGCGTTTCATTTTAGAGACGCATTTCTTTGTCAAAAAACCCTTTTATTACTAGTAAAAACAAAAACCATGCGTCTCCATTGTATTCTCCACATTTTATGAAAACTTAGAGTTTCTTTGGTCTACACACCATGTAAACACAAAAAGTGAATGTTTTCAATGTTTTAGCGATAATAAAAAAAACTGGGCTTCAGTCCAATATTTTTTCTGAAAAATTCATTAAAATACTTTCCATTTGGTATCAACATCATTCAAATCGGTTCAACAAATCAAAAGTTATGAATTTTTAAAGAAAGAAAGGTGGAACTTTTGGGAACACACTGACTCAGAAAAGAGAACCCTAAGTGCCAAACAAAAATACGGTTCTAAAATTTACTGCCAAGGAATAAGTCCACAAAATTTGAATAAAATCGAAGCAATTTTGAATTTTGATATGTCTTTTTTCACAATATGCTGAGTTGACGTGCATTATGGCTAATGGTTGACACGAATAAAATGAGCCCTAAGCGCAAAATTACGCTGAAATGATACACAATTGCAGAAAATGGTCAACATTAACAATATTTTTCGTTCATTTAAATTATTTTGGAGTAATATATTTTTTCCCAAATTTGTCTACTTTCCAAATATATCTACCAAAAATTTTCGGATGGGTAGATAAAATCGGTAAATCACTGTACACCTTTTCAAGATGACCTATTCTGATTGCACTAAACAGGTCAGAGCGGGTTTTTCTTAACAGTATAGGGTACTTATACCAGTAATAGTGGGTGTACCAGTACTAGGGCCAGAACAATGTTTGTCATTATTCTTTTTTAGAGTGGTTTTAACTCAAAGGGTCATTCACCATTGTCATTATTCTGTTTGTCATGTTTTGAAATATTTTACTAATATTAGATGCTTCTACAAACGTCTAAGATTTCTGAATTTAAATAAAAAGAAAACTTATCCAATTTAATTCTACTATGAATATTTATTCTTGACAGATACGTATTCCGCCTACGACTTGCAGGCTTCCTCAGTGTCTGTTTTCGAGCTGTTCGAAAACAGGTTTCGTATTGTACTAAGAAGCTCCAAAATTTCAGTCTACGATTTCGTTAATTTGAAATACTTGTATAACTTATAGAATCAAAATTTTAGCTCCACCACGGAAACAGGTTTAGTGTCCAATTTCCAGTAATAGGGGCAACAACCGATCATAAGTTTTACGACAAGATTCGTAGCTATTTTCGGTAAAATAATTTCAAGTTATTGGCAGACTAATCACATAAATAAGAAATTGAAGAATTCACACACAGATGAACTATTTCAAATACCGAAATGTGAATTCCACTATTACTGGAATATCTTCCACTATTATAGGAACATTACCACTATTATTGAGCGAATAATGAAAAAATGGCTTTGTTATTATGCAAATACAAAAAATTGCTTAACTATGCGAATTAAATACATTGGATTTTGAATTTGGCAACAAATGCGTGTCGCCTATGTTACCAAAATCGAAACCGTGCCAAAATCGAAACCCTTTTTTAATATGAAAAAATTGAATGTAAGTGCGTTAGAAATTGACTAAATGTTATTAATCAACGATTGCAACCTTTTTATGTTTACAAAATCCGTCAAGAGCTATCCGTGAGGTGCAAGTATGTTTTTGGTGACCTGCGGTAAGACGTAGTCCTACGGCAATAAAAATATTATTGTTCGAAACCGCAAACTTTTTTTCATGAACACACTTATGGCAATATTTTTTCGTCATTTAAAGTATGTTTGCGGAAACTGACTGAAATTTAAGCATATTTTTGGAAGTAAAATATTTTGTGTTGCCAAAAACGGATACCTTTGTTGCCAAAATCGAGGCATGCCAAAATCGAACCATGCCAAATTCGAAATCCCACTGTATAATTTTTTGCATATTTTTACCGCACTAGGGCTTAGACCTACTATTGCTGGTGCTTGTACCCTATTTGATTCAATCCTATAAAAACGAATAAAAAACAGGTGTTAGGTAACTCTGCAAATATTTCAGGTGGTGACAGAGGAACACATTAGATGAAAAAATCCTTCCACGCATTTGGTCAAATCTCTATCACTACAGAGTTATTAAATACTTTTAGTTTTCGATGCTGTTTGCATTAAATTTGCTCTATTGTAATAATTTTATTGTAATTTTTTCGCCTAAAAAAGCGTAGTAAAGTTGATTGCCTGATTTATTTATCTACCAATTTGATTTATCTACCAATTTAAAGTTCTAGTACTGTTCTATAATTGGTCGGTGTTAAGTCAGACAGAACCAAGTGACAAAACTCTGATTTCGAGAAAAACGCGTTTGCCGCACTGTATGGTTTATAGCTATCAATCGGTCGAAATCATCTCAAAGCTCCGGCTATTTGCAACATTTTTGTAGTCTGATTCGAGTAAATTGTAGCTTAGAAAATTCTTGTGGTCTGATTTAACACCGACCAATTCATTCTTTAACGTAACACCTGTCTCTTTTAGTTTCGTCGCAATTTAAGTTTAAACATATCGTGTTGAGTGTTAAATTAGTAGGTGGAAACTGCACGAGTTTATATATTACGCATAGCACACTAGATCACAGCGTGCGACGGACACTGTCTGACACGAATAAGAAACAACGAAACGGACTTCACGGGTATCTGTAGGACGTTTCTAAAATAGGTTGCAGCATTGAAATCTATTCTTCGGAAGAACTCGTGAACATTCACCTTTCCGACCGTCGACTACCTAATGCAAGTGTGTAAACACAAATCCAGAAGCGTTCGTTTTGTGACACAATGATTTCAATTCAGGAGCTTTTACGACAACGCACCGTCGCTTTTGAGAGTGTTGTTTTCGACGAGGCTTCGAGGCGAGCAGCATCAGCAAAAGGGGTAAGCGAATGCTCATGAAATTTTACTAAATGTGGGAAATGATTCTAAGACCACTGGATAGTATGAAGCGTGCGGACTCGGTAAAAATGCATTTGTTTTACACTACAGGTTCAAGAGCTGCTGCTTACGGATAAAGCGAAGCGGCTTGAATTGTGCAGGATTATACAAGCAAAAGTGGAGAGGCGATCCCTCATTTTTGACAAACATTATTATTGCTGTTGTTGTTTTCCATGCGTGTCAGACCGTCTCCGTCGCACGCGGTGGTCTAGTGTGCTATGCGCGATGTATAAATTCATGCAGATTTTAGACACTAATTCTACACTTTACACGATACGTTTAAAATAAATTGCCCTGAAACTAAGAGAGATAGCCGTTTTATGTCGAAGGAAGAATTGTAGAACAATACCAGAGTTTCAAATTGGTGGATAAAAGCAATCAACTGTATCACACGTTTTAGGAGAAATTTGATGAAAACACATATTGCAATGTAAAAGAAATTTTTAGTACACAATTTTTTTTCAGCTTGATTCGGACCACCCTTATTCAAGAGGTGGCATCCTATGCGACATATAACAAAACAAGTGAATTTTTCGAATGGAATGGGACAATTACTCAAGGTTTGTACAAAATAGAAACTTTGACGTTTGATAATACTTTCATTTTCTAAAATCTTCTTGTCAATTGAAAAATATTTTTCAATAGGGCCAGCAGTTATTGAATTAATTAAAATTTCTTTTAAATAAAGATCTACTACATATAGCTTTACCAAACAGAATTTTGAATGAAATTGCACAGTTATTTTTACAAAAACGGCAAAACTTTATGCGAGCATTAAATGTAAACATCCAAAACCAGTCGTGAGCAGTTCGAACCAACAGGTATCCTTTCCACGTAAGTTTTATAGAAATCGCTGCGATATATCCGTTTTATCTGCGTTCTCTTCATTAAAATTTTACTGCCACTAAAGCACGCATTATTATTCCTCTTCTCTGCACTAGTTAATCACCTTTTCAAAATTTCGAGACTTCACCGAGAATCGCCTCTTGTGTCTTCTTGCTTTTATTCTGAGTGGTTCGCGGTTTCCGTTCCGGGGGTAAACTTGAACGTTAGCACTGCACAGGTTGAGGTTCCGCGAACGACTGAGCGCAAACTTTGTCAATCGATAGCCATATCAACGAGAATTGCGGTGCGCGTTTATGTAGGTACACTACAAGATGTTAACACTGCCACGACTACTGGCCAGCTCAGATATAGGATTCGCTAGTACGCTGCGCTGGCACACAATAGGCTACCATAATTCACATTATCTTCACACGATTCATCATGTAGACACTATAAATGATAGCCTATCCATTGCGGGGCAAGTATTCGGGCTGAAAGAATGTACCAACTCTTCTAATCTTGCCCGAGTGACAGCCTTGCCGGGAGCACATTTTTTTTCCTTTTTGCTCTGAAGTACTTTGTTTCAAGGGCTTTGGGTGGTGTGCATGGGATTTTCCTTCTTAAACCCACTTACATAAAAACGTCAATCTGTTCGAAGCGGGCAAGTTTACACTGTTGTAAATTGTAAAATGAAATGGTATTCCATGATAATACAAAACTTATGAATTTTTGCTGACTGATTCACGTTTTGTCTGAGTTAGTTGAAGGACCTGTTTAGATTACTTGATGAGTGTGTAACCGCTTCAATTTTCCTGAATCTTTAGTACTTAGCATCGTGACGTCAATAACCCACTGATTTCCTCCTTAAGCTTTCGAAAATACCTACAATAAAAAGCATTTAAAAAATCACCGTATTCCTCTCGGATATTTGCCAAAGCATCACAAATCTTATCAACACCATTCAACGTTTCTTTCTTACCGGTCGTTTTTGTCTTTGCCCAAATGACATCAATCTTTTCGGTTCGTGTCAACTGATTGATTTAATTGGCCGTTTAGTGTATATAGTTCAATTCATATTAGGTACGTACGCCAACTGATTTAGCTTAGCAACGATTTATTATCATATCAAACGGAAGCATTACGGCGACGTCAATGAGGCTGAAGCTGATTGCATTCAATTTTTCCTCCGGCTGGGATTTTGTTTGCGATGATATGGATAAGCGGGAAAAAATGACAGAGCGTCTCCATTCAATCGTTCATTTTCAGTGGAGAATCTATTTCGTTGGACTACTGATTGCATCCGGTTAAACTTTTGCATCATACTATTTTTTAAAATTGTACTCAATAACCAAATAGTGAAAATACTGGCTATGTTATATTATCAATTCATTCTGGTTCTTCGATAACGGCATTAAATGGAGCTTACATTTTTACAGATATTAGTCATTCAATCGTTTTACCGGTTCCTACAGGTTTTAACACAAAAGAAACAGAATATTCTACCTGACGACACCTAAACAACCAGGGAATCGAGTGTCTGGAGCGAGTGAGGGAAAGCCCCGACAAATTTCATAATCCATTCCGAGTTTCTAATCCAGTTCGGACCGAATTTCAAATTCCAATTTAGAATTTCACAGACAATAGCAATTTTTTGAGTTTCAAAACAAGTCGGGCGGTAAAATCCTTATTGCTATTCCTCCTAATTTAAGTTTTGAAATTATTTGAAAGTTTTGAATTGAGCACCATCCTCAGAGCATTTTTGAGATTAATCACATATAATGGCTGAAACACAAGTGTTTGTCTCAATGCATTATGAAGTAGGGTACGGGTGGGTATTTCCAGCCCATTAAGCGGGAGCCTGAACAATTTTCAGGAACTACGTTGAAACTATATTTATTAGAGACAAGATTTTTATACCAGTTGATAGAATAATATTTACTGAATATCGGCGTGTATTTTGGTCTTAATAAAACGTTATTGAATTTGAGTTATAGTGGCGAGAAATGATGAAGTTGCTGCGGCTAAATTGAGTCCATTTTCTATAGTAGTGTCTGTATTTTTTAAATCCGACAGGCCGGAAAAGCCAGCACAGCGATTAAATGCTTTTCAAAAACAGATCAAAAGAGACAAGAAAAGAGAGACCGATGGATAACTTCTCGCTATTGCCTACATTCCGGGCTCATTGAAGATAATTAGTTTTGAAGTGACAACAGCTTGCTGCTGGCGCTAGTGTATCATGCAATTGTTCATATACATTAGCGCCAGTTGTCACTCAAATACCAGATATGTCAGCACATATATTGGTAGTAGTGTAAATAACGCACCATATGTTGGAATTAAAAACAAAATGCTGCTAATGGCTAGTGAATGAAAATTGATTTATATTTTCATATCAGAGGGGAATTTTTGTGTTGTTCCGTGATAAAAAGAATTAGAATTGTTCTGTGATAGCATATTCACAGCTGTTTAGTTTCTAGAATAAGTAAACGTGATCATAATTGTGTGTTTTCCAAATCATCATCAAGAGCGGATACGCGTAAGCGATTGCAGCTGGTTTTTTCAGCCTGGTTACGTGCTAGTGGAAAAACAGTGGTTTTGATGTTTAGTGAATAAAATTAAGCAAACTACTTACATTTTTATGAAAATAGTTATAACACATTAAAGCCTATGAGTGCTACATTCGTTTCAGTATTGTTATATCGGCAAAGTTTTTATTTGGGAAAGTGTAGCCAAAAAAGGTAATGTATGCCGAAATTAGTAGCGTGATAGGAATACCCTCCCGTACCCTATTATGAAGCAAATTTTATTACAATTCTCCTCGAGGTTCGAGGTGGAGATAGAGACTTCAATAAAAACCAATGAAATTTTTACCAAACGTTCAGCTGTTGAGATTTCGGTAAATTTTACTGAATTTTTAAAGTGTGTACACAAAGATTAAACTGTGTGAATTGGTGCCTTCATCTCAAGAATGAAGAAAATATGAGATGATGATAAATGTTCTAAATCTTTCTTTAGTTAGTTCTCAAATAACATTTGCGTTTACCAATTTCGCGGTAAGGATATTAGACAGGATTTAAAAATTCAGACGTCTCAAAGGGCCCTTGCCATAATGGAATCCATCCTGCATTCATTAAAAATTAGCAACGATACTCAATGCTCCGTTGAGCGACCGGAGTCCGGAATCCGGGATAAATTTTCCTTCAAAACCAAAATTACAGAAATACAACAGCATCTTCCAGTTTTATTCGTCCATGACAAATTTGCTTGAATTTATAGTTATAGTACATTCATTGAATGCAATTGATAATGGAAACCACATCGAAGCTCCTTATAGCGGACTTTAATCGTATTAACATGTCAATGCCACCCTTTAAATTGGAATTTAAAATTTTAAAAATGGAATTGAACCAAGGCTCCCGAAATGTATCATATTTTCCTAATCGTCAACCAATAATTAAATTCAACGGAATGAACTCGAAGCCATTTCAAGTGTCCCTCAAGGTTCTCATTTGAGATTTTTTATCTATTTTGTACGTAAACGACATTTCCTTTATTCTCAAGAATCTCAAAGGTCTAATTTATGCTGACGATATGATGATCCTTTTGGAAATAAGTTATAAAATGGACATCTATGTATTTCGAAAAGAAATATTCATATTCTACACATTATGTAAAAAAGCCTATTAGAATTCAATGAAGAAAAAAACTCCGGTTTAGACAATCAAGCTGCAGAAAAATTACAGACAGTTAGCGATTTAGGAATTATTTTGCACTCCAAACAGTTTTCATCGAGCACTATTTGAGCCGTTCCGAATTATAGTGGTCTATTGAACATTTTTAACAAAAATGAGATTTTTACGTAAAATCTTTGTGCATAGATGTACTCTGTAAACAATAAAAATTTCAAAAAACTGGGTTTCCAACCAGCTTTTTTTCTTGTTGAATTTTTGGTTTGGAACAGAATGACCATTCTAAATGATCATTATAATTAAAGGTAACTCTTCGCCCGGTCGGTTTAAAAGGTAAACTACCCGTTTGTAAGAACTATTAGTGTTATGTCCCGTTCACTAAATATTGAGTTATCGGTTCTTACGTTGGCATAAAAATAGTTTTTGTAGTAACTCTTCGCTTTGATTCAAAATTTAGCAGATTTTGAACCTAGTAATATTAGCTTAGTGCTTAGGAATCTCATAAGGTACCCCGGGGCAAGTGGGACTACGGGGTAAGTGGGAACGGAGCTCATAACTCTCTTCAATCTGATTTTCTTCAGCCGAACCTTTCTAGAATTGAAAGATACAACTCAAACACATGTAGTAAAATTATAGATTATTTAAAATATTTATAATTTATAATTGGCAGCGTCAAATATAGCTCTGGCTCTCTCAAGCTCCCACCTAGCGCCTCCACGGCTGAGGGCCTTACCCGGAAATGCTTCATGTACTTACTGGAGCAGCTAAGCTAGGAGGTGCGAACTAGAGCGCCTGTACTCCAGGTGAGGGGCGGCTCACACAGCGTCTCACAGTGGGACCATTCTGGAAAAAGGCGGTCAAAAGTCTTTTCTCGCTTTTCCTGACGTTTTCGAGGTTAGGTGTCCTAGGAGAAGTTTCATAAAAAAGTATACTGCATCTAATGACATTTTCTTATAATTAGATATTAAGGGGATAACAAATTTGAAAAAATTATTTTTTGATAGGAACTAGATAGCATGATCATGTGTTCGGCAAAGTTGTAGAACTTTGAATTTCATTAAACTTTGCCAAAGTATCCGCATCATATGGATTGCGAGATATAACTGACTTTCTGTCGTGACCTCCTTAAAATCAGTTTTTTAAACTTTTTGTACACAAAACCTCATCTAACAGGTTCGACATACAAACTTTTGGATACTATCAAAATACGTAACTTTCTAGAAGGTGTAAATATCATATGTTGCTTTTTTTGCTTTAAAAATTGATTTGAAGCATAAATTTTACCGTTTTTACAAGTATTTTTTTCCGTAAACAGGCACTGGCAGCTAAAGTCAGCATCGCTTGAACCGCCATAGAATATAGTATAAGTGTGCCAAAAATCTCGGCCGGGCATTTTGGTTATTTCAATTAAGAATTACATACATATATGCTGGTTTTAGTAAGTTATCAGGGTTTTATTATTCGTATATGTTCACAATAATTTCACAGGACCTCGTCCACGTCTGTTTCGCTATCTGTTGCAAAATTATTTTCGTTCTGGTACTTTTGTAAAAGTTTGTATGCTGCTGGTAACAACCGCATTGATTTTTTTACTGTTCAGTGGCCTTAATATCTAATTATATGAAAATGTCTTTAGATGCAGAATACTTTTTTATGAAACCTCTCCTAAGACACCTAAGCTCGTAACCGTCAGGAAAAGCGAGAAAAGACTTTTGACTGCCTTTTTCCAGGATGGTCCCACTGTGCGTATGTGTCGGAACGGGCAGATGAATATGAAATGCTGTATCTCGCAACCCGATCAGGAGGGCATAACAAGATTATATCTGTTTTATAACACATTATGATATTTTTAACATATTGTGTTACAACTCGAAAAAAAAACTAATTAGGATGCAATTTCAAGTTTGTAACAGATTCAGATACAAGTAGCACATTGAGTTATTGATGAGCTATTCAGATTCCACCACTAAGAATGACACGTTTCGCTTTAATAACAAATTATGTTACTTGCAAATTACTTTTATAACAAAATATATTACTTGCAAAAATTATTTTAATTACCGTTATCATTTCAAAAGTATATTAAATACGTCACTTCACAGTTACTAATACTTGCTAATATATCTTTATTTGCTGTGCTATTTTTGGAATATCTTGAAATGTTGACAATTAACCTTTAACATAATGTGTTACAATTAAGGTAAAATCATTACAGGGTTTGTTATGAATCAGGTATTAATTAGAGGCAGTTTAGTTATAATTTTTGATATTTTAACCACTTATGGAGGCTAATTTATAACAACGGTTGTTATAATATATTGTAATATATCTAATTAATAACAACTTAAAGGCAAATTCTTCAATTACAGTCTAATAAACTTATACGCACCGACAAATGATAAATCCGATGATGCTAAGGACGAGTTTTACGACAGTTACGATGTTATCGATGTACGGTCTTTTCGGGGACCAAATATTGACTCTGACCACTATTTCGTTGTGAGTAAGATTCGCGCAAGGCTGTCGAACACGGCGAAAACTCGCACTGAGAGGACGCTGCGTTTCAACATCCAGCGGTTAACGGCAGACGACGTAGCAGTGGAGTACGCCAGGAAGCTTGACCAACGAATGGCAGAACAGCAGGTAGAAGGAGAAGATATAAATGGGCTGTGGAGGAACATCCATGGTGCCATCGAAACAGCTGCAAGAGAGGTGGTAGGCACGACGCGTGGAAGACAGCGTAACAGCTTCTTTGATGCCGAATGTCAGAGAGTGACAGATGAAAAGAACCAGGCCAGGAGTCACATGCTCACGGCGGCAACGCGTCAGAACAGAGAGAGGTACAGAGAGACTAGAGCTGCGGAAAAAAGAATCAATCGTCTAAAGAAACGCGAGTACGAGGAGCACGTGCTCGCCGGCGCGGAGGAGCGATACGCCAGCAACGACACACGGAGTTTCTATAAAACGGTGAGATGCAGGAATTTTGCCATGCCTGTGATATGCAATGATAGTGCTGGCAACCTGCTTACGGACAAAACGGCGGTAGCAGCCAGGTGGAAGGAGCAGTTCCAGACACTGTTGAATGGAGAGGTAAATGCGGAAATCAGCAGGGACACGATAGGAATTGCCAGCGATGGTCAAGGTTAAAGGAAGAGGTTAAAAAGGCAATCAGTGAGCTGGAAAAAGGTAAGGCTGCTGGGAAGGACGGTATCCCGGCCAAACTTCTAAAAGCGGGGAGCGAGCGGCTGTACGAAGAAATCCACCGGATCATTGTCAGGATCTGGGAGGAAGAACAAATGCCGGAGGAGTGGTTGGATGGCCTCATTTGCCCAATTTTCAAAAGGGGACATCGACTGGAGTGTAAAAACTATCGAGGAATTACATTGCTCAATTCTGCCTACAATGTGCTTTCCCGTATCCTGCTCTGCAGACTGTAGCATTGCAATTCATGAATGAACTGTTTTGAAGGGTTGAACTGAGAAAGACAAACACTGTCAGCAGTTCAGTAGTTATGTCCATGGGCTGACAGATAAAAGAATAATACCAGTGCGGGTAAAACAGTATGCGCTGAATGTGTTTTATATTCGCCTTAATGCAGGGCTGACAATTTTTCGAGCACTGGTATAAGCCTAAAAGATGAACTAGAAGAAACTTTAATTCGAAAAACTTGCGAGAAAATTTTATTTGCATAATTTCCTAAGACCTTAAGCTTAATGTGCATTTGATTTATTATACCGAGGAAATAAAATATTCGAAATAGATGTCGGGCGCTTTAGTCCCCCCTAGAATTAAGCGCTAGTTCCGCCAATGGTTAAACTTATTCTAGAAAATTGAAAAACAAAAGTGGTTTTATTAGTATCTTAATTGAAAAAGTAAACTATTTTAACAGCCCGAATGGTGTTAATTGCTTGCAAAAGAAAATATTAGTTTAGCTGGTGTCGACAATTTAGCATAAGGATGGTGTGTTTGCAGGTGATAATGATTGTAATATTTTCAATATAAATAAACAACAATGTGTGTTTGTTTTTGTTTCACCATAACTGAAAAACATGTGCAGAAACTTGTTAAATGAACTAGTGCATGAAAGGGTATGAAAAGGGCCGATTTCGGCACTCTCTGTTTTTTTGTTTCAAGAAGAAGAAACACCATGAAATAGATGTGCAAGTGAAGTAATAGATTGGTAATAAAAATTTCTTCAGTATATGCAGAAGTAGCGCCACAATAGAAATAGGCCTGGTGTCGTCCACTGACGTTAAGAAGCAAGCTCATTCTACTATCGCGTTAGCTTATTTTTTAATGTTAACAATAAAAGATACTTGAATCCCAATAAATAGTTTAAGCATTAACATTACTAAATATGATCGAGTAGGTACAAATAGTCAAAAGTTATTTTTGAGCATCTTCTACGGTGGTCTATATTTAGATCAAAGTTATATCAAATTTGGACCAGCGAAATTGAAAATAGTACTGACGAAATTGATCTATTTAGATCAATCCGCAGCGGTGATCTGAATATTTCCTGTTGCGAATCGACAAAAGGGTGCATGATGTAAATAAACCAAAGGATGGTTCGATTTCGCCTTTTTGTCTGTTTATGCCAGATATGAAAAATGCATATTCAACTCCAAGGAATAAAATCAAAGCATTTGTAGTTTAGGATGGATTGATTACTGTAGTTCACAATCAGTCTGCTGAAGAAATGGTGATAGATTTATAAACTTCTCCGTATTTATTGTTGCTTTTCCCTGTCAAATGTCACTCCCCCGTACCTGCAAAATTCGATCTTCTCGCTGTTCCAAATTGAGTCAGAAATTGATCAAGAGTTATACAAGTTGTAAAAAATTTACAACTTCGCTTCGGTATAAAATTAGATTTACAACACCGGTGCGGAAACGTTTTTTTTGTTTGGTCCAAAAATTTGGACCAAAATCAGGTTTTGGATCACCGTAGAATATGCCCTTAGGTTGTGAAAAATTTCGTGAAATTTTTAGTAAAAATTTAACAGATCAGTTAGACTCAAAATAATGCACACGTCCTTTTTACGTGAAAAATCACGCAAATTTCTCAACCGGGAGTTACATATTTTTCAGTTGATCATATTGGAAAAAATAATAATACCGATCTGGTTCTTTTTCCATTTAAAATTTAAAAGTTTTGTCTGGAGTTACATTTTTTTTTACTCATTTTGAATTGACATTTGTAAATTGTATTGTTGTACAATTGTACATGTTCTGTGCTTTTGTTTAACTGTTGCATCACAACAATTTATTTTCATTATTTTTTTATTTTAAAGTTAATTTTTATTCTAAACAACTCATCTTTCAGAATTATTGGAATGAATATATAACATGCACCGAAAAAAGATTTTTAGGACCTGGATTCTTCTATCTATGCATTGACAGTGCACATATTTGCATATTTCATAGCTTGATTATAAATGTTGAATCAATGTTCAATGAACTGCCGATATCGGCTGGTGTCATTGATAAAAGTTGCGATTTCCTAAAAAGTGAAATGCAAGAGCGTGCACGTTTCATTCATAATTTATAGGTTTCGATTTCGATCGGATAATCGTTTGGCTTGAATAAGTTCAAGGTTTCGAGTGGCAATAAAATCACTTCCTACCGAATGAAAGAACATGTGGGTGGGAGTCAAAATGACATGACATGGTCACAGCTAAAATATTTACACATACACATGGTAGGAATCCAGAGTGTCACTTGTCTATTTACGTTACGCTGCTTCCCATCGTTACCAAAGTGTTCATGTAAACATTTTGGATTGATTGGATTGAGTATAACTGGAAATATTTTGATTGTTTGTACGTGTGATAAAAGCGCTCGAATTTATTTGGAGTTCAGAATAGAAGTCTGCAATATTAGAATGTATCCTAAAACTAGAACTTAATCTTCGAAGAGTTTTTGTAGGCATTTTAGATTAATATGAGCGGGGCAGCGCTAATTCCGGTGCATTCTAGTTAACTTGAAAGTTATCTCACGCATGTTGTATAAGCATAGCTGCCCTACGCAATGTTTGCCAAGTCGAAGTGTGCAGTTTATGCTCTCTTTAAACTTCATTTGCATTTAATCATGTCAACGATTGACACTAATATATGCACCTACCGCCTAGGTGTAACCTTAACGAGCGAGAAGCATGCGGCCATGCCTCTTATCGGGGACGTTTTCGGAAACAGTGTTGTAGCGGTCTTTAGTGTGCAGTTAACATTGAAAAATATACAATCGAAGTGCCCTTTACCCCTATCTCCCCTTGCGGTAAAGATAGCGCATGTTGTTGCTCTTGATCGGCTATATGCTGCGTCTTATCTCGATTTGCACGTGCGTGCTTTTCCACTGTCTCGCGAGTACGCGTGCGGCGTGCCCTTTCGCCACCATCCATACAGCTTTGCTGGTCGGCAGCCGACAGCGCGTTGGAAAACCTGCCCGGCTAAGCACATATGGATACAATTACGTGGTTAACTTTCTCACACCGTACTGGATTTGACCGGTGTCACCGTCGCAGGCAGTGTATAGGTAATGATTCGAATTAATTTTCACCTACTAATCTGCAGCGTGTTACGCTGAAGTCGCACGCACTGGGCTTTATTTAATTGATGAAACACAACCAGTTACTTACCACCCAAGGACGATCGGGTTTGCGTCGGTTTGCGCACTTGATACAACTTGAATAGGAATAGGATGTTCGGCGGAACGTGAGAATCCGGTATGCGCTTTTGATGATGATTAATCGGTAGTATAGTGCCAGCTGTTATTGCAATTTATTGAAGGAAATAGTCACCAGTTACTTTCTTTTGGGTGATCATTCTGATTTTTTTTGAAGAATATCGTTTTAGAACTGGCAAGGTTTTAGGTAAGAAATATTATTAGAAAATTACGTAGCTGTAATAGTAGAATATCAACAGATTTTCATCTGATCACCCAAAACCGAATGCAAATGTTTTGCGTTTCGCATCCCGATCAAAAGAAAATAACAAATTAATAACAGAATGAGTGCTAAATAACAAGTTTTTTATAGCAAAACCTGTTTTGCATTTTGTTACAAAATTGGTCTCATTCCCAAGTAACAATTCTAAAACCACTTGGTTTTACTTGAATTTTATATGGGTTTTATTGCGGTAGTAATCATTATCTCTGGTATTATTGTAGTCAGTGATGTAGTCAAGATTTTAGCTAGGGGGGGGGGAGCAAACCATTTTTTTATTAGAGAAGTGTTAAACCAAAGTGGTTAGCTCGCCCCTGAAAGGGGCGCCAAGCTATTATGAACAAAACCATTTGTTTAAGAAATATATTTAATGATGATAGGATTTTCTCTCGAATAATTTATTAACTTAATTAATTTATTTAACTAAGCATTCATGTAATACAAGTAACCTTCTAATGGTTTTCAAAAGTTTGCGTACAATATGATTTTTGCTAATTAGTTTGTTGTTGAGAAGAATTTTTACAAGATTTTTTAAAGAGTGCATTGCTTCTGGCAATGCCCCCCCTGGCTACGTAGCTGATTATAGTATTACGCAATACCAAGAAGATACGAGTCAAAATATAATATAAAATCATAATTAAACTGTTAATAAAGCGAATTTATTGCGGTTGCTTATATTACCGCGATAAAACTAATTAGCTGCACCACGTCTCTTATAAACTTACCGTACGTATGGCGTAACAATACAATATGGCGCATCAATCAAAATTGATCTTATTACGGTTGCTTGTCAAACTGCAATCAATCTGTTAGTTATATTGTGCCTTGCAGCAATTTAACGAATCCTACGCAAATTCATATTTTAATAATAATTATCCTGTGCTAACCAATATATTGAAAATATGCTTGTCCAAACAAGGAGGGGTACAGAGGTGAGGTAATAGTAGTATGGGAAAGCCACCATCACTTCAAATGCCACTTGCCAGTGTATGTAGGTAGAATTACAGTAGATCCAAATTTGATTATCAAATGAATTTTACACTAATGCTGTTACAGAAGGGCCAAGCGGGATTGGGCGGACCCACAAACAGAGGCACTTGTGCGCATTCCGGGGTTATAAGAGTCGCCTTCCAGCATTAGGATCGCTCCATGTAATAATCAATTTCACTGTACCACAACTCATTCACAACTTTAACCCACGTGATGATTTGTTCGTGAGAATTGAGAACTGCCATATTTGCTTCAAACTTTAAGGATTCAGGATTCACTCCATCGTCCAGCCTTCCACATTATATATGGGCAAAGATAGAACAATCTCACCAGCAGTTCTTCGAATGGAATAGAGTTGCGTCTTTTGAGGTTCCATAATTACTTCTAATAATTGATTTAATTTTTTCATCTATTATCCATGTGCAGTATTATAACTCGTTTTGGTCAAAGTTTTTACTATATCGCAGGAGATGCTTCATAAGCTAAAACGAAAAAAAATAATTAAAATAAATTATATTGGGCTTACCTATTAGCAAGGCCGTATGGCTCCGCTGTCTGCCCAAAACCGCGGTTTTGAGATCAGGCAGCCGGGAACCACCCAGCATCGCACATCCTAGCTTGGCTACTCCAAAGAGCATTACCAGGTATGGCCACGTGGAGGCGCTAGGTAGGGGCTTGGGCTGGCTAGAGTTATATTGGACGCTCCTCATTTGCCTTCCCCATTTCATACCCAGGAGGGGTACAGAGGTGAGGTAATGACGAAAAACTGATGGAGCAAATTACTGAATTGCAAACGTGTGTGGAGCACGCGGAAAAAAATCACCCTAATATTTTTCGCGTGGATGTCTGAGAAGGTGGAATCTCCGCAATAAGGCTTGTTCGCGACAAAATATGGACACCTCAATTTTTCAATAAAACAAATTTGCTAGAAGTTTAATCCATGAAACAATTTTATATCATTTATGTGTGTATCGTTAATAGTTATCAAACAAATTAACATTACTTATTTCGTCTGCATGAAAAATTGGCGAACTTTGGAGTTTACCTTTGCCATGAGGGTCAGTGCAGACTTGTTGGCAACCAATTTAGCTGCGTTTGCACAAGATTTTCGAAATTTATCTATAGTTGTTGCTTGTTGTTTGTGCTGGGACAGCTCTCTCTTCACTAAAGCCCAATACCGCTCGATGGGGCGTAACTCTGGACAGTTAGGTGGATTCGCCTCCTTCGGTACAATATGGACTCCATTAGCATCATACCATTCCAAAACTTCTTTGGCGTAGTGACAAGATGCCAAATCAGGCCAAAACAACGAGGGTACATCATGGCTGTGTAGGAACGGTAACAATCGTTTCTGCAGGCATTCTTCACGGTATATTTCCTTGTTAACCGTTCCCGTAGTGATGTAACTTTTGCTTGCTCGACCTCAGCTGCATATGGCCTGCCATACTGAATATTTTTTGGGGAACTAGGCTTTCTTCTTTGTCCTCAACTGCACTGCAACGCTATTCCGTTTCATGGCAGTGTATAAAGATATACCAGGAAGCTGTTTAAAGTCTTCTAGGACATACGTTTCATCGTCCATTATAACGCATGGAAACTTCGTTAAATATTCGCGATAAAGCTTACGAACGCGTTTTTGGCCGTCGTATTTTGCTTATCATTACGGTTTGGCACAGTCCTCATCTTGAAAGACTTAATGCCTTGTCGTTGCTTAGAAGTGTGCACGAATGTTGGCGATATTTTTATTTTACGAGCAATCCTAGATGCTCCAGCCAGCCCGCTTGTTATCACAGAAGCAGCTGCGAATGTGCCATCCTTACCTGGCGTCGGTCCCCATTACTCGATCACAAGTGATATCGTTATAGCAGCAGCAAAACGTTTGAAATGTTCTTCGAATGCCGGCCCCGATGGAATTCCAGCCGTTACGCTAAAGAACTGCATCAATGCTATTGCATCTCCACTTGCATCAATATTTGACTGCTCATTGGCCACTGGTGTTTTTCCTAGCTGCTGGAAAAATTCTTACGTTTTTCCGGTTCACAAGAAGGGATGCAAGCGATCCGTATCCAACTATCGAGGAATTGCCGCTTTGTGTGCCTCTTCGAAGCTTTTTGAACTAATTGTTCTTGAATTTTTAACGCAGAAATGCTCGCCATATATCTCGCCAGATCAACATGGTTTCATCCCAAAGCGATCGACTACCACCAACCTTGTGGCATTCACTTCTTTTGTCATTCGCCATATAGAGAAAGGCTCGCAAGTAGACGCCATCTATACTGATTTGTCGGCTGCATTTGACAAAATGGATCATGATATTGCATTGGCTAAATTCGAGAGATTGGGTATTTCTGGTAGCCTACACTCCTGGTTGCGTTCGTACCTGACTGGACGGAATATGTCCGTTAAGATAGAAGATTTTGTTTCGCCTTCGTTTCCAGTTAAGTCCGGAGTTCCACAAGGCAGCCATCTTGGCCCGTTTCTTTTCCTGTTATACATGAATGACGCAAACTGGATCCTGGATTGTTATAAAAAATCTTACGCTGACGACCTGAAACTTTATTACGTCATCAACAAACCAAGCGATGCCCTCTCTCTTCAACAACAACTCGTAGCATTTGCAGCATGGTGTAAAACAAATCGGATGGTTTTGAACGCTTCTAAATGCTGTGTTATTTCTTTCGGCCGCAAACGATCACCAATGCTTCACGACTACATTCTCGATGGTACATCTTTAAAACGTGAGAACACTGTCAAAGATCTTGGTGTACTTCTTGATTCCTCACTGACATTCAAAGATCAAGTGTCATATGTTGTCTCTAAGGCCTCGTCGCAGTTGGGATTCATCTTTCGATTCGGCAAGTATTTCCAGGACGCTTACTGCCTCAAAGCCTTATACTGTGCTTTAGTGCGTTCAACTCTCGAATATTCGTCGGTCGTTTGGGCACCGTTCTATCAAAATGGGATCATCAAAGTCGAGGCCGTCCAACGCAAATTTGTACGCTATGCACTACGACACCTGCCATGGAACGACCGGAATAACCTACCTCGTTATGCTGATCGCTGCAAGTTAATCCACCTTGACTCACTCAGCGTTAGGAGAGATGTCGCCAAGGCTTGCTTCATCAGCGACTTACTAACGTCCTACATCGACTGCCCTGAACTTCTAGGCCTCTTGGACGTGAACATCCGCAGACGTGCTCTTCGTTCCCATATGTTCCTCGATATAGGGAGATCCAGGACAAACTATGGGATGCATGAGCCAATAAAAAATATGTGTCGTGTATTTGAGAATTGTTTCGAGTGCTTCGATTTTAATTTGTGTAGACGTGTTATTAAAAGTAATTTTGTAAGAGCGTTATCGGTGTGATGTTAAAAGATGTTTGTATTATTTGTAAGTAAATTTAAGTGGAGTCATTGGGGTTGTTTTTAACCTGTTGACTGTATATAAATAAATAAATAAATAAATAAATAAATGGTACGTACAGAAAGATCTGATCTGCTCCGTAATATTTGTTTTACCTTCGCATCTATGTGGTGGTTCCTCAGATCCGTTTTTGTTCCACTTCTTTTCTTCCTAGCTGTTGTCAAGCGAGTATCGAACGATTTTAAAACACTGTGAACAGTGCTTGGAGGAAATCCAAGCTTTTTGGCAAGTTTTCTTAACGAGAGATCCGGATTTTCATTGCGACCGCACACAATTGCTTTTCGCACCTGCTCTTCTTTCGACGCCACTTTACGCTGAGCGCTTGTAATATAAACAAGTGTTTATATTCAGAAAGAACAGACATACAGGGGTTAGACAAAATGATCGGGACAGGCAAAATTTTGATGAATATCAAACGGCCATAACTTCCACAAAAATTGGACAATTTCAGATGAAACCAATTGCATTCGACAGGGAAATCTTTCTAGTTTTTCTAAAATATTTCAAAATTCGCAATAGTCAGCGGACACCAGAGATATTCTGGGCTATCTGGGGGTATGTCAAAAACTTGTTTTTTTCATCGCTTGTATCTTTTTCTGTCATGGAAATTTATTCATATTCATATTTTAACCCAAAACTAGATTTTATTTCCAGTCGATTGGTGAAAAAAGAACGGAAATCCGACGAGAAACAACCAAGTTACAGCCATTTTCGTAAAATCAGTACTAGTAACATCTATTTCTCTGGCCAGTAAGGGACATGACGCAAACCATGTCAATATGAGCATCAAACGTTAAGGTTTTATGAGCCATTGACACTGGAAGCATTCCCAGGTTCGCAGCGTGCCATTGCAACCCTGTAGCAAGTTGTAGGTACCCCGGCGGAAGTGGTCGTTTCAGGGAATATTCGAAATCATGTCAATATGGGTGTCCAACTTCAGGATTTTAAGCCTTCGTAAATTTTTGAAGTTTGACATCCATATTAGAATGGTTTTGGTCATGTTTTAAAATGGTCATAAAGATAAGACATTGCTGGCAACATTTCCAGAACTGATTTCACTAAAATGGCCATATCTTAGTTGTTTTTAGTCGGATTTCCGTTCTAATTTGACCGATCGACTGGAAATGAAATCTAGTTTTGGGATAAAATATGAAAATTAATAAATTTCCATGACAGAAAAAGATACAGGTGATTAAAAAAATCAGTTTTTGACATACCCTCAGACAACCCGGAATATCTCCGGTGTTCGCTGACTGTTGCGAAATTTGAAATATTTTAGGAAAACTAGGAAAATTTTCCCTGTCGAATGCAATTGGTTTCATCTAAAAATGTTCAATTTTGTAAAAGTTATGGCCGTTTGAATTTCATCAAAATTTTGCCTGTCCCGATCATTTTGTCTAACCCCTGTACGTCTATCACTCTGCAAAATATTTCACTCATTGTTAATGTATTTCCAAAGCTGTGTGTGTTTAGGAGTGTCCAAATTTTGTCGCGAACAAGCGTTATATAGCTATTAAAAACGTAACACCATGATCAATCAGATTTATATCTGATATTATGAGGAATATTAGATTTAAACACCGACATCATTTTTTTATGCGAGGTCATATTGCCATGTTCTAGTAGTCTGTTTTAGCTCTCAAAGAAAAATTAATCATAGTAAAGTGTTTTACAGAAAGAAAATTATTATCTATTGATTTTCATGTCAGGAAGCAACTAAATTTGGTTAAAACGACCAGTTTTCGAAAATTGCAGAATTTCGATAGAGCGCTGATTCGTACGTATCTACGTCTGCGTATTATATATACGTACTAGCTGACCCGACAAACTTCGTATTGCCACAAATTAACCTGTGTTGTACATAAATCATGAATCTCGGATGATCTTTGTCACAATCTCGAGTTTTGCAAGCCCCCCAGTGGGCGGCGCTTCCGACGGCGGGTCACCGGCAACACTCGCGACCGTCTCGTCCTGAATGATCTAGTGTTATTATAGATAGTTTTTGTGGTCTTGTATTGACTAATGTTTTATGGAAGAGTCTCGAATTTCTCGAGTTCGATTAGTTTTTGAGTTTCGCAAAAATTTCTGTTTTATTTGTATGAGAGTCCATATCCCCCTACCACAGGGGTGAGAGGTCTCTAACTATCGTAAAATAAATTCAAGACTCCAAAATCTCCCACATGCCAAATTTGGTTCCATTTGCTTGATTAGTTCTAGAGTTATGAGGAAATTTGTATTTCGTTTGTATGGGAGCCCCCCCTCTTAAAAAGCTAAGGGGTCCAAATTCATCATAGAAAAAATGGTTGCCTCCAAAAACACCCACATGCCAAATATGGTTTCATTTGCTTGATTAGTTCTCGAATTATGAGGAAATTTGTATTTCATTTGTGTAGAAGCACCCCCTCTTAAAGTTGAGAGGGGTCCTAATTCACCATAGAAAATATTTTTGCCTCCAGAAACCTCCACATGCCAAATTTGGTTCTATTTGCTCGATTAGTTTTCGAGTTATGAGGAAATTTGAATTTCATTTGTATAGGAGCCCCCCCTCCTAAAGTGGGTAGGGCTCCCAATTCATCATAGAAAAAATTTTTGTCTCCGAAAACACCCACGTGCCAAATTTGGTTCCATTTGCTTGATTAGTTCTCGAGTTATGAGGAAATTTGTATTTCGTTTGTATAGGAGCCCCCCTTTCTAAAGTGGGGAGGGGTCCCAATTCATCATAGAAAAAAAATTTGTCTCCAAAAACACCCACGTGCCAAATTTGGTTCCATTTGCTTGATTAGTTCTCAAGTTATGAGGAAATTTGTATTTCGTTTGTATAGGAGCCCCCCCTCTTAAAGTGGGGAGGGGTCCTAATTCACCATAGAAAATATTCTTGTCCTCGAAAACTTTCACATGCCAAATTTTGTTCCATTTGCTTGATTAGTTCTTAAGTTATGAGGAAATTTGTATTTCATGTGTATAGGATCCCCCCCCCCTCCTAAAACGGGGAGGAGTCCCAATTCATCATAGAAAAAATTTTTGTCTCCAAAAACACCCACATGCCAAATTTGGTTCCATTTGCTTAATTACTTCTCGAGTTATGAGGAAAATCGTGTTTCTTTGGTACAGGAGCCCCCCCTCTTAAAGTGGGGAGGGGTCCTAATTTACTATAGAAAATATTCTTGCCCTCGAAAACTTTCACATGCCAAATTTGGTTCCATTTGCTTGATTAGTTCTCGAGTTATGAGGAATTTTGTATGGATGCCCCCCCTTTTAAAGAGGAGAGGAGTTATAATTCCCCTTATAAAGAGGGGAGGGGTCTCAATTTACCATAGAATAAATTCTTGTCACCGAAAACACCCGCATGCCAAATTTTGTTCTATTTGCTTGATTAGTTGTCGAGTTATGCAGAAATTTGTGTTTCATTAGTATAGGAGCCCCCCCTCTTAGTGGGGGGAGGGGTTTCTAACCATCACTAAAACCTTTCCTGGCCCCAAAAAATCTCTACATGCATATTTTCATGCCGATTGGTTCAGTAGTTTTCGATTCTATAAGGAACATACGGACAGACAGACAGACAGACAGACAGACAGACAGACAGACAGACAGACAGACAGACAGACAGACAGACAGACAGACAGACAGACAGACAGACAGACAGACAGACAGACAGACAGACAGACAGACAGACAGACAGACAGACAGACAGACAGACAGACAGACAGACAGACAGACAGACAGACAGACAGACAGACAGACAGACAGACAGACAGACAGACAGACAGACAGACAGACAGACAGACAGACAGACAGACAGACAGACAGACAGACAGACAGACAGACAGACAGACAGACAGACAGACAGACAGACAGACAGACAGACAGACAGACAGACAGACAGACAGACAGACAGACAGACAGACAGACAGACAGACAGACAGACAGACAGACAGACAGACAGACAGACAGACAGACAGACAGACAGACAGACAGACAGACAGACAGACAGACAGACAGACAGACAGACAGACAGACAGACAGACAGACAGACAGACAGACAGACAGACAGACAGACAGACAGACAGACAGACAGACAGACAGACAGACAGACAGACAGACAGACAGACAGACAGACAGACAGACAGACAGACAGACAGACAGACAGACAGACAGACAGACAGACAGACAGACAGACAGACAGACAGACAGACAGACAGACAGACAGACAGACAGACAGACAGACAGACAGACAGACAGACAGACAGACAGACAGACAGACAGACAGACAGACAGACAGACAGACAGACAGACAGACAGACAGACAGACAGACAGACAGACAGACAGACAGACAGACAGACAGACAGACAGACAGACAGACAGACAGACAGACAGACAGACAGACAGACAGACAGACAGACAGACAGACAGACAGACAGACAGACAGACAGACAGACAGACAGACAGACAGACAGACAGACAGACAGACAGACAGACAGACAGACAGACAGACAGACAGACAGACAGACAGACAGACAGACAGACAGACAGACAGACAGACAGACAGACAGACAGACAGACAGACAGACAGACAGACAGACAGACAGACAGACAGACAGACAGACAGACAGACAGACAGACAGACAGACAGACAGACAGACAGACAGACAGACAGACAGACAGACAGACAGACAGACAGACAGACAGACAGACAGACAGACAGACAGACAGACAGACAGACAGACAGACAGACAGACAGACAGACAGACAGACAGACAGACAGACAGACAGACAGACAGACAGACAGACAGACAGACAGACAGACAGACAGACAGACAGACAGACAGACAGACAGACAGACAGACAGACAGACAGACAGACAGACAGACAGACAGACAGACAGACAGACAGACAGACAGACAGACAGACAGACAGACAGACAGACAGACAGACAGACAGACAGACAGACAGACAGACAGACAGACAGACAGACAGACAGACAGACAGACAGACAGACAGACAGACAGACAGACAGACAGACAGACAGACAGACAGACAGACAGACAGACAGACAGACAGACAGACAGACAGACAGACAGACAGACAGACAGACAGACAGACAGACAGACAGACAGACAGACAGACAGACAGACAGACAGACAGACAGACAGACAGACAGACAGACAGACAGACAGACAGACAGACAGACAGACAGACAGACAGACAGACAGACAGACAGACAGACAGACAGACAGACAGACAGACAGACAGACAGACAGACAGACAGACAGACAGACAGACAGACAGACAGACAGACAGACAGACAGACAGACAGACAGACAGACAGACAGACAGACAGACAGACAGACAGACAGACAGACAGACAGACAGACAGACAGACAGACAGACAGACAGACAGACAGACAGACAGACAGACAGACAGACAGACAGACAGACAGACAGACAGACAGACAGACAGACAGACAGACAGACAGACAGACAGACAGACAGACAGACAGACAGACAGACAGACAGACAGACAGACAGACAGACAGACAGACAGACAGACAGACAGACAGACAGACAGACAGACAGACAGACAGACAGACAGACAGACAGACAGACAGACAGACAGACAGACAGACAGACAGACAGACAGACAGACAGACAGACAGACAGACAGACAGACAGACAGACAGACAGACAGACAGACAGACAGACAGACAGACAGACAGACAGACAGACAGACAGACAGACAGACAGACAGACAGACAGACAGACAGACAGACAGACAGACAGACAGACAGACAGACAGACAGACAGACAGACAGACAGACAGACAGACAGACAGACAGACAGACAGACAGACAGACAGACAGACAGACAGACAGACAGACAGACAGACAGACAGACAGACAGACAGACAGACAGACAGACAGACAGACAGACAGACAGACAGACAGACAGACAGACAGACAGACAGACAGACAGACAGACAGACAGACAGACAGACAGACAGACAGACAGACAGACAGACAGACAGACAGACAGACAGACAGACAGACAGACAGACAGACAGACAGACAGACAGACAGACAGACAGACAGACAGACAGACAGACAGACAGACAGACAGACAGACAGACAGACAGACAGACAGACAGACAGACAGACAGACAGACAGACAGACAGACAGACAGACAGACAGACAGACAGACAGACAGACAGACAGACAGACAGACAGACAGACAGACAGACAGACAGACAGACAGACAGACAGACAGACAGACAGACAGACAGACAGACAGACAGACAGACAGACAGACAGACAGACAGACAGACAGACAGACAGACAGACAGACAGACAGACAGACAGACAGACAGACAGACAGACAGACAGACAGACAGACAGACAGAAATCCTTCTTTATAGGTATAGATTATGCACGTTAAAATTTAATGTGCATGTGCTGCAAACCAATGTATACTGCTACAATTTATTAATTATTCTATGGGATATTGCCTGTTTCAGAATGTTTTAGAAACAGTCCGTATTACTTAGTTGTCGCGCCGCGCCCCCGCGAGCGAAAAGCTACAATGATGTACTCTGGATGTCGCAACATTTATACTAGCCTACCTACCATGAATTACTTCCAACTTCACGGTTCTTGTTAACAATGTCCTACCTATAACATCCAGTTCCTGCTCTTAGGTAATGGTTCCAACCAGCCGTAACGGACAATAAAACTTTACGCTCCAATTTAAAATAAAATGCTACATAACACCCGTACTTCTTCTTAAATTTGAAACTAATTCGCAGTGGTTAAAAAAAGTTAAAAAAGTGGCTTGGCTCTTTGTTACTAACTTAGTTAGCAACATGAAAGAATTTAGTTGCGTTGCAGACTTATGTTTTGATCAATGTCAAATAGAAACGTATAAATTGTCGGAAAATTTATGCGAAAGCAAATAGTGATTATAGAATACAAATATGACTTGCCTTACGTAGCACGTTCATCTACTCATAACTTGGTGATTCGATAATCGACATCACTTTGAGTAATTACCCTCTCTAAGTTCAATCTCAAGCTCTAGTTAAAACACCTTTTACCTCCTAATAGTTTTTCTATGCAGACTCAAGCCTTACTGCCAGTTTTCCTTCATTTATTACGCGTATTTCACCGCTTCCACTCATACAATGTAGTGACAAGTGTAAATAATCTTTGCTAGACAAGGCCCAATAGGCCAACGAATGCGAACTAAACCAGATCCCAACCAATTGGACACGACACAAATTAACGTGTCTCGTACACCATTGATGGAAAAATTACGTCGCGAAAAATTCACCCCGTAGGACAATAATAACCGTAATCATGGGCTATTCGGAGGTTTCTCATTTACAGATCGAAGAAGCACCACCCAAAAACGAGTGCGAGTTCAGTCCGACGACGGACACTTGTGCATCCCGCAAGAGACCCCGTCTTGCGAACCGGTCCCAACCGGCTGCAGCACCAACTGCACTCCGATCGGAATCGTACCTATTATGTCTAAATTGCCCCATCAAGCATGGTACCGCTTAGTAATTGCAATTTGCACAACAGGTTTTGCGCTGCTTTTTGGCGTCTCTCTTTCCGCCTGTTTGATGAAAGCGAACCTTGCCAAAAAGAATCGAACGAGAAGGTCTTTAAATGAGCCCCTCGCTACCTCGTCGTGCGATCGATCCGTCGCACTTATATGATCGACGACGACAACCTTGGCGTGTCGTTGAGCGACGACGACGACGATGGACGGGGGCTCGTTTTATTTCATTCAACAGTAGGTAATGCGAAACACTGTTTTAGGTGCAGTTTGGAACCAAACCTGACTGCATCGTGGGAATTATCGGAAACTGGTTTTCTTTCAGGAGAGGAGTTTTCCCGGGTAATTTCAGAATCGTCCGATTGCTCTTTGTCTTCTGGTGGTTGATAATTGATGGATCGGATGATACGGAGGATGACTTGTTGAACCTCTCAGAGGTTGAATCCATGGAAGGTCTGGCTGGAAAGGTTAATCGTAGCGCACGACTAAACTTGTTGAACCTCTCAGAGGTTGAATCCATGGAAGGTCTGGCTGGAAAGGTTAATCGTAGCGCACGACTAAAGAAAATGAATTGATAGTTAACAAAATTGTTTAAACAAACGACTAAAGCACAGCTGTTTCCAAAACTGCAAATTTGGAAAATTTCCCCAATTTTAAAGCGGACTTTCCGGCGTTCCGGCAAAACAACTTGCTTGTTTGCGTCGGGTTGCTGCAGTGGAGAATCCGCTGATTTCGGTGTACAATGGAGGTGTTAATGGGCTGAGGAGTGTTTTTTGTGTTAATTAAATTACGGTTTTTTGCCGAATATTCTGAAAATATGCGCATATCTTTATTTCACGGCTTGTTTAATGTAATTTCGTAGGTGGAAATAGGTCATTTTACAGTCGAAAATATGACTTCATGCAAAAATTTTGCACTTTTACACTTTGGCTAATATTTGACACCTGGGTTTTTACAGTTACGGCTGATAATCCCTACAGTCACGTCGTCACGAGTACTTACTAAAGGCAGCACTAGTTAAAAGAAAGCTTTTAGTGTGTTGCTGTCCTGTGGCTATTGAACAAGAGTATTTGTGCTCACAAGCTTAGTAAGCTTGATGAACTACGCCATTGCAAAACTAAATGTTGCTTGTTTGAGAGTCTTGGCTCAATAGGAGAATCGACAGAGTCAAGCGATATAGTTCTTGGAAGGAGATTGTTAAACATCATTGGTACGTTACAAATGATGTTGTTTGCCGACCAATTACCTTTTGGCCTTTCATACAGGAGCTGATAAACGTGCCCAATCGTTAAGTTTGTACAACTCCCTTTGTCAAGATAGGCCCATTACTATGAACGGTTGTTCTGCAGAAATAGGTAGTAGTTTTATACATACATACATACATACATACATACATACATACATACATACATACATACATACATACATACATACATACATACATACATACATACATACATACATACATACATACATACATACATACATACATACATACATACATACATACATACATACATACATACATACATACATACATACATACATACATACATACATACATACATACATACATACATACATACATACATACATACATACATACATACATACATACATACATACATACATACATACATACATACATACATACATACATACATACATACATACATACATACATACATTTATACATACATACATACATACATACATACATACATACATACATACATACATACATACATACATACATACATACATACATACATACATACATACATACATACATACATACATACATACATACATACATACATACATACATAAAATATTATTCAAACACTTAAAGTCCGTCTACCTAATGAAAACTTTACAGTCTGAATTAGGAGTAAACCTCAAAGACTAAAGTCTTTAATTAATCAAACCAAGTCGAATTCCACCGTAACTGAGTTAAGTCATTGGTGAGTTTGAGTTCAGCATCCGTCGTTCGCTGTGTCTTTGTCGCTGCTGCCGTTTACCGATCGTGTTGCCCTCCGAATTAGCGTTGCATTGACCGTACCGCCCTGATCTCGATCCGCTCAGGCGCAACCGCTCGATTCGAACCGTACAACTTTCGCGAACTGGCTGATTAGGCAGCAGAACCGTGTCTCAAACTAACGCACCGGCTTATGTCATCGATATGAACCGAGCGCTAATCTAAATACACTGCAACAATACTGCGAACTAACAAACAAGAGCAACAGTAGAACTTGAGATGGAATAAGAAAAAAAAATCGAAACGAATTCGGAATTCCACATTCCACAAAAAAAAAGAAAATATTTGTTTTCGTTAAACACTCAAGCAGTTCAAACGATTATGCACACCGGAATGGTATTTACGATGATGATCATGATGATGATGAAACGTACGAGACGGTGATCACAATGCCACAGCTGGCGAGGAAACCGGAAATATAAACCACACACCCACTATCTGCTGTTTTGATTCACAGCATTGAAAAATGCTGACAGCTGCTGGGGCGCTTCTGGTTCGCTGATTGCATATGATGATGATCGGGAACCGGTGCTGCTGCAGAGGTGGAGAAAGACAGAAAAATGTGCTGGCATTTAATAACAACGACGACGAATACAATGGCCAGGCGCAAAAGCACCGATGCGAATGGTCTCTGCACAGACAGACATTGAGCTCGGTCAAGTTCATGGATGTCCAATGTTTATTCCGCTAATATCCAAACTATCTTATCTACCCACAACAACCGCTGACGTTTTTTTTTATTACACACGTTTATGGTAAAAATATGTTTGCAACACTCTCAAGGTCAAACCGCGTTGCTGTCTTCGGAGTGAATGCATTAACGACGATGACGACGACGACGGTCTATTGATTTGGAAACGGCCAGCCGAGCGAGATAGAAGTTTGCAAAAGGTCAGACTCACCGTCCGAAAAAAATAAACGAAAGCGCGAACTTTTCGAGCGTTGCACACACATTTAGCGTTGGTTTGTGGAATTTTGTAAGGTGCTAATCCCTAATGTGGAGATCCTAATTCTGGTCAAACTGGATGGTGTGAAATATTTATTATTTTATCAATCGTTCTCGTGCCATAGAATCGCATCACTCAATTACAAACAATTGTTCCAGTCTGTTCACAAGTGTAGTGATAGAGACTGAACTAATCTGAATACATTGGAGTATTTGTTCGAGGCGGCATTTCTGATGTTTTTAGCAACAGAGTATTTGAATACATATGCTTAGTTGGTTAATAGATTTATACCTAGGCCATAACAGCACAGATAATACATAGAGAACAAATATCAGACTGATACAAATTTTGAAGTTTAATCAAGTATAATAGCAAAATTTAATTAAATTTTGGTTTAAATAAAAGCTTAACCGACATTTGTGCTTTTAAATGTTTGTTAGTTTTCTGAAAAGTATAAATTAAGTTCTGTGTACTGTTTTCTGGTGCTTCGAAGTACTTCAAACCTTGAAGGCGGTTGAGGCAGAATACGCTCGCAATAGGTGAAGGGCCTCAGAGCATACAAATTGATTGGTTTGATGGGGAATGCCAACAAGCGGTGGAGAGGAAGAAAATTGCCTGGAAAAATTATCTGAGTTTTGCAACTAGGGAGAACTTACCTAAATGCCGACGAGCTAGGAACCAGTTGATCACGTTCTTAAGGAGTAAAAAGCGTCAAAAAGAGGACATAGATCGTAAAGAATTAGAACAACTGTTTCGAGCTTATGCTAAGCGTGGAAGTTTTACGAGAAGGTGAACCATTCTCGTAAGGCTCTACACACCGAAACCAGAACTCCAAGAAGTCAAACGAGAAATCGGGTTGCTGAAAACCATCAAAGCCGCTGGTATGGACCGCCTAATGGCAGAGCTTTATAAGCATGCCCGAGAAACGCTGGCAACGGCTCTACACTAAAAGATTTCCTAGATTTGTGAGGAGAAGAAGTTACCAGAGGAATGGATGGAAGAAGTGGTTTGCCTCATCTACAAATAGGGTGTTTTAACTACCGCGGCATAACGCTTCCGCGGACTTAACTTTCACCATCCGAGAGCTCTTGCAAGAATATCGGGAGTACAACGTGCCCACACACCACATCTTCATTGATTTTAAAGCAGCATACGATACAATCGATCGAGACCAGCTATAGTAGATAATGCACGAACTCGGTTTTTCGAATAAACTGGCGCGACTGATCAGAGCTACATTGGATCGTGTGATGTGTTTCGTGCGCATCTCTGGGATACTCTCACAAGTCCCTTTGAGATGCGGCGAGGGTTGAGACAAGATAACGTTTTATCCTGCATGCTGTTCAATATCGCATTTGAGAAAGTGATCCGACAGAGCGGTCAACAAAACGAGAGGCACGATTTTCACTGAGGGTAGCCAATACCTAGGCTTTGCAGATGACTTTGACATATTATTGAGCAATGCGTGTGTGTATGTGCGTGTTTTTTAACGAGTAGGGAAATCTGCTCAGATCAGTGTGCGCGCGGGCGCCTGTGTGTGTGTGCGTGTGTGCGTGTGTGTGTGTGTATGTGACGCTTGACTTTAGTCGTCAGTTTCTCGGAGATGGCTGAACCGATTCGTTTGCTATTACGCTTATTTGAAAGGTGTTATCACCTTGTAGATCACTAAGTATTGAATTGTTTTACGGTCCGACATTTTGTTTAAAAGTTTGTTACCGATCACTTTCAAATAGATCGGTACAATGAAAAAGTTTGTCTAGTTTAATGTCTTAGTTCTTAAGTCTGTAAATATTTTGTTTTGTTTGTATTTGATTGGCTCTAAATATTGTCGTTAATTGTTAATTTTCTTTGCTGTTCAAAATTTTTATTTTTTGTTTAACATAGGTTTAAGTATTCACTAACATCTACTAACATAAAAAACAACCGTTAATTAGGCTACGATAATTTGCGAAAAAAGAGCACCATGTATTGTGGCCGTTCATAAGCCCGTGGAATCACCGCCGGCTGACACCTAGACCTAAAAGAGACCTTGCGAGCCCACCCCGGAACGTGCAGACCAGACGTTGGGGTATTGAACGTGCTTCATACGGAGCCGTGATACCGTCTAGAGGGCGGCCACGACTTATAAACGGTTACAAAAAACCAGAAAGATAAGATGTACCGGAAAAACCGCAACGACAAAAGACGGCAAAATAGTCCGCATTAAAATTGAATCGCTAAACTAACCCCTAGGGATCCTGCACAGCCCTGGAAGTTTAACCGGTTCAGCGAATTGGCGAAAAAAGGGAATTATTGTCGCTAGCGATTGTTAAGCATCCGGTTAAGAAAAGGGAGAGAGGAGATCGTCGGAGATTAGAGGGAGATGGAGGATGTGAAACGGGGAAGATCAAACCGTGTGACAAACTAAGCTCTGGTGAACCCAAATAGCCATTTTTCGAGAAGAATACACTTCGAAGACTTGTGCAGTGCTGTAGTATAGAAAGATAGCAGCTGTTCGTGATTGAGGTGATCCTGTTCAATAGGGGAGATCGTAGCTTCTACAGATGACTGCCCCGAGAAGATAAGCAACGTTACCTGCTTCCGGTTCTGGATTGCCCGGCATTATCGAGCGGATTACCCTCTCTAAGGGCAAGAACACCCATCGAGTAAGATCGTCTGGCCTGTCATCGCTTCGGATACCCGCAATTTGACCGTGAAGCGGTCATGGTATGTAACCTCTCTCTCTCTCTCTCTCTCTCTCTCTCTCTCTCTCTCTCTCTCTCTCTCTCTCTCTCTCTCTCTCTCTCTCTCTCTCTCTCTCGTCCTGCATGTCGTCGATGGGCCCCAATGCGTCGTGTTCCTGATCGGTACCGCATCGTGATCCTAAACCTGGTTCAATAAACGTTTAAGATGGACAATTTCTTTTAAGTCTAAAGAGCCGATCTTTTTCTCTGTCAAATTCTCTTTCGTTGTCCGCTTTAGTTGGTTCGTGACGGTAAGTAATCGTGTGTACTGAGTCCCCAGAACACGCTACGACCCTGAGTAGATAGAGTGAGCTAGCAGGGCAGTGTGAGCTTTCTCATACTTACAAGTTATAAGCAAAAATGTAAAAATTACGTGACATGATTTTCTCCGGAACCGCTCAACTGATTTCAACCATTTTAGTATCAAATGAATGCTCTTGCTACCGCAAATTTTTTGGGAGGGTTGTATCGAAAACAATCAAGCGGTTCAAAAGTTAAGCTTGAAAATGTGCTTTTTCAAGGTGTCAATTAGTCGAGCGTTTCTCAGAGATAGCCAAACCGATTTATGCGCTATTAGACTCATTTGGTAGGTGATATAGTCTCATAGATCACTATTGATTTGTTTTTTTATTGGATGTTTAATTTGAAAGTTATGAGCAGTCGTGTACAGCATAATAAAACATACAATTATTTATAACGATTTTAATCAGATAATTAATTAGATTTCAATTATCTTAGTATCAAACGAGAGGCCTTAACGCTGTGAACATATCTGCTGAATCTTATTAGAATTGGCCTTACCAGTCAAAAGTTATTTGATAAAACATTGATGAAATTATTTAAGCAAACTCTACTGATATGAACCAAATAGAAAAAAAACGCGATCATGTGCTCTAGCGTAAAAATACTTAATTTTCCAGGTGGTGTGTCTTTGGAAAAATTTATTAAAAAAATATGGGGCAACTTTTTACATTAATAGGGTGACCGTAAATCTACCTATTAGGGTGACACAATTTTTTGTTTTTTTTGAATGCGTCCAAAAAAGTACAGTGACTCCACAGAAGTTGTAGAACACAGTAAAATAAGCAACTTTGCTGTACATAGTAACTATCTATCTCTTACTGGTTGCGAAGTGTAACGATTTTTTTTTTAAAGCTACACAATTTTTACACGTCAAAAAAAATTCAGCCAAATCGGTCCTCTAGATACTGAGATACACATACCGTTGCTGAAAACATACTCAAGTAACATTTTTGTTGTATAATAGCCAGAGGTGGGCACCGCTAATCAGCTAACCGCTAACCTTTTAGCCAGCGAGTAGTGCGTTCGCTAGGTTTCAAATCTGTTAGCGCTTTCATTAGCTTCCGATAAGTTAAAGTGCCACTAAATAAACTACTAGCCGCTAATTTTTGAAAATAATAACAAAAATAAGTGTGCGGCTTCTTACAAATTGATAAAATTGTTCATTCATGGCTAGTTGAACTATTTCCAAAAATTATTTTCAAAAATTAGTGGCTGGTAGTTTATTTAGCACTACTTATGTTTATCGGAAGGTAATAGAACAGAACAGGGCTAGCACATTTAAAACCTAGCGAACATGCTACTCGCTAGCTAAAATGTTAGCGGTTAGCTGATTAGCGGTGCCCACCTCTGATAAAAGGCTTCTGAAAATGCAAAACAAACAAGTTTTTCCAGTGAGGGTTTCCCTTAAATATCAATCCAGCCCAAGAACTTTGCACACGATTTTTTGATTGCTTTCAAATATTCTTCAAATTTATCAGTATATTACATAAACATGCATATGTGTTGATGATAACTACCATTACTGTCCATAAATGCATAACAGTCCCATGTGATTTTCCCCCCTTTTGAGATAAGCCTGGGAATCATCTTTAAATTGTTCATGCTTTCAATATTTCATACAGTAATGTTAGGTTTGTACCCAAAATTTTGAAAAAATATCAAACTATGTCAATCACAAGTTACAAATGAACGCATAACAGTCTCAGTAGTGAAAATATAGCAATAAACATCTGCTTTCAGGAAATGCCTGGACCGATTTTACTGAATAACCATCAAATGCAAAGTTTTGTGGCCTAGAAGAATTCTATTGAACAGAATTTGGAACGGATGTACGGTTCCGAAGATATGTCCGGAACAAATTCCGGAATAGAAGCACCTTGAACCATAACAAACCCGTCATGCGACACCTCCAAGTGCTCGAAATTGCAAAACTAGACCTTTGGTAGTCGTATAAAATGTTCAAGACATCACCGGCCACGTCTGAACACGTCCGGGAATGTTCCGGATCGGGGATCAATTTCTGAATTGAACTAAAATACAACATGTGACATCTTTAGGTATTCAAAATTGCAAAAGTTCCGAAGGCGTGTCGGATTCTATCTCGAATGACAAATGAGATGGTATAACAAAGGTTACTTTCACCAATAGGTGGATTAAATCGGGTTTTTTTATGTTATCCTGTTTAGTGTCAAGACTTTAAAACTATTGTTTTACTGCCTTACTTCCGTCGTTTTTGTCGTATATTCATTTACTTTCTGTCATTGTTTTTCCATGTTTTGTCGTCTTTTAGACGCTTTTTGAACGTGTTTTTATTTTATTTTTTATCATTTTTTTTGGCTTTCTTTTGTCTTAGCGTCTTGTTATTTCCGTCGCATTTTCATCGTCTTTACCCTTCAACCAGAAATATGTCAGTATTACTATTAATGTGAATATACTACGGTTAGAGAGCAAGAGCCTGAAAGTGATGACTATCATGCCATTAACGCATATAATGCGAAAGTTCTTTCTCTCAGTAGAACTTTATTACAATCTTTCATATTGATTCTTATAGAATAAAGTTTTGCTACTAGAATTAACTACAAAAAAACTTTCAGCCTTTTCGCTAAAGTGTATGAAAATCAGCGCTTAAGGGGGCATAGGACTTTTTTCACCATATTTTTTGCGTTATTTCAAATATTTTTTTTCTCGATAACGCGAAGGCGAATCGACTCGGGTTATTTGCATTCTAAACATTGCATTTTATACTAATATTTATAATTTTGTTTACATGTGGGAACCTACTCCCTCCTCCCCTAAAGCTGCTTGAACATGATCATTCGAAAAAACAGGAACTGCGGTACCATGAATTGGCGCCCGAAGCTTTATCCGAAATGAAAAATTCCAAAACGGCATGAAAGTATATTAAATTATCTTATCTTTGGCCCATCCTTCTTTTTTAATTCAAACGCATAACAAAATGTCGGATATTCAAACATAAAAGTCAGTTATTTTGGTAGAAAAATTGACTTAAAACGTTTCTAGAAAATTCATAAAATGCAATATCAAAAAAGGGATAGGTCAACGACAAGATAATTGTATAAGCTTTTAAACAGAAAAAGAAGCAAGTGAATTGCTTGAGCCATTCTTGAGATATTTACGGTAGGTACCGACTTTGTAAACTGGTTTCGAAATAAACGGCGTTGAAGTTTTTATTCGCTGCGACATGCGCGATATAGATAGCTTAATAAAAAAATTCGATTATTTAGAATTGAAAATTCCTCCGTAAATGTGGCATTGCTACTACTTGCCGCTTGTGACCAAATTTCTGTACAAAAGGTCGAAACTTCTTTATCAAAAGCGGAAATTTATCGAAAGCGGTGCCTTTAGTATAGATTGCTGTCTGTTCTAAAGCAAACAGTCACTATTCAAATTCGAAAGAACAGTGGTACAACGACAATGGTGTCATCGTGGTTCGCAACGTGTGAAATCCAGCCAATACCCTGTGGCGCTGTGGTCGATTGAGGAATATTGATCGCCTGTAAAGGGCAAACTGCAGAACAAGGCCAGTTGGAACTGCAAGCTAGAACGAATTTAAGAGAAAATGAAATTTGGATGCCAAACAAGTGGAGAAAGAGCTGAGCTAAGGGATATATTCGGGAAAAATCCATAAATTTTAGAAAGTTTTTCGCTTAAAACAAAACAGCAGTGATATTTCAGTTGTAATGTGCCTATAATTTTGAAATAGTTTCTGCGTAGTTTAATTACAACTAGCTGAACCCAGATTTTCATAAAATGACAAAAGGACTATATAGAACCATTTAAGACTAGTACCTCATAAAAATTCGCACCACTCTAACGAGTATCTTGAAATAGGTGAGTCAACCGTTTCACGGGTTTCTAATTGTTCTGTCCCAAAGCCACATGATTCTTAATTAGCGTTAATATGAGGAAAGGCATTGCTTATAGCAGCAGCGACCGACTAAAACAAATTGGGAAAGAAGTAGTTAATCGATAGGCAATACATTATTAATTCAGCTCACGGTAAACTGGAAAATACTGTAGCCATTAATTGATCGTTGCACCTAAAAGGATGCGCGTCCAGAAGATTAAATTCTTTTTGCAGCATCTTTTTGAAATTAGTGTAAGTAAAACTGTACTTAATTCTAGGTGCTAGGGGGAAGGCCTGACAGCCTCTATGGCCGGACACTAAGATTTCTCAAAAACAAAGATTGATCAAAATATTCGGAAAGCATGGGGCAATAGTAAATTGCAAAATTTCAAGGTATCCCAATTATGATGTTTTTGTTTAAAAAGTAAACAAATGAGAACTGTCGAACGGTTCAACCATTCAAATAGAGACAATCGAGTAAATTTCATAAAAGTGCAGTTGCAAATGTTTTTAATAAATAAAGGATGCGATATTTCTGAACGTTGGATTGATAAAGTTATTTGTTCGAAACAGTTTAAATTTGATATGAAAATATAAGATTTTTAAGAAAAAAACTTATTTTTTTGAAATTGTGTCGTGTCCTCTATGGCCGGACACCAAGCTGTCCTCCATGACCGGACAGTAAAATAATCAGTGAAATATTCTTACTTAATCTGGAATTGCTATATCTTTGATTCCTATGTAAAATAAAACTAGTTGAGCAATGCAAAACGTAGAAGAAATCAGAAAAATATTGCACTAAAATATCAGCAAAAATGTCAACCTATCGATATATGCCTTGTAAATGGAGTTGCCCCGTACATTTTTGCATGCATTCCACATTCTCAGCACAGCACTCTTAACAAAAAATTGATGTGAATAGAACTTTATTCAACATTTATACAGCAAACCTTCCAGGACTGGAGTCACAAGGTCTGTGCTGGAGTTTTAAATTGTTCTAGGATTTTTTTCTTCTATTGATGCTGGTTTTAATAGATCAGTTTGTCATGTTCGAGCATAGAGGACAGCTTTCGATTTGAGCTAATGTGTACTCAAAATACTATCTACTTTCAAAATCAACCTTGCAGCGCAAATTTTGTTGCTTTGTATTTTTTTGCTAATAATATTGTTTCTCTCTACATTAAAGTGTAAATAGAAGTAATAAAGCCGGTATTTTTTGTGGTTTATCTTAAAAACCTAAAGTGTCCGAGCATAGACAACTTCCCCCTACGAAATATCGAGCAATTCTCGAGATAAAGCCAAGCTGACGTGTTGCCTTAGAGATGACATTTGTGCGGTGTAAATTGAAGGAAAGCTCGGCATCCAGCGAAACATCTAGGTCGCTAACGCGATCTACTCTTACTCGTTGCTGATGATCATCGGCATACACATCGTTGAAAAATAGTGCGAATAACAGAGGCCCCATGTTACTGCCTTGTGGGATACCGGAATTGTCGGTAAACTCAGTAGAGCAGCATTTGTTGAGTTTTACATGCAGAACTCTATTGCGCTAGTACGAACTCAACCATACAGCAAACTTCTGTGACGGAATAAACTGAAGGTATGGAGCCTAAATTCCGGTCGTTGGCTTTATTGACCATGTCGTGCCGAATTGGGGCACAGGATTACAACTATCGGGCTCAACTACATCAATGGATATGAGCAGTCCGTAAACTGTGACAGCAATCGGGGACTGCCATTAAGATCAATAAGACTGTCGCAGCGGCCTTTTAACCCAATGCCCTTCTGGCATTCAAAAAATATTTAGCCTTCGCAGACGAGCTCGACAACCTTACTAGAATAAGCCATGCTGAAAACGGAAGCTAGGAGGATTAGGTTAAAAATCAATGCATCGAAAACAAAATATATGATAGGAAGAGGCAGCAGAGAAAACATCGTTCGCATCCCACGAACAGTGACTTTTGGATGGGCCGGCCACGTCGCAAGGATGCCGGACGACTTTGCAATGTAATCCGTTCTCGTCAAGAACTTCACCGGCACCAGTAATAGAGAGGCCCAACGTGCTAGATGGCTCGACCAAGTTGAAACCGTATTGCGTGTGTCGATCCACGGGTGACGAGGGACATAGTAACGAGTACAGTGGAGAGGAACTCTTGATACGGCAAGAGCCAGCCTGGCTCTATGCTGCTAGAACTAAGAATTAAGAAAAGTAAGCATGGAAAAGCAATCCTTCCCCAGAGGCTCATATATAGCAATGTCCAATTATGGGGGAAAACATTAAAACATTACAAGCCCTGGCTTGAACACGAAATAAAACACTATTCTTACAAGCCATTTATCTAATGTTCGAAATTCCAATCGTTAATATCCAACGTTGATATAATAGGGTTTATAGTTCCAGTAAAGTTGCATAATAGCGTAGTGCCGAGATTTTGTTTCAATATCGGATTGATTTATTTACGTTATTTGACACAGTCATCGAAAGACATTAACATTTTTAGACTAATGTACAAATAAACCTATGCAAATATGCAAATGATAGTTGTGAATTAAAAGAACTCTGAAAGAAATGACCTTAATATTAAACACTCACTTTGAATACACCCTAATGGATCCACAATAAAAAAAAACCTTATCACCAACTGCCGGTAACAGTTTATAACATTGGACACGCTTTTGGTTTGTTCGTTACACTATTCTTCTGGTCGCTCTGTTTACAAACGCCGTTTACTACCGATGGTAATCATAGCCTTCGTTAAGTACTCACAAAAATGCGAAAGAACACAATTCTATAACCTGCGATTAATTACAAGCGCATTGTTCAAACCAACAACCGTTCATGTCACATCGGCACCGAACCGGAAGCACAATTGGATGGTTCGACACTTAGTCACCGGTAAAATTATCGCACAATCTGGACACAATCGGCGATTAAGCCAAACTAGGATTCTATAGTCGCGCGTTGTTTATCGCGTTGCGGGTCGATTTCGTATTGCAGTGGCTTTCGGGTATCGGGAAAAAAGTGGCATAAGTGCGACTGACAAGGTCCTCAGCTGGAAGAGAACTGATTTATGTCCGTCCAGCGATCGGTCGATCAAGCCACAAACCACCTGCCGTGTGCGCTAATGTTTGCCATGCTGACGAGAGAGAAAATTTGCGCGTTTTGTGCAAATGCTCTTGCTCTAGATGAGCTGAGCAACGACGATGCTACCGGCGGCGGCGGACGTTGTTGGCGCGAACGCAGTTATGATTGCAGTGCACATTTTTCCGTTCGATCATCGCCGCTTGTTGTCGTTTATATGAAATAAATGCAATCTAGGCACTTTATTGTGGTCTGATAGTGATAATTTATGTTAATAGAATGCATTTTAACTTGAATAGATGTGATGAAATGATGTTCTAGAGGAAATTGTTTTCCACAAAAAAGTAGTTGCACAATTTGTTTTGAAAAGCATTGGATAATAAGATACGACAGAATATTTACGTAATGATTTAGTTTCGTACTGCACCATAGCTAATTGTGGAAAAATACTGACTCTTTAGGAGTCTGTAAGTCTCTCGTATAATTATCTTCTGACGCATGTTTTTTTTTTAAATTACCGACTTGAAATGGAGCTACATCTTGAGTTTATTTCGGAGAGTATCCTATAGCCGGTTGTTTGCCTTTTGCATTTGACCCATAAATTTTTCTAAAACTGAAATTCTTCTTAGCTTTCATGCACTTTCCGTTTCGGAAATACCCGCTTGAAACAAATTTTGATAAATACTTTGTCTAGATATAATATTATTCAAACATACCTACCGCTTGAAGCATTAACGTATGCATTAAAAAATGGACTTTTTTCGGTGGTGGTGATAAAAAAAACTAAGACAGCTAATTGAGTTTGTTAAATTTCCAATGGAAGGTAATTATATTAGCTTACTTGCAAAAAAAATCTAGCCCTTACGAGCGGCCTTCCGGCAGTTAACCGGTACATTCGCCATGGCGGACGAAAACATGCGTGTAAGCATGTTCGCGACAAGATTGTTGGTGTAAATCTTACGCTTCAGGTTTGCCCCGAAATTTTCGGTGGGACGCAGCTAGGGGACGTTAGGCGAGTTCACCGACTTCGATATTCCGCAGCTCCATCTCCACTAACGATCGCTTCGAGTAGTGGGCCGAGTCCAGATCCGGCCAGAACACCCCGTTTTCGCCCTTATGGTATTTCTTGATAAACAACGAAACTTCCGGCAGGCAATTTGTACTACAAATTTCCCCGTTCACGGCCGGTCCGGTGCGAAAGAAGAGCGACTTTGCCTTCCCATATTTCGGTGTGTGAAATGAACTTCACCTCGGAGCTCATTTCTTTCCTTGGGGAAGCAAAATACGAAGTGCCCTGCCAGTCGTTGCCATCCAGGGTGAGATAGGTCTCGTCGTCCATCACCACCGCCACGACCCGATTCATCGCGAAAATCGTCTTGACCATCTTATTCAGCTGCTGCCGCTGCGTCATTGCCTGCAGCTCCGAAACCAGAGGACGGAACTGCCGCTTCCTGACATGTAGGTCCATGTTCGCAAGGTACTTTTTACTATTTGGCCGGTTGTACCGACCTCCCGGCCAAGCGCGCACGCAGCGATGTAGTCCCTCGGTCTTCCTCTTCAGCATCCTTTGGAGCTTCTTGTCGCTCAGGGTCGTAGGCCGTCCGGAACCGGGCTTTCTTTCGATGTTCTGATTGTTGTCCAATAGCGCCAAGATGTTGTAGATGACGGGCGTATCCGGCGTCCACAAAGTGCCGCACGATGTCCGTTTTTGACGCGGCGGGGTACCGTTCTTTGAACAGGCACACTTCTGAACGGAGTAGTTTTACTGTTTTCACCATCACGGTTAGAGTTCGACTGATAGAGCTGTAGATTTTTTTGCAAGTAAGCTAATATAATTACCTGCCATGGGAAATTTATCAAAATCAATTAACTGTTTTAGTTTCTATATCACTATCCGAAAAAAAATTCTTTTTTTTAAAGCATACGTTAATACTTTTTACCGATTTTAATGTCACCAGATTGCCCTTAAGTTCGTTTAATAGTTTCTGTTTATGAATTACAACAAGAACGAAACAATCAAATTCAACAAAATGCCCAACCGGTAAAGCTAGTTTGTTGGTAATCGGAAACTTTATTTGTCATAATTTTTTATCCAATGATCGTGCGTACATTTTTACAGCTCGCCGAAATGTAAAAGGTAAACCAGTTATCTCTCACATCAATCTCTGTTCAGATTTGTTTTATTGTAGTCAGGGGATTTTTTTAAACCATTTGAAAAATTAATAAATATCTCGCTTGATTCGTCCACTTTCTATATATTTAGGTACCAAGACTTGTGTTACTTTACGGCAATCAATCATAACTGGAAACTGGTGGTTCCCATAGCCCGAAAAACTTACAACCGCGATGATTTAGTCCAGTGGAAGCCATCCTGCAACGTCTGAGCTGATCTGAAAAAAGAAATCATAAGTAAATGCATATGTTTATAACTGACTGCTTACTAATATAAATAATCTAGTGACCCTGAGAAGGAAATCGTTTAAACCTTATGTATATCTTATATTTTACACTTTATTATCAAAAGTAAGTAATGGACGACAATCAAAGTTTTCCGCGGTTTTGATGAAAACCGCATACCCAGAACAAAAGAATAGGCACACTTTTTAATCTTCATTTAATTATAAGACTTTTATATAGAAAACTGTATACATACTAGTCTACATCAAGAAACTCGTTTTTTTGTATGCCAGAAGGGCATTCATTGGGTTAAAAGGCCACTGCGACAGTCTTAATGATCGTCTTTTGTGGCAGGCCCCGATTGCTGTACACAGTTTACGGATCGCTCATACCCATTGATGGAGTTGAGCGGAATAGTTGTAATCCTGTGCCCCAATTCGGTACTACATAGTTTATAAAGCCAATGACCGTTTTGGGATTTAGACTCCATACCTGATATGGAGTAAGAAGGAAACTTCCTAAGAAGTTGTGCCTTGATAATACAAGAGCTCCGCAATAGCAGAGCAGATGCGCTGAACTTTCAGGTTAAGAGTTACAAAAGCGGCAGGTGTCGGATGATACCTTGCCGATATTCTTTAAATGATAAAGAGCGGTGCTGTGTCCTGTTAGGGGTCCCGTGATCGTGCGTAGTTCACGAGTTAAGGGGGCATAGTACTTTTTCAATTTAAAAAAAATCGAATTTTTTTTATTGATTATTTCGAAAGATTAACATATTGACCATATGTGTTTGAAGTCGTTTGGATGAAATCTAAAAATTGACAAAGTTACAGCTATTTGTACCGCGCATGTCTGGAGCGATTACACGGCGAATAAAAACTTCAACGCCGTTTTTCTCGAAACCAGGTTTTCAAAGTCGGTACCATAAATATCTCAAGAACGTCTCAAGCAATTCTGTTGATTCTTTTCTTGTTTGAAAGCCAACAAAATTATCTAGTGTTTGACCCATCTTTTTTTCGATATTGCAATTTTTGTATGTTTTAGAAATGTTTAAAGTCAATTTTTTCGACTAAAAACCTTACTTTTATTTTTAAATGTCCGCCATTTTGTTATGCGTTCGAATTTTAAAAAAATCAAGGGTCAAACACGAGATAATTTAATATACTTTGATGTCGTTGGAATTTTTCAATTCGGATAAGCCCCCCAGCGCCAATCCATGGTACCGCAAATCATGTTTTTTTCGAATGATCATGTTGAAGGAGCCATAGGGGGAGAGGGGAAGAGGTTCACATATGCAAACAAAATTGTAAATATTAGTATAAAGTGCAATGTTTAAAATGCAAAAAACCCGAATCGATTCGCTTTTCGCGTTATCGAGAAAAAAATATTTGAAATAAGGCAAAAAATATGTACTATGCCTCCTGAAATGGAGTAGTTTTCTAGCTACTGCAGGGTTTGAAAAGTAGATAAACTGTTTAGCTTGTGAAGCGACCCTCATTTCCTTCTGTAACATTACATGCACGCATTTTTTTCTGGCTGAACCCGGATGAATCAACCCCGGTCGGCTCAGAACATAAATTTAACATTTAATTCGATTACCCGCGCCGGTCGGGGACTCGATCGAGCGACGGCGCCGCTAGGGTAAAATACTTAAAAAAACGTCGTGTTTGCACCACATTCTAGGTGAACGAACGCGCAAGTTTCTTAACCTGCAGCAATGAGCAGTTTCCAAAACAAATGCGCCGTTGCATTTTTGCCGACTAAGGTAAACAATGGAGCGCGGAACTGTTCTGTACTAAAGCCACGGGCCAAAATGTATGCATGTGAGAGAAGCTCGACGGACAGCGTGAGGTCTGCCGCTAGGCAGAATAGGACGGAACTACCTCGAGAAGGAGGAGTTTCCTTACGGCGAAGAACCTCTTCTAGCAAGTAAGAAATAACTTTGTAAAATAAGTTTTAATAAAGAATGGAGATTCGGTTTTGACACGCGGGTTTTGGCGGCGGAGCACTTCCAGAGGGAAGTTCCGCACTTTCCACCCTCAACGTTGCAGGATTGCATTGTCTTGGGGGTGGCTGTTGCGCCTGTGTTGATCAGACCTCTGCCAACCTGTCGCATGCGTGCTTTGCCAAACATAAAATTTAGCATAAAGCGCTGCTCAGCGATCTGACTTGCCGACTTTTGGTCAACCTCCATTAACAGTTCCACAGTCTTTCCACGCACAATGCGACGGCGTATCTGCCACGCTTGCGTTGAAAAGCCGTCGTTCTGATTCTGGAGGAATCTCAAGATTTTCTCGTCCGTGGTGCCGACACTGTCCTGGAAGGTGTGAGCCTTCGGCAGGTCCTTCGTGTCGTAGGCCCGTAGTTGTGCTCCCACGGCACGAGAGTAGATGCCATTTGCTCCAGCCATTTGACCGTGTTCTAGTCAGAGCAAGTCAGTATCAAGTAGCCGTTCTTGAACTGGCAGCTTCTGAACTTTGGTCGAATGTCTGGAGTCTCCTGGTCAGCTATTTGATCCAGAAGAATGGCGCGGACAGTCTGGAGCTGATCCGTAGTGAGCAGGGAAACGGGATAATCAGCCGTAGTTATGGCTACACTGAAAGCATCCACCATTTCCCTGTAGGTGCACCCTGAGGATGGTTATGGTGCCGAAGGACCCGCGCAGGCTCGGCTGCGTGGTCTCTTTTTAGTGGGACCTTTGTTGCTGATGTTCGGCGACGCCGTATCAGCGGATCGTTGCCTTTTGGTAACGACGAGGTTCCGCTGGCTAGGCTGGTCGGCCGGCAGAAGGGCAAGTTCCTCCGCTTCCTCCTTTGAGTAGCCCTTGCTCCGATACCACTTATGCCGTGGCCGTTGCGCGTTGGAGAGATGCTTGGCCACAACTCCGGAAGTCTCAGGTTGCCCCTTGACTTCAGGTAGCGTCGCCGGGTTGGGAAGGTTATCAGCGTCGCTCTCCGCACTCCCTGTTGGTGAATTCAGGATCAGGGATGAAGCCAAGACTCCTCCTTCCAGCGACATGCTGTCGAGGTTAAAGTCCTCTTCTATCCCTGTATCCATCACTCCGCCAGTATCGTCCGTGCTGATCGGACTGCGCACTTCCGGTCTACCGTCGTGCGTCACCTCAACACCTACTCCGGTGATCACCACCTCTTGGGGATCGTTGGTTGCCCCATCAATTATATTTACAAGGCTATCCATGGCGATGGTTGTACTCTGCTGGGGAGAAAATCAACGGTTCATTACCAGCTTGGAACAGAGGGAGCAATTTACTGCACAGGGTGCTGTGGTACCATGCAGGCTCCGTTCGACCTTGGGAAACTTTATTAGACTCCCCCTAGCATTCATCCCTAGGCACGGGTCGCGTTACACCGAGGATTGGGGTCCTCCTCCGCACTTTGCTCAGAATGTAGCATGCTCCTAGAGTACTTGCTACATTGAGAGCAAAAGATTTTTACAAGATTTGCCGCGCAAGAGACTCGAAGTGCAGTTCCGGATTGATCCACCATAAATTTACCCTGGAGCCATCCGGAGCTGCACGCCGAGCGACAAATCTCAACACTCCTCCTTTATCCTGACTTGTGACAGACAGCTCAAGTCCCGATCCAATTTCCCCATTACTTGTTCACTCTTTTTAGGGAGCCACACGTGGCGGTTCATCAGCGAAGGTCCGTCACTGGCGGAGTTAAGGAAGTCATAGTCAAAGGTATAGAGAAAGGCGACGAAACGTGGACATGGAATGGATGCTGGGTACCTATGGAACTGCAGATCGCTGAATTTCGCGTTGGAGCGTTGGAGCGACTAACAAACTGAAAACGAAGTTTGTAGTGGTAGTGGTGGGTAGAATGTAGGATCGCGTGGTTGACTGGAAGACGATCAACGAGAGCTTGTGTATGTTATAGATAAAAGCCATTTCTTCAACTACACCATCATATATGTACAAACAAACACTGTCCAGACGAAGGTAGACCGGCCGATGAGAAGGAAGCGTTTTATGCGCATTTTGAGGCAACATACAACAGCTCTTCGCCACGGTGCTTCAAGATAGTCACCATGGATATGATCGCCCAGGTCGGTAGGGAAGCAACGTATAGACCGGTGAGCGGATGCTATAGACTGCACATCGACACGAACGAAAACGGCCAGCGTTGCAACAACTTTGCAACTACCCGAAGCCTGGTGATCAGACGCACTTTCATTTCCCGCAAAGATATTCACAAAGCCACCTGGAGATCACCTGACCAACAGACTTTGAACTGATAACTGAACCGACCATATTCTCAAAGATGGCCGGTTTTCTCGATTATCAGCAACATGCGCTCTCTACGGGGTGCGGATATTGATTCTGACGAAGACTATCACTTAATAGCAGTGTATGTGCGCTCAAAACTGTCAACCGAATACCAGGTACGTCAAGGTCGTCCTCCTCGGTTGAACATTTGGCTTTTAGACAACCCGCGAGTTGCCGTGCACTACGCGTGCGTACTGGATGAAGCGCTACCTTCTTTTGTGAAGTTAGGTGCCGTAATTGAAGAAACTTCGAATGCATGTAATTTGGCAGGGAATTCCATAAAGCGATGGAGATTTTAGCAACGATAAATTTTAGTATCTAAGTATTGCCTCGAGGGAAAATTTTGCCAAGTATCGACTAGCACGGGATGAGCTGACCACGATTCTGAGGAGGCAGAAGCGCCAGACGGAAGACACAGATCAAGTAGAGCTAGAAAAACTTTTACGCGCTATCGACTTGCGCAAGTTTTATGAAAAGGTAAACTAATCTCGTAAAGGATACACACCGAAGCCAAATATGTGCTGGGATGAGGACAGACTTATTACTAACGAGCTCAGGGAGATAGACATGTAGCAGCAGTTCGATGGCCATCGCTATGGCGATAAAACAGAAGAAAACGAAAAGGAAGTTTACCTAGAAGTACGTAAAAACGATAACAATGTGCTGGCTCCCGATCTCGAAGAGATTCGACTCGCACAGCTGAAAAGAAATAGAGCCGCTTGGAAAGATCGACACCCGGCAAGTTTCCATAAAAATGGTAAAGAACCAATAGCAATGGCCTTTACTAGATAATTTCCTGGATTTGGGAGGAGAAGAAACTACTGGAGGAAAGGATGGATGATGTGGTTTGTCACATTAACAAAATTCTCAGGGCTGTACCAGGCGAGCTTTTTATGGTCCTATGGAACTATGGAACAGATTCTCACATTTCGACAAATCCTTCAGAAATGCTAGAAGTACAACACGCCCACGCGCCATTTTTTCGTGGATGGACATAATTTTATTACATAAATTTATGTAGTTATAATTTTGTTTAATTTCAAAATTTTGTTTCTCCAACTGATTCTGCAACGAATAGTAATTTAGCTTGTTTTCGCAAAAGACGATTTTTGCACGGGAATGACACTTCTAATACCAACCTGTACAAAAAAAACGTAGCCAACATAGAGCGGGCCCAAGCTGACAGCTTCATAGATGGGCTCAAGCTGACAACCGAGTCGGGTGTGTAAATTGTTAAATTTTGATAGTTTTAGTTTGATTTTAGCCAAGGTTTTAGCATCACTTAGCTAATGCCAGGCAGGCAATTGATGCGAAATATATGAAACTGTGAAAATGGTTAGTTAAATTCGTTTTGTGAAATCGCTTTGCGTTTGCCGCCTTTTTCATGTGAGCAACGAAAATGTGACGTCATATCAGCCCCCTGGATTTTTGTCCTCCGGCGACGGGCGATGTTTTTCTCGTTCGCATGTACTGCTGAATTTTGCAACACATCGCATCACAGAACTGACAGCAGCAACAAACAACAGCGGCATCGACACGAGACTGTCAACGGGAGTTACGAAAGTACGGACAAAGGGAGCTAGAAAAAAAATTGTCAGTAGGTTCTTTCAATGGTGACACGGTCCGGGTGCAGGCTGCAGATTTTTGTAAAATAAGTGAACCATTAAATTCGGAATATGAGCCAAGTTTAGTGTACGTTATTATCTTTAGCTGAGGAAAAGAATGTTTATTCTTAACATCGATTAGCGGATGTATATGCTAGTTCACGGTTCGCTGACGAGACCGCTCTCAGCTTTCTCCAGTGAAATTGCATTGTGTTTCAGTCAAAGGGATCAAAACAAAAGCTTGTAAGCGTAGGTTTGCGCTGCTACCTACGCGGCGGTTGTGTGTGCATAGCTTTTTTGTTGTAATTCATTGTTTTATATTACACCCAAAAAGAAGTTGTATTTTTTACAATGATCCTTCGAGTGATCGATGCTGCCAAAGTGGTCGGTGTACGACAAAATTTTATCCCCTCCATTCTTTCTTGGCAAAGAAATACCAATCAGGTAAAAAAATGGATTTGATTATCGTCATTCTAAATAATTATGGCTTTTCCTCATGTAGATTGGAGTTCTAGCTGTGCGAAAGTTGTCGGCTTTATGTAACACGAAACTGTCAGACCAGATTTTAGCCAAAAATTATTTGCTTGTTACCCAGTCTTTTGAAAAGAAGCAATTCAGTATTACGAGGCCATCGTTCAAGTCTCAAAGTCCCACATCCAGCGATGATGAAAAGCCGAAATCAAAAGAAAAATTGGAAGAAACTTTGGAAATTAATACCACGAAGGGTAAATTGCTGGTAAAAACAACTACGTCCGCCGATTCCAAGTTGGAAGAAGTCATAATTGAAAAGTCTATGCCCACCGATGATAAATCGAAAGAGACAACCGGGGAGGCAGTACCCCTCACAGATGAGGAGAAGTTACGTCAAACGGAAGCTGACCTCAAAGAGCAGATTGCCGAAAAGAATCGTCAACTGGCAAAGAAACGGGTTCGTGTGGATTTTTCGCGATCTTCGTTGGAGCGCAATTTTATTACGCCGGTTCGAGCGATGTCAGATTTCCTGCTAAAACCATCCGATCTGGAAGCGCTGGCCAAAACGAAACGCCGTTCTCCATACGAACAGGAACCGCCAATAACGGTCTACTGGCGAAAGGATGTCGAGGCCAAAGCTATCGAAGTTTGGGGCAGTCGAGAGAACCTTCTGAAAGAGTGCCTAAAGCGGGAGATCGAAAAAAAGCGGCATCAGCAGAGTGAGACAGCTTCTTGGTAAGGCTTGGTTGACTCACGTTGGACTAAATGTGGAAATAAACTTTCAGATATATTCACTGTTAAGCGACGGTTGCGCGATTACCGAAGGGAGATTGGTAGTCGAACAAACGTGGTTGATTCAGAGCCGGGGCTGTTGGGCAAGTCTGGCAGAGTGGTACTGACTGCTGTCGCTATGTAAGTATCAAACCACCGGCAATCTTGTTTGTAACGTAAGCTAATCGAAGGGGCATTTCTATTGCAGCAACGCTGTAAACTGTCTGTTCAAATTCGGCGCTTGGCTGTACACTGGTTCGCACAGTATGTTTGCCGAAACGATTCATTCGCTGGCGGACACGATCAACCAGTTGATCTTAGCTTACGGTATTCATAAGAGCACCCAGATTGCCGATTCGGATCACCCGTACGGATATAGCAACATGAAGTATGTATCGTCGCTCATTTCCGGCGTGGGCATTTTCTGCGTTGGAACCGGACTTTCTTTCTACCACGGCATCATGGGTCTGATGGATCCCCATCCGATTGATGATTTCTTCTGGGCATTTTTCATTCTTGGTGGTTCGTTAGTTTCGGAAGGCGCTACGTTACTGGTAGCCATCAACAGCTGCCGGAGTGGAGCTAAAGCTCTCAATATGAGCTTTAAGGACTATGGTGAGGGTTTCTGTGATTCGTCAGCCAGTGAGGGTCGATTGGAATAACTTTTGATGTTTTCCAGTCGTCAGTAGTCAGGACCCGTGCGTTAATGTGGTACTCACGGAGGATGCAGCGGCAGTATTCAGTGTAGCTCTGGCCGCCACTTGCATGGGTCTATCCACCTACAGTGGGTCACCGATTCCAGATGCTGTTGGGTCTCTACTGGTTGGATGCATGCTTGGCGGTGTGGCTTCCTTTATCATCTATACCAACGTGGCAGCTCTGGTAGGACGGTCGATTCGGCAAGAGAATCTCGATAAGATTAACGCAGAATTAGAGAGTGATATCATGATAAGAGCGATCCACGATGTTAAGGGCATCGATATGGGAAATTCGCTCGTCAGGTATAAGGTGAGAAATCATGATTTCGTGTTAGGAAAAAGTCAATTAGTAAATCGTCCACCCTGCAGGCTGAAATGGATTTTGACGGTCGAGAACTGACACGAGTGTACCTGGATAAGCAGGATCTGAATATGCTGCTTGAAGAAGTCAAAACTTTCCAGACGATCGATGAATTGGAAGCATTTATGCTGAAGCATGGCGAGAACATTGTCGATTTAATGGGTGGCGAAATCGATCGAATTGAGATGAAACTTCGGGTAAGTGCTTTGGATGGCTTTAACTCTAGATAAGAAAAATTACTTATTCACCGATGTTTTTCACAGAAAAAATTTCCCGAAATTCGGCATTGTGATTTGGAAATCCTGTAAGCACACGGTTTGACTAACTCGAAGCATTAAATGTAAGCAACCGGAAATTTAGACAACCGCGAAGCGCGAGCTATTAAAATTGTTAATCGAAATCAACTCTATTCCAAATCTGAGATAGTAAGTTATTGCTAATGAAAGCTGTTGTGTTGAATTCCTGGCGACACGCGGAACTATTTAGTACTTAGCCTACGAGGTGCTTAGTCATGGTTGCTCTATGGCGGAAGTGCTGCAAGGCAGTCATAATTACCAGGAATAGAAATGACGAATACTGCAGGATGTGCTGGATGTTAAAATTTAACTGTGTTCACAGCTAGGATACTAGCTGTGCCTACTAAAAAAACTAGTGCGACAATACCTATCTATTTTGCAGTAATAAATATTAACAAGAAAATCATTTCTTTTGCTTTTTTGGAAAGGGTGTTTTATGGGAAAGCCAAACATTAATTTATATCCCAAATTTGGGACACGAGCGGAGATATGACGAATGCCCAAGAGACATAAAAGATCAAAACAAATTGAGCAAATGGCAGTTGTATGCTTAACCCTTTATAAGGCAGTGGCAACTATATTGCCACCAACGAAAAACATTGTTTTTGCTCTTCTAACAATATCGTTTTAGCATATTATGTACTCAATATGTTCTGATAGCCTTTGGCAACATTCTAAATGTTTTTAAATCGCTGAATTTGTAAAAATGGTAATTTACGAACCACTTTTATGAAAACAAATCTTGGTTTTTGAGTGTCAACAGTAAATTTGGTTTAAATTCGTAGAAAAACCATTAAATTGGAAACTTTTTGGATGGTAATATTCAGTTTACGGTGTTTTGTGATAGATTATACGGATTTATCCAAAAACGTAGAACTAATATTCGAGAACATGTTTTTGGGCTTAACGGGCTGCGGCAAACATATTGCCACCAACGTTTTGCGCTAGACGGGCATTGCCACCAATAACTATATTGCCACCAATTTTTTCAGCTTTTCCAGCTATTTTTCCAGCAAAAAAAGCTGAATGTTAACGAATACTTCGTATAGTTGTTGATTTAAATGGTAGAACTTGATCAGTTTCTTAAAAGTGATCCTGCGAGAGGGTGGCAAAAATATTGCCACCAACGTTTTACGCCAGACAGGCAGCGGCAATTATGTTGCCACCAATGTTTTGCTCTAAACGGGCAGTGGCAACTATATTGCCACCAACGTTTTGCACCAGACAGACGGGCGGTGGCAAACATATTGCCACCAACATTTTGCGCTAGAGGGGTAACTATATTGCCACCAATTTTTTCAAGTTTTTCAACAATTTTCTCAACAAAAAGAATATAAATGGGTTCTACCGAATATTAACATTATGTTTCGCTGAAGTTTGTGTTAATTCTACGCGTAGTTGCCACGGCCTTATAAAGGGTTAATGCATGGATTTCATTAGTGGACAAATGATTAATTATGTAAAAGAATTACTCGTAATTTAAATTTGAGGTTTTAGAAGACCTTATCAACAGCGTCATCATTAATCTGTACATGCTAAGGGTAGGGTTTGAGGAGGAGTTACTAGCGATTGGTTTCATATCCTTATCCGGTGAAATAAAAGGGTCATTGATGTTCAGCAATTGGTGCTCGAGCAGTACGTTGCTCACTGGTATTGCAGATATTGCAGGAAACCTTTGTTGGCGAGTGCCAAAGTACCAAATGTTTATCTTGCGCAGATCCTTGACTTCTTCTTCTTCTTCTTTTTCTTCAGCATAGAGCCGGGGCGGCTCGTGCTGTTTCAAGTACTCGTCTCCTTTCAACTCGGTGTTGGGCCACTCGTCGCCAATTTGCTAGTCGTCTCAGAAGTCGCAATCGCTTTCGACCTTCTGCGACTTCGCCATTGAAGTGTTCATCGAAGAACTGCTTCCATCTGTCGATCACCTCGGGCTCGTTTGTGATTAGATTCCCTCCCTCGTCCCTACACATGTAGCCCTTCCGAGTTTGGTTTACCTTCTCATAAAACCTGCGCGTGTCATCGGAATAGTTGTTCTAATTTTTCACGATCTCTGCCCTCCTTTTGGCGCTTTCTCCTCCTCAGGGTCGTGGTCAACTGGTTCCTAGTTCGTCGGTATTTGGCCAGGTTCTCTCTGTAGTGGCAATACTTAGATAATTTTTCCAAGTTGTTTTTGCCCTCCACCGCTCGTTGGCATTCCCCATCAAACCAATCCTTTTGTGTGCTGTGAGGCTTAATACCTAGCGCCGCGGTAGCGGCCTCTCCGAGGGCCGAGCGGATTCTGCCCCAACCGTCTTCGAGGTTTGAAGCACCTAACTGCTCGGAAGAAGGCAGTGCCTCATTTAGTATTCGCACGTAGTTCTCGGCAGCTTGTTATCTAGCTGATTGATGTTCAGCCGAGGAGGGCGGCTTTGATGTGTCCGGTATACGGTGGACAGCTTTGAGCGCACATGTACTGCTACTAGGTAATGGTCAGAATCAATATCCGTACACCGTCGGGAGCGTACGTTCGTGATGTTAGAGAAAAACCGGTCCTCTATGAGAACGTGGTCAATTTGGTTCAATGTACGTTGGTCAGGTGATCTCCAGGTGGCTTTGTGGATATCTTTGCGCGGGAAAAAGGTGCATCGGATCACCAGGCCACGTGAGGCTGCGAAGTTTATAAATCGTCGGCCGTTATCGTTTGTGTCAGTGTGCAGGCTATGGGGTCCTACCACCGATCCATACATTTTTCCCTACTGACCTGGGCGTTCATATCCCCGATGACGATCTTGATGTCCTGTGACGAGCAGACGAGTAGAACGCTTCTTTCTCTTTTTCTGTTTTTTTTAAGTACTTCATCTACTACAGTGGTGGTAGAAAGGTAGAACGTGAATTCAGTTTCGTAGTGTTGGGAATACAAAAACAACGATTTATAGCGGTGGAGATTCAGCTACCATTTTCATGTGTATATTTTTAGGTTACATTTGAGAATTACGTACTGATATGTATCCAACAAAATCGTATTAGAATTAGTATTACTTATAATTAGTACTTAGAATTTTTGAGCGAAAATTTCTGCGATAAATACTTGGTGGCAAAATGGAAAATGGAGTGTGGCGCAGACCCATGAACCACGAACTATATCAAGTATATAAATATGCTGATATAGTGAAGGTAGTCCAATGTAGCTGGCTGCAGTGGGTTGGGCACGTGGTAAGAATGCCCGACGAAAGAATAGCTAAACTTAGCACCAAAACCAGCAAGAGGTCTTAGACTGCGGGGCAGACCCCGCATCCGATGGTTGGGCGCTGTCGAGGAAGATGCACATTCAGCAGTTCGAGGGAACTGGAGAACGGCAGCCCATGATCGACAGTACTGGAGGAACATAATTCGTTTGGCACAGGATCGCCACTAAAGTAAAGGAAAGTAGGACACTTTGAATACCTATTTCGGTTTATGTCTTGTCTTTCAAATCAAGCCTGGCGAAATGTAGTTCATACGGCGCTGTTGGTTTATATAATACTAACAGTTTGAAAAGTTGGAATATTTAAACAGTAGAGATAAACATGTTAACGAATGGATATTGGTCCTGGTGTTTGGATGAAGGTAAAACGCAAAGCAATCGATTTGTTATTTCATACCTAATATTATTCATTATTTACCAACACTTGTATAGGCAACAGATCATCTCCAAAATTATGCCAAGTATAACCCCAAAATTTGGGATCTCCTCGCCTATCCAAAGGCGTATTACCCGGTAGTACCACCGTTGCATTATACTCATCGAGTTTCTTCAGCATCGTTTCCAAAATGGTCGGATATTTGTCCGCCAAATTCTGGAACTCGCACGGGTCTTGAACAACGTCGAACAAGCATGGTTTTTCCAGCGGATTACAATGGCTTATAGTAGCAGACTCCTCACATTCGATGGTTGCCTCTTTTCGTAGCTGGAAAATTTCATCCACAGGTGGAAGTAATTTTAATTTTTGCAAAATCTTTCCAGTGGGGCAACAGAAGACTGCAGTAAGATTGTAACTATTGGGATCTCGATCACCCGCTGGTCCGTACCAACTGTCCCACTGGCCATTGTAGTTTGTCCCCTTAAGAACTTTCCATTTTTCAACGCTTAATGCAGCACTACCCCAGATATCGTCGATGTTATGAAGAACCTCTCGACGATCAGTATCGTTTCCATTATGTAGTTGTTCCCAGACGCTCAAACCGTCCAAATCCGAGGGAAGATTTCTGTAAAACACGTTTATCAAAATTTTAAAAGCATTATCAATTCAACTTTCGCACTCACTCCATATCGTAGCCGGCTGCTTCCAACAACGTTGGTAACCAATCGCTTATGTGAATAACCTGTTTGGAGACTCGCCGGGTGCTTTCAAGGGCGCTGCTCCAAATAAAACCGGCTGCTCGTACGCCACCCTCCCAGAGTGTATTTTTCACCCCCCTCAAAGGCCAATTGGATGCGGCATTACTGTTGAAGCCCTCTGCTGGGCCTCCATTATCAGAGCTAAAAATGACAATCGTATTGTCTAGCATTCCTCGATTGTTTAACGCTTGCACGACGGCTCCTACCGAATCGTCCAACTCCGTCAACATTGCTGAAGCGATAAGTTAGTTATCTTTAGTGAGTGGAAGTTGAAAAACTGCTTACCAGCAAATTTTCGTCGTTGGTAGTTATCGATATGTTTCATCCTGTCGACGGTCGAGTCTGGAGCCGGTAGGAAATCGTACGGATTAGCTGAATGTACTGCCGCGTGTGCAACGTACAGGAACAGCGGATCCGATGTGTTGTGAGCTTGAATTCTGGCTACGGCCTCATCCCGCACGACGTGTGTAGTGTACTGACCGTGTAGATCATATGCAACATCGTACCCGCGGCGCATGTCCAGGCCCCAGGTTTCCGTTTCGACTGCACTGTGATCAAACATATGATGATGTCCGGTCCAGAAGCCAACGTGCGAGTCGAATCCTCGTTGAAGTGGAGTGTACCGTCGGGTGTAGTGACCGAGGTGCCACTTGCCTACGATATGATTCTTGTATCTGCAATTAGTAACGAAAGACTCATGCTGATTGTTTTTGCGTCTGAATAATATGAAATCACTAACTTATTTACCCCAGTTCCCTAAGATATTCCGGAAGAATTTTCTCTGTCAACGGGAGTCCTCTCGGTTCCATGCCATACAGCACGGCATGCTGCATTCCGGTGTGGATCGGATACTTTCCGGTCATGAGAGCCGACCGAGATGGGGTACAGATTGGGGTTACGTAGTAGCGATTCAGGATGATTCCGGAATAGGCAAGAGCATCCAGGTTGGGGGTGGGAATCTGTGCCGAGCCGTGGAAGCCGACATCGTTCCAACCGAGATCATCGGCTAGAATGAACACGATGTTTGGTGCGGTGGCTCCCGCAACAGTTGCCAGCAGTTTACCAATCGGAAAGAGGATGACTGCTGAATAGAATATGCTTTGATATTATAAAGTCTGCGCTAATATGTGTTTCTAAGTACCTACCTGAGATTGCAACTAAAATCATTTTAATGCGATATTATTTCAGCTTTCTATGAAAGAGAAAACAAATTTGCCTCATTATTTCTATATTATAATCTTATTTGAGAACGTAAAAGAAGTTGAACATGCTAGAGAAGCTGAAGACGCTAAAGAATCTGAAGACGCTAAAGAAGCTGGATATGCCAAGAACACTGGAGATGCTAAAAAGGTTAAGGAAGCTAACAATGTTGAAGCAGTTTACGATGCAGAAGAAGCTAACAATGTTGAATAAGCTAACAATGTTGAATAAGCTAACAATGTTGAATAAGCTAACAATGTTGAATAAGCTAACAATGTTGAATAAGCTAACAATGTTGAATAAGCTAACAATGTTGAATAAGCTAACAATGTTGAATAAGCTAACAATGTTGAATAAGCTAACAATGTTGAATAAGCTAACAATGTTGAATAAGCTAACAATGTTGAATAAGCTAACAATGTTGAATAAGCTAACAATGTTGAATAAGCTAACAATGTTCAATAAGCTAACACTGCTGAAGAAGCTAAAGAAACTAAAGAAGCTAAAGAAGCTAAAGAAGCTAAAGAAGCTAAAGAAGCTAAAGAAGCTAAAGAAGCTAAAGAAGCTAAAGAAGCTAAAGAAGCTAAAGAAGCTAAAGAAGCTAAAGAAGCTAAAGAAGCTAAAGAAGCTAAAGAAGCTAAAGAAGCTAAAGAAGCTAAAGAAGCTAAAGAAGCTAAAGAAGCTAAAGAAGCTAAAGAAGCTAAAGAAGCTAAAGAAGCTAAAGAAGCTAAAGAAGCTAAAGAAGCTAAAGAAGCTAAAGAAGCTAAAGAAGCTAAAGAAGCTAAAGAAGCTAAAGAAGCTAAAGAAGCTAAAGAAGCTAAAGAAGCTAAAGAAGCTAAAGAAGCTAAAGAAGCTAAAGAAGCTAAAGAAGCTAAAGAAGCTAAAGAAGCTAAAGAAGCTAAAGAAGCTAAAGAAGCTAAAGAAGCTAAAGAAGCTAAAGAAGCTAAAGAAGCTAAAGAAGCTAAAGAAGCTAAAGAAGCTAAAGAAGCTAAAGAAGCTAAAGAAGCTAAAGAAGCTAAAGAAGCTAAAGAAGCTAAAGAAGCTAAAGAAGCTAAAGAAGCTAAAGAAGCTAAAGAAGCTAAAGAAGCTAAAGAAGCTAAAGAAGCTAAAGAAGCTAAAGAAGCTAAAGAAGCTAAAGAAGCTAAAGAAGCTAAAGAAGCTAAAGAAGCTAAAGAAGCTAAAGAAGCTAAAGAAGCTAAAGAAGCTAAAGAAGCTAAAGAAGCTAAAGAAGCTAAAGAAGCTAAAGAAGCTAAAGAAGCTAAAGAAGCTAAAGAAGCTAAAGAAGCTAAGGAAGCTAAAGAAGCTAAAGAAGCTAAAGAAGCTAAGGAAGCTAAAGAAGCTAAAGAAGCTAAAGAAGCTAAAGAAGCTAAAGAAGCTAAAGCAGCTAAAGAAGCTAAAGAAGCTAAAGAAGCTAAAGAAGCTAAAGAAGCTAAAGAAGCTAAAGAAGCTAAAGAAGCTAAAGAAGCTAAAGAAGCTAAAGAAGCTAAAGAAGCTAAAGAAGCTAAAGAAGCTAAAGAAGCTAAAGAAGCTAAAGAAGCTAAAGAAGCTAAAGAAGCTAAAGAAGCTAAGGAAGCTAAAGAAGCTAAAGAAGCTAAAGAAGCCAAAGAAGCTAAAGAAGCTAAGGAAGCTAAAGAAGCTAAAGAAGCTAAAGAAGCCAAAGAAGCTAAAGAAGCTAAAGAAGCTAAAGAAGCTAAAGAAGCTGAAGAAGCTGGAGAAGTTATAGAAGCCAAAGAAGCTAACAATGCCGAAGAAGCTAACAATGCTGAAGAAGCTAACAATGGTGAAGAAGCTAAAGATCCTAAAAAAGCTAACAATGCTGAAGAAGCTAAAGAAGTTAACAACGCTGAAGAAGCTGAAGAAGCTAAAGAAGCTAAAGCAGCTAAAAAAGCTGAAGAAACTCAAGTATCTAAAGAAACACAAGAAGCTAAAGATGCTATGGAAGCTAAACACGTTAAAGAAGCTAACGAAGTTAAATTTTGCTTTATTAACTTTTTCAGCTTCCTCAGTTTCTTGAGCTTCTTAGCTTCTTTAACGTGTTTAGCTTCCATAGCATCTTTAGCTTCTTGTGTTTCTTTAGATACTTGAGTTTCTTCAGCTTCTTAGCTCATTAGTTAAAAATGCGTAAATATAAATATTATTTCATTTACAATCCAATAGAAACAGCATTTGTAATTCGTAAATTAAGCTAAAATTTGCTGTAACAAACCTCTTAAGTAGCAGGAACTTCACGTGACGTGCGTAAATATTGGCTTTACTTAGGTAACTGCACCCTACACGCCAGCTGTCTTTGCCGAAGGCGAATGTTTGTAAACACTAACTCACGTTGATGAATGTGATACTTGATCAGCGATGGAAGTAACCGACGCGTGAGCTACCGCTGCGTGCAGCCAACCGCCAATGACTGAAACTGCGGTAAACTGGAAATTTCACCGCCACCACACCCGAGAGAAGACGGGAGGGAGTGTGAATTCAAGTTCGTCCTAGCAGTGTTATCGAGCTTACTTTTTGCAAACCAACACTTGTTAACTTTTTAACGATTGTACAGCCTCCCTTTCTGAAGGAAAAATAACAAAAAAAAAAAAAACTCTGCGGGTATGTTCTTATCTGACCGAATGCAACGGTTATGATTGAATCTCGTGCGCAGCATGACAGGTTTGCTTATTTATTGGTCGATGTCAATGGTCCTGACCCATATCAGTATCACTTCGCAAGTAGGGGCAAATATTTTGTGGCGCATAAATTGTTGTTGAGTTCAGTCGATTGTAGCCATGTAGAGAGCGGTTTGCTACAGTTCTCAGCATGAGTGTACCACAATTGGATATGAATATTAAACCAACCACGTTGACCCCTTTAACCCGTTCGGTGTGTATTATCGGCAAATGGATAGCATTACATGGCCTGAGCAAAAGAGAGGTAGTGCGTGTTTTGATTGATAGCAGTAACGATATTAACTTAAAAACATCCAAAAAGAAATCTAAGTTTCGAATATTTTAAGGTGCTCAAGTTAAGGATAAAATTAGGTGCTTTTGCTGTTCAGATTGTATATAACCTAACCTGTTTTAGGTTGTTAATTATTTGAGTGGTGTCTATAAATAAATAGGAATTTATAATTTTTGTTTGTTTGAAATTTCAGAAGCGTTTTCGTTTTATTTGCTGGAACGTTGTACTCACTTGGAACTTGTGTTTGTTGCGAAATACCGGTTGAAGCGCGATTTAAAAGTATGAGCTCAACGTTTCGGAGGTCCGGAAACCCGTATTTAAACTACATGCAATTGACACTATTAGCTTCGTAGCAGCTTGGTTGGAAATAATTGTACATACTGAGTGAATGTTTACTTCATTTTTCTTTTAGCACTCCAGTCACCACACCACCGCACCGTCAAGAGGCTTTCGCATTGTCGAAAGTCAGTCGAGCGTAAAATGAGCAAAAACTTGAACAATGATGATGACTGGCGGTTTGTCACTGTTTCGATTTGGTTGTTCATAGTGAACAGTTTAGAATTCGGCCACCTTATCAGTTTAACCTACTCTATCTCAGGCGTGTTCAAAAAACCTTAAGTGTATAAGGTTTTTAATCCACGAATATGTTGCTATTCTTCAACTGATAGACTCCTGTTACACAATGATGTCTTATAGTATTAATTTTCAACAAATATCATGAAATGTTTGTAATTGCATGCCTGCTGGGACAAAATGGGTTAACTGGTGTTGGTATGACGAATTTCAGGTAACTTTTTGTGACGGTGGATTTGTTGAGTTTATTACACGTTTAATTTTTGTGTTTACTTTCAATTTGTTCTACACAAACAAAAGTTATTCCATGTTTAAAAAAAGCAAATACCCGAGTTTGTACATATTTTCACGAAATCTGAATATTGTTTAAATGTGGGTGAAAATAAAATAATTTTTTTTTTTTCGTTCCCAAGCAAAACAGTTTAAACAAGGTTCCAACTTATTTTCCAGATATCCAGATTCCAGATATTTACTGCAGTTAAGGGGCTTAGCAAGTAAAAGCTAACAAATTTTGCATAAAAAGTCCTAATTGGCTTATGTTTCGTCTAATCTTTGCTCCGTTAGTAAATCTAAATAATTGCAGGTCCTACCATTTATTGTTCTAAATTTCGCAGGTGGCGACCGGGTGCTGATCGAGCAGCTTGAACCCCGTAAACTCGGTATCGTAGCTCTCCAGGAAATCTGCCGCAAAAGAAAGAACGTTCTGAATATCCGCGGCAGAAAGGCCCAGTTTTACCAGAGCGGTGGCAATACCAGTGAACTGGGAACGGACTTCGTAGTTTTGGGCAGAATACACGATCGCGTGATAGATCAGAAGGCGACAAACGAGAGGATAAAGGGCCGCTTCTTCAATAACAGCATCATAAACGTGCACTGCTCGCACGAAGGTAGACCCGACGATGACAACAAAGCGTTCTACGCGAGGCTGGAGGCAATGTACGACAGTTGTTCGGCACGGGACATCAAGATCGTCATCGGGGATATGAACACCCAGGTCAGTAGCGAAGAAATGTATAGACCGGTGACCCCATAGGATAGGATATAGGATATTGCCTCTGGTCATCACCTGGTAGCAGTACATGTGCGCTTAAAACACGTCACATCAAAGCCATACTCCGTAGTTGGTAAACGGCGGGTAATGTGTACCATCGGTGCCTTGTGCGCTGAGCATAAAATAGACCCTATAGTGGTCTATAGCCTCTTATCCAGCAACTCCTATCCTTACCTCCTCGTGATATCAGCCGGGATATGAGCAATCTCGGTGGAGATCGGGTAATCAACCCCGGTGGAAACCAAGATTGTATGCTGATAGGGAATGAGGGCTCCTACGAGCTACGTTTGCCCTCTGGCGATACTGTGGGGTTGGTTGCGGGCTTTGCAAACCTGTACCACTAAAATACCAAAGTAATGAACTCCGTAAGTAGTAATAACTCTAATCAGAATAATCGGCGGATTAACAATTGGAAATTAGAAGCATGGAACTGTCGATCTCTAAATTTCCTCGGAAATTTAGCGCTGCGGGAAGTATACTGTAAAGGAATACGATGGTACATACGCATTGGGATGGTCGTACCATCTACCTGAGCTGTGGAAATACACATAAGCTGGGCACAGCTTTTATAGTGATGGGCGAGATGCAGATCGGGTGGTGGCTGACCAACCCCCGAATGTGCAGATTAAGATGCAAGGGTCGATTCTTTAATATTAGGATAATTAATGTTCATAGCCCTCACCTCGGACGTACCGATGATGTCAAAGACGAATTTTACGCGCGGTTGGGGCGCGAATACGACCTCTGCCCGAGACATGATGTCAAAATCATTATCGGGGACTGTAATGCCCAGGTTGGTCAGGAGAAGCGCATACCCGCAAACGAACGAAAATGGTCTAAGACTTGTCGACTTCGCCGCCATGCCATACCATGACAAATCGACTACGTTTTGATAGATGGACGGCACTTTTTAGACATTATCGACGTCAGAACCTATCCGGGCGTTCACATTGATTCGGACCACTACCTAGTGATGATAAGGATACGTCAAAAACTATCTGTAGCTCAACTCCATCAATGAGTATGAGCGGCCCGTAAACTGTGTACAGCAATCGGGGTCTGCCAGAATAGACGATCATTAAGACTGTCGCGTGGCCTTTTAACCCAATGCCCTTCTGGCATACAAAAAAAATCTGTTGTAAACAACATACGATTCCGGCGCCCGCCACGATATAATCTAGCGCGACTGAAGCAACCGGATGTCGCCAAAAACTACGCGTTATCTCTCGAAACCGAGCTGTCGGAAGAGGGTGAGCTGAATGAAGCCCCACTTGAGGACTGTTGGAATACCGTGAAAACAGCTATTAACGACGTAGCGGAGAACGTCCTAGGCCGTGTGGCACCGAATCGACGTATCGTAATGGTTTGACGAGGAGTGCCAGCAGATATTGGATGAGAAGAATGCAGCGCGGGTACAAATGCTGCGTTGCGCCACCCGTCAGAATGTGGAGCAACACAAACAGAAGCGGAGACCCGACTCTTCCAGGAGAGGAAGTACGAAGAACTCGACCTGCTGAACCGCTATCAGAGACTCAACGAATCTCGCAAAGGCTTTGCGCTGCCTAACTCTATACCTTGGCTCACTGGCAACAGAGGACAATAATACCAGCAGTGAGATTAAAGGGTGTATGCGTACTACGGACTCCACAAACACTCGCGGGCGAACAATCTAGCCCCCAAGACAAGACAAGCCCCCGTACAAAGTGCACACTGTACAAAACACTAATTAGACCGGTTGTCCTCTAAGCGCACGAAACGTGGACACTGTTAGAAGAGGACCTAAGAGCACTCGAAGTTTTCGAACGGCGGATGCTAAGAACCATCTTTGGCGGCGTGCAAGAGAACGGTGTATTGAGGCGAAGAATGAATCCCGAGCTTGCCATAAGGACGCTGAACCCAGTATTCAGAAAGTGGTTAAAGCTAAACGGATACGTTGGGCAGAACATGTTGCTACCATGCCGGACAACTCTGCTGCAAAAATAATTTTGGCATTGAATCTGGTAGGAACAAGACAAAGAGGGGCACAGCGAGCGAGGTGGCAAGACCATGTGGAGCGAGATCTGGCGAGCACTGGGTGCCCGCTGAACTGGAGACCAGCTGCCATAGACCGAAATAGATGGAGAAATTATGCTACGCATGTCTTGAAATAAAACGTTAGGCCAATTAATAATATAGTAGGATTATCAGACACGTCAAAGCCGTCATTCTCGACTGAACATCAGGCAGCTAGATAACCAGCAATGTGCTGAGAACTTTGCCCGAATACTGAACTACCTTTTTCCGAGAAATTAGTTGCATTGCCACTAGGGAGAACTTGGCTAAATACCGACTAGTAAGGAACCAGTTGACCACGATCCTGAGGAGTGAACGGCGCCAAAAGGAGGACAGAGATCGTGAAGAATTATATCAACTATCTCGAGGTAATGACAAGTTTTACGAGAAGGTGAACCAAACTCGTAACGGCTACACACTGAAACCTGACAGGTGTAGGGACTTTTCTTGATATGTGTGGTCGATAGGTGGACGCAATTATTCGATGAACACTTCAATGGTGAAGTTTGCAGAAGGACAAACGGAAGTTAACCTAAGAAGTGCTCATGGAAGATAGTAATGTCCCAGTACCTGATCTTCAAGAAGTCAAACAAGAAATCGGGTTGCTGAAGACTAACTAAGCCGCTGGCAACGGCTGAAGGAGAAGGACCAGAGGATTGGATTGAAAGAGTAGTTTGTCCCAGCTAAAAGTACTTGAGCACGTGAGCAGCATTTGTTCCTCATTAATACGGAGCTTTGTGCCTCCGCCTATAAGGTACTCTCCCAGAACCTGTTACGCCGGTTGTCACCGATAGCACAGGGTTTTCTAGGGAACTTACCAGGTGGGTTTCATGGCGGCTCGCGCAACTACTGATCAGATTTTTACTATCCGACGGATCTTGTAGAAATGTTGGGAATACATCGTGTCTACGTTTCACATCTTTATTGATTTCAAAGCAGTATACGATACCGTCAATCAAGACCATCTATGGCAGATAATGCACGAACACAGTTTTCTGATAAACGGTTCCTATCTACGCTAGACTGAAAGTGGAGTCTAGGAGAATTGCGTCGAAGACCAAATACATGATGGGAATAGGCTCAAAAGAAACAAACGCGTGCATTCCACGGACAGTAACCGTTGACGGCGAAGAACCAGAAGAGGTAGAAGAGTTCGTGTATTTGAGATCGCTGGTGGTCACCAACAACACAACAAGTAAGGAGATCCAGCGACGCATTCAAGCGGGAAATCGGGCCAACTTTGCCATTCGCAAAACGCAGCCATCAAGAAGCATGCGTCGCCGTGCGAAGCTGATGCTGTACCAAATCTTTATTAGACCGATAGTCCTTTATGGACTTGAAGTTGTGACGCTATTCACGGAGGACCTTGCCATGTTCGAGCGGAAGGTACAAACTGAAAGCAGAGAGTGGCGGAGACGTATGAATCATTAGCTACAGACACTGCTTGGAGAGATTCCCATCGTACATCTGGCGAAAGTCGGTAGGCTTCATGTTGTAACGATGCCGGACGATTTTGCGTCGAAAACAGTTCTCTTCAGGGCTCAACGTGCAAGATGGCTCGACCAAGTTTAAAGTGATTTGCGACTTTTGAGACGACTGGGACATTGGCGACGGATGGCTCAAGATCGAGTTGAATAGAGACGACTAGCATGAGTCACCCAGGCTCTTCTAGGCTGCTAACGACGAAGACGGCGACAATGGACCATGTAAGTTATTTCAAACTAGCTGGGTTGAAAAATCTCTGGTTTTTTATTTAATCTTTTAATTTTAATTCCTCCGCCCTATGTTTTGAAAAATATGTGATTAAAGTTTTTTTACAAAAAAAATTGAGGTGCTAGGGTAAAGAACTAGTTTTAAGCAGTCTAAGCGGGTCACTGATTGTTTTACCTTATTACAAGCGATGGTTTGACTAAGTAGGGGATATCAGCATACCAATCTTCTTGCTATCTTTAGTTCTTCAAGCTGTTACCATTGGAAGACACTATTGTTGAGCTAAACTTTTGATTTTTCGCTTTAAAAGTTGGAGCGGCGGAACTAATTTTGAACAGACCGAACCCATTTTCACCCGCAAGGTCCTTTTTAAGCAATCCTGAAATCTGAATTTTTTTACGTCCCCTTAAAAAAACCCTCGAACTTTTCCCCCTATTCAGTAAGTTCGCGTTCCTATCCGCGACCTACTAATCGGCATCTGATGCGTAATCGGCATAGCGTATCGGCATTGATGCGTAAAATGCCATCTGTCTAAATTGTTTATCGGGGCATACACTCACCGCACCGTTCGGCAAACGGTATTCGTCGTCTCTTTTATTCTCTGGTGTTCTTATGAGAAACTGCGAGTTTGACGTCTCACTCGCTGTTCATAAGGATAGTGGAACAAAAGAGGTAAACATATAGCAGTACAAACGATCCGACTCAGAGCAGTGTTGTCAAAGCAAATAACATTGAAACACATCGTTGCTTTATTAAATCACTGAGAAAATCTTCGAAAATTATTGAAAAAGCTATCTTTTGTGTTGTTTTTAATAAAGAAAAATTAATAATGAACATACATTTCTCATAGGTTTCAGTTAATTTCAAACTTAAAATTCTTATTTCCAGAACCGAAACAGTGTCTTGGCAACACGATAGTTCATCAGTTATGCTGCTGCTGCTGTTACTGGTGAACAGGTTCCGTCAATTCAGAATTTGTTTTCAGTTTTGTTAGAAAATAATAAAACTTTCGGTTAGTGACAAAGCCTTAGATAATAGAAAAAAAGAGAGTGAATAATATGGTATGTGACAATTGAGTGCTTGACTTTTAGAGTGGTTGTAATCAGTGCTGAAAAATGTGATGGATTCGTTAGTAGCGAGGTGGCGATTGCCTGTAGCAGCTGAAAAATGTACGTTTTTGGACAACAATTTTTAATCCATCATATTTCTTGTCGGAAACCCAATAAATTGTGTTTGTGTGAATCAAATGTATGGTTAAGTGATTTGTGAAGATGATCCTATCAAAAGATTTTGAAAATATGAACAAAAAAGTGCATTTTCGGCTCATTTATGTTCAACTGATTAAAATAGGTGACACTGCTTAACTCGTTCCTTATCCTACTTGGTTATGGAACTGATCGAACTATGTAAACAGCAAGTGGAACATTAGACACGTGCCGCATTCTGGGCATGGACACTCCTAACCCGCAGATAAGCAACAATTCAGGTGGATAGGTAATTAAAATCTCTGAGCACTATTCCCGCCGAAAAAAAAATAGACACTCCACTGGAAATTACTTGCTCCTTTCGCTTACCCAGCTCATCCCGATTGAGCTGTCGCTAGCAGGTGGTGGACACCGTCTTCCAGCTTGTCATCTTTAAAACCCAAATTAGCGTGTCAAAGCAAGATCCATTGGAGGAGACGATGAGCTCCTTGCCTGTAGTGTTGGACCCACATCAAAATCAAGATAAACCCTTGAAGTGCCCTACTCTATTACCGTTCGTCGTCGTCGGCGTGATAGAATATGCAATGCGAACCCAGTCATTCCTAGCACTGCATAGCAGGTGGTGGAGGTAAACGGTCCATACAGACCGAAATCGGGAGTCTTATTGCGACGTCGTTGACATTCGGGGGCGCCAATGTTCCCGACCGGATAAATGAAGATAAAATTTTCACTTTCTCGAATAATGAATAATTTTTCGGGTTCACTTTTTTTGTGGAAGTGGAGAAAAACATTTACTGTGCTTCGGTTTAGGTCTGTCGCTTGTTTCGGTGCTATCGTCTGCTGGATCTGTGCTTCGAACAGGCTGGAGTAGCAGAAAGGCAGGCGGAATTTGGAATATGATTATTTTCCCTTTGTTGCATTCGAAGTGTCTTCTTTCCATCCTTGTATTTGGAAGCAAAATATGTTACACCGGTTGTGTAAACTTTAAATGGTCGGAGACGATGGTTCCAGTACCGTTAGCATAAGGTAGTGAGAATTTTTGGCGAAGATGTGCTCACATTATGGTAATGATGAAACCTATTGGGTAACGTTGAAAATCACCAGAATCCCAAGTCATGCATAGTGAATCTTGGTGATTGAATTTAAAGGTCAAAAGTACCTGTGTCTAGTTCAAGTATCAGTAAGTAAGTATAAGATTAATTACCGTCATCCGGGGATACTTGCAACACCGGGGTTACTTGCAACACTTTGGCGCATCGCACTTTTGACAGCTCTAACGCATTTGTTTGTTAACATAAACATTTGTACCCAATGCCATTTTAAAGAAGGGACGTTTACCTATTGTTTAGTTAAGTTTAATCCATTACATCATTGTTTTGCTTGTTTCTATACGATTGGAAAATAATACCACTTTCAGAGTAGGAAAAATGGATGTGCAAAGTTGCGTCAGTTCATTGACGTGGAATTATTTTTTATTGTTTGGTTCCTGTACACAATAAGTGCATCATATTAGCTAACAAATAGCAATTTTAAGCTTTGTTTATATTTTGAACTTGGAGAAGAAACGATGAATTCATGTTGTTATTTCCAATATGGCGCGGCTTGCAGCACTTGTAAAAATGAAAATTATCGTAATAGACAGTATGTACAAAGTAAGTTTGCATCTGTACGATGTTATTTTGTCTACCACCATCTCCAGAAAAATTAAAATTGTGAAAAATTTCACGTGTCTTGAAACGGCAATTTGGAGTTCGCCGACATGCTGCATTTTCGCCGAATATCTTTAAAAAAGCGATAGACGAAATTGGGAAACAAAAAACGCCTCCAGTATCTCTTGTTTTACTACAAATGCATCCAAAATAACTAAAAATAGTCATTCGCGGTTTGAAATCAGATTTAAAATCATAAGAAGCGCAAAATCAGAAAAGTGTTGCAAGTAACCCCGTTCACTGGGTAACTTGCAACACCCCTATTTTCGGTTCATTCTCCAGACTCATTTAGTTTATATTTTTTCTCACAATCATAAAACAAAAATACTCACCACTATACAAGTTTTGGCTACTTACACTTGGACCTAAAAGGTATACTTCGAAAGTTATACTAAGTCAAAGTTCAAAAGTGTTGCAAGTATCCCCGGATGACGGTAATGAATTTGAATAGCAAGATTAAGGTACTTAGAAGGAAACGTTGTTTGAAAAAGCATATTGCTAAAAATACCTAGATGATCAGTAATTAACAACTATTGCAGAACATTACGCTGTACGCTGTACGAGTCAGATGCAGATATGCACGAAGAATGCTAACAATACACTATTCTCCTTCGTATCATAAAGCAGCTAATTTAAACAGGATTAAGCTTCAAGAGCCATTTACATGAGAACTTTCTTAAAGCGATAAATTGGATATGTACTTTTTATACACACACTTAGTTCAGGTTCTTGCTACTTTTACCCGAAGCGTTTGTTCCAACTACTGTATAGGTATGGCAGTGAACATTTATTTCCGGATATTATTGCCGGGGATCGCCCAGCGATGGAAGACGTTCGCCTCAGGTGCTTATCTTGCTCAGTTGGCGGAAAATTGCACAAAATAAGAATGGGTAATATAAGATGCCGGTAAAGTGCAAAGGATATTATTTCCGGCATTCCGGGTACCAACGTAGCGAGCTGGCCGTCACTATGGGAATAATTAATTGCCTCAACTGGCGTTGCGAGGAAATAGTACCGTAGGCAAACGCGTCGGCTCGCAGGTGAGTTACTGATGATGGGTAAAGATTGTCTTTTTTTTTTATTCAAATTTATGATTTGGAAATGGTTATAAAAAAGAAAATGGCAGATAAGAGAACGGTGATATTCAAGAATTCCTTGCAACTGGAAAAGATGCAATATGTTAAGCACGGCTGAAGGTTATTTTTATGTTTCAGAAGATTATCTTATTGATCATGTTATGCAGCAGCCTTGTAAATTAGATTGATACAGTCACCCCAGTATTACGGGCCACCCAGTATTATGGGCCAGTCTATACTTTACGTTAGTTTTATACATAGAAAACTAATATTTAACCATCGAGTATGAGTTTAATAGACAGAAGCAACATTCCGCTGCATGCTTGATACGCTTAGTTCCAATGCGCTAATTGGAATAGGAATGTATTCATTGAATTATGGTGAAACCACCTAGAAAAATTTATTTTCCGCTTTAATATACGAAGTTAAACAATGGCCCATAATACTGGGAGCAAAATTAACTTTTCCCAGTATTATGGGTCAAGCACATAGATCAACAGTATTCGCTGTTTTTGACTAAAATTGTAATTTATTTTCAGTAAAACGAAAAATCGTGCAAGGAAAATCAATATACAGAAATCGAAGCACTATGATCCTGATATATGCATCACGCTCTTGATCTAGCAAGACAAACCGAAAAAGTTCAGGAAGTTGCAAGGGATCACAATCTACCGTACAGTACAGTTCCGCGTGAATTTTGGAAACCATCCAAAACTAATACGGTAGGACCAAATACTTTTCCTCTTCCTGAACTTACTTACTTTACTTAGTTGGCTTGCCGTCCTAAAACAAAGCCTGATGAACAAAGTTTCTCCAATACAATCGATTGCGGGCCAACTCTCTCCAATTCTTCGGACACCGTGTACTCTCCGCACCTAGTCTGACCATCTTGCTCACTGCGCCCCTGGTCATCTTATTCCTACCGGTTTTGAAGAAAATACCATCTTTACAGAATAGTTGTCCGGCATTCTTGCAACTTGTTCTGCCTATCGTATCCGTTTAGCTTGTCGCTTTTTGTATACTTGGTTTGCCATAGAGACCATCACGTTGCCCTCTGTGTGATTCGAATGAACTTGACAATCCATTCGAAATCCGAACTGATCCGAATTGAATCAGTTTGATGAGCTTCCTGAAGAATAAGCTAATCTAACCTTACTTCACTCAGACAGCCGCTGAGTTTAGTACAAGATACAACAAGATCGCTAAATCGCGAGAATTACACACACACACACACACACACACACACACACACACACACACACACACACACACACACACACACACACACACACACACACACACACACACACACACACACACACACACACACACACACACACACACACACACACACACACACACACACACGCACACACACACGCACACACGAGCGTGCGCGTTTTTCTCGAAATAAAACCAATTTTGTTTCACTGACCCATAATACTGGGAATGGAATATGCTTACATTTTGTTGTTCTGCAAAAAAGTATGGGATTTTGGAACAATATTGCCTACAGGACATCAATTTATGAAATATTTAGAACCAATTAAGTTAAAAATAAACTGTAAATTATTTAAATCTGTGTTTCTACCAATAATTTTATAGCACCATCATGCTTAACTGGCCCATAATACTGGGATGACTGTATCATTATGAGGTCTTAAAAACAGGATTAGGGCAGCTTCAGAACAGTTCACTCTTATATGAGTTCACTTTTATATGAAACCTCAAGGCACAGCATAAATGTATACAAATTCAAAAATTGGCACAACGCGCGGCTGAACGCTGCCGGTAGTGGAGGCCTTCCCCCTAAAGAATTTTTTAAATTGTCGTACAAGTTGGACTGATTTTCCTAGAATTTTATGAATTATACAAAAATAATACTTTAAAAAATTCAGAACATTTTAGTTTTCAGAAAACTCAAACGGAAATTTCCCGATATCAACAGGCCATTATATCATTCAAAATTTTAATTTCTAATTTCTAATTAATTCTTTCTAATTCTAATTCTTTTGCTAATAACACTTGCACGAAGAATCGTAGAACAATCATTTTCTAAGTAATACAGGACATTCTCAGTAATACAGGAACACTATTCGTCAATTTGATATGATTTTTCTGGTCCTGAGTTTCTTTTTTGGGAATCCTCTCTAGTTGACAGGAATGATTATTTTGTTTGTTAATTTCTTATACGTAACCTTTTCAGCAACTGGAACAATTGCTTGTGGAATGAAGTCTGTTCTATTTAGTATTTGGCTGCACGAAATTTTCAGTATCTCCATAACGAATTAAAGTACAAAACTTGTAAAAATATATTTCTGGGAATTTTTATTAAGCTTTAAAAATACAAGATTAATTATTTTTCATGTTTTGTGATAAACTTTCGAACTTTTCACTGTATACTTTCCATCAGTTTTTGGACCGTGACATTGTCAATCGTATCTGCCATTTTTTCACCACTTTTCCATGAAGGATGGTGTTCGTTGGATTCCTACTTTTTTAAATTAATTGATATTATTCTGGCTATTATTATTCTGATATTATTTTATACAACATTTTAACTGTAATGGCTAGCCAGCTGTTCGGCTGTAATCGGATCCGAACTTCACGGGACCTTTGTGAGATCGAATGAACGGAAAAATCTTCTGAAGACACTTCTCTTTATAAAGTTGTCTATTCATAGTTGCTTTTGTGATGAAAACCTTTCTTTTCTTTCCACAATTGCGGATGCTTTGCCAAATCATTAACGTATTTTTTTAGTGTAATTTCAAAAAAATATTTTTAGAAATGTATTAAAGTAGGGGAAACAGTTAAGTGCCTTAACTTTTTTTTACAATCATTGAGATCTGATACATTCATAAAATAGTTATCGTGTCCTGTCTTAAATAAACTTCAAAACAGGGTATCGAACGTTGTCTCAGAGCAACGTAGTTATACTACATAGATGTTAATTTTTATGACAAACAAGTTTGCTGAAGAAACTAAAATCTCGCTGAGATATTTACGATTTTCACAAGGCGGAACAAAACATATTTCCGCAATTTTTTAATTTTAGCGATCTCACGTGGAAGAGGCTAATGACAAAACTATTTATTCTATACGTTACCTGCGTTTTGGATAGGAGAAAATATGCACCTTCCACAGAATTTGGAACCATTTAGACTCAAGAATCACTTTAAAAGAGGGCGTAATTATTTTATTAGGTACTATGTTTGAAAAATGGTTATGGTTTGCTCCAAAACGATGTCTGAGCGTGAGTTGTAAAAAATCGATTTTTAAACATGAAAAAAGTTAACACCGAGGATATCGATGTCATCCACAAACGCTTGGAGCATGTGAGCATTCGTGATGAGGGTACCACTTCTCTGCACGCCTGTCCTTCGAATGGCACCTGCCAATGCAATGTCAAACAGCAAATTCGACAGTCCGTCACTTTGCTTCAAACCATCTAACGACACAAACAAGTCCGATGTTTTAGCCGCTATTCTGGCGCTTGATTTGGAACCATTAAGGGTAGCACGAATCAGCCTAATTAGTTTTGTTAGAAAACTATGCTCAAACGTCAAGCATATTCCGCCATAACTCATTTCGTTTAACTGAATCGTACGCTGCTTTGAAGTCTATAAACAAATTGTAAGTCTGCAAGTTGAATTTCCGGAATTTATCGAGGATCTGCCACAAGGTGAATATTTGGTCTGTCGTTGCAGTCAAGGCACGCAATAATGCACCGCTATTCTATATCTCGAACGGATTGGTATTTCGAACGAAAGTTTTTTCGAACGAAATTTCCGCCAGCAAAATCAAATGGTCAAAACATCTCGTTCGAAACAAATCGAACGAAATAAAGATTCGTTCGATATACAGAATAGGGGTGATAATGTAGTTACACTCAACTCCCGCTAATATGAAAAACAGCTCGTTCAGATTGGGCGAGTGCATTTTTAATCTGAATATTTGGTAACTCTATTCATTTTCACACACGCGCAAGACGTGCACCCTATGAACTTGTTGTTTTGATTTGACGAAAACAAACGTTTTGAAAACATTTCAAACATGTGCGAATTCTAGAGGTTCGGTTTGTATAAGACGAAATTGGCTCGGCAGTTTCGACTAAAATGGTCTATTTTGAGTGCTGGAGAGAGGTAAGTTGCATATGAGCTATATTGCCAAAGCTCCTGAGCAAGGGGAAACGCATTAAGATTTTTTGCTTTTTTTACCGGTCCACTTAAACGTCAATTTTGTGTGACGCTTGATCGGTTTTTAGTGTGAACGCATTCATACCACCGGGGTACAGATTAAAAATGTTCAAATTAAAGAAAGTCATACCAACGGGGGTACACGGTACATTTCATTGAGTAACATAGCAGTAGAGGTATCATTAGGCGTTTTGGTCATATATTCTGGTTATCTCCGTTATAGTGAATCTAGAATATCCCAGCAAAAAGCGTTTTTTGCCGAAATTATAAAAAAAATCGGTCGGGTACCTCCGATTCGTTCTAAATTAAACGCGAGCCGACGCACGCTTACTTACTTCTACCAGCAGACAGCCGGGGTGGCGCTTGCCGTATCGCGTATTCCTCTCCACTGTACCCGATCCTGGCCTACTCGTCGTCAATTCGTTGAGCGTTTCGACACACGCAAGTCAGCTCTAACCTGGTCGAGCCATCTCGTACGATGGTCCTCTCTATTCCTGGTGCCGGTGCGATTCTTGAAGAGAACGAATTTCGCTATCACAGTCGTCCGGCATCCTTGCGATGTGGCCGGTCCACCGTAGTCGCCCTGTTTTTGCCAGGTGTATGAAGGGAGTCTCTCAAAGTAGTGCCTGCAACTTGAGGTTCATTCACCTAGGCCACTTGTACCGGTAGAGGACTACCGGTCTGATTAGCGTTTTGCACATCGTCAGCTTTATGCGGCGGCGTATGCCCTTGATCAAAACATCTTGAAGAGGGAAGTTCGCCCAGTTAGCTTCGAGGTACGATGCTGGTTTAACAAGTCAGTCGTCGTATATTCGAATCTCGGCTAGGCGGTGCTTGCTAGATAGAATCAGTAGGATCGTTGCACTGCCCCCGTAATTTTCTTGTACTCTAACAGCCGGCTGCGAAGTCTGTCTATAAAGAAGCCTAACGACGGTATAAACCCAAGGCTTTGCTTTTTGCGGAGGGAAAAGTAAACTCGAGTTCTAGTTTGAATGCGTCGTTGAACCTCCTTACTCGTATTATTGTCGGCGGTGACCAGAGATCCTAAACATTACCAAACCATCAACCCCTTTCTGTACAACGCCGTCAATAATTACTGTCCGTGGGACGCAAACGTTGTTTTGCTTGGAGTGTCTTTCTACCATTTATTTGGTTTGCGACGCATTGATTTGTAACCAATCCTCCTAGCCTCCGTTTTGACGTAGGACTACGTCTTACGGCAAGTTTTGAGATAGGGTGTCATTCCAAAAAATCGAAAAATGCGAGCGTCACGAAAAATGAAAGGTTTTGAGCGCTAATAGCTCAGCGGTTTTCCGATCGATTTTCAATATTCTTACACCAATCGATCGGAAAATCTTCTAAGAATTGACCCAAATTAAGAAAAGTATGGATTCTTGATGTTGAACTATTGAAAAATTGAAAATAATGAATCTATGTTTTACCAGAATTCTCGCTTCGTGATTGGTTGGAAGGTTCTTTACGATGATCTAAACCTATACCAATTTGATATCTGTGCTTGGGAAGTAAACCAAAACAAGTGACGAAGTTGCTTCATTTCAACAATATTTCTTAACACCGCGGTTAAACCTAGACCATTTTGATGTCCTTGCTTGGGAAGTACGCCAGAAAGAGTGACAAAGCCCCCTCGTGCCAACAGATTTCCTACGAACGCGATTAAACCTGTCCAATTTGATGTCTGTGTTAGGGAAGCGTGCCAGAAAAAATGACACAAGTTCGTTGTCCCAACAGATCGCAAATTCTTTACTGCGAGACGATTAAACCTCGGCGAATTTGATATCTGTGTTGGAAAAATGTGCTACAGCTGTAGTGTACAGTTATAATAAGACTCTGTATGAATACGCATGCTTGCCGTTTCATTAGAAGTGTAGTGAAAAGATGTGCTGTTGATAAAATAGGATTGAATTGGTAAAATCCCTTCAACGTGGGGAACCATGGGTAATAAAAACAATCTTTAATTTCAGTAAGGTAGCAGGAAAGCAATAGTTTGTGTTCTTGATTTTGTAAAATTGTTTTCCAATGCACAATCTTTTGAGATTAGAACGTATGCAATGTTACTACTTTGATAAATGTTACATACAACGCGTGTAGCATGCATATATGTTGCATATAGCATGTATACATGAAGAATCGAATGATTACAAGCATGGATACATGCTACTATCACTACAAAGAGACTTACGTAGTCCTGCGTCACATATATATGCGGTCGTGTCTTGTACACAACCCCTCTGATTTTTTTTAGCTCGTCTTCGAAGGCTAGGAGTTGGCTATTCTTGCTAAAGGTTGTTTCTCTTGTTTCAATGCCCGTTCGCCGGAGCACACCTTTGATGTTGAATAACATTCATCCCCTTGCCGCAACCCTCTGTACAATTCGAAAGGACTCGAGAGTACCCCCGAAACGCGATCGTGGCATATCACGCGCTCCAGGGTAGCTTTGATCAGTAGCGTCAGTTTGTCCTGAAAACCGTACTCGTGCATTATCTGCCATAGCTGTTCTCGCTCGACTGTATCGTACGCTGCCTTGAAATCCACGAAAATATGCTGCGTGGGCACTTTGTAGTCCCGACATTTCTTCGACAAATTCATTTCCCAACATCCCGACCCGAGGATTTATCGAAGAGTAAAAATTTGATCCGCAGTAGCGCGGGCCCCCGCCTGATACTGCCCTTCGAATTCTCTTGCTATTGGGGATAGACGACGTAACAAAATCTGGGAATGCACCTTGCGGGCGACGTTGACCAGCGTAATGCCGCGGTAATTACCGCAATTTAGCAGATCGTTTTTTTGTAGATGGGACAAATCACACCTTCCTCCATTCACTCGTTCGGTAGTTTCTCCTTCTCCCAAATCCTTCAAATTATCCAGTGATGTGCCGTTGCTAGCAGCTCTTACTCTTTTTGTAAAGTTTTGCCGGAAGTCGCTCCTTTCCGGCGGCTTTGCTATTTTGCAGCTGACCGATATCTGCACACCATAAAAACGAAAATTTTTCATATTTTTGCAACTTTTGTTAAAAAGCGCATTATGCATATTCCTCATTTGATACCCAAATCATTAAAAGTTCTGTCAAGTTATGAATTTTTAAAGAAAGAAACCTTGACATAAATGATGAGTTTTGGGACTATCCTAACTCAGAAAGAGGTACCCGAAGTGGCAAATAAAAGTCATGTGTTTAAGGAAACAAGTACACAAAATTTGAACAAATTCGGAGCATTTTTAAATCTCACTACATTTTTATTCGAATTGCTGCAATTAAGTTCAGCTTTCGTGAAGCATATAGAGAAAACAATGATGAAAAGCTCGTTGAGAATTGAATGAGCACATGAATCGACACAATATTGGTACAAAAAATAGCAAACCAGAAGTACTTTAATGGACTTTCAATAAAACCAAGTAATGGGTTAGCGGCATGTTGCAAAAACTTGTTACCCTATCTTTTGTCAAAGTCTGGGAATGTTAGAATTTATTGAATAACAAATTGTGACTCCATATTGAATTATGACATTGAAAAGATATTTCCTGTTGTGATTTTCCAGTCGAGTTACTCTAGCACTGCTGCACCGCTTTTATGATAAAATGGTAACTAAAACACTAAAGATAACAGCTACAGCTCTTAAAAAAGATTAATAGATTAGACTGATTGGTCCGACCGAATTGCTATTCGAAACAAAAAGCCTGCTTCAGCATATTTTGCTTCGTTGATATTTGTCATATATCTGTCGTCCTTTCAAGCTCTTTGCGGCGCCGGGATACCGGGGCCGGTTAGGTCGCACACCCATATCATGCGACTGACCTAACAAATCGTTTTTCAATTAAAGTTTTGCTGATGGCGCCATTCCGCTCGGACGATTGCTATCACTGTAATACTCTATGATTTAATGGTGACACTTTCACAGCAATTCCATTAGTTTTTTGCTTGCGTTGCGATTTAATTCGAATTCTGTTTTCATGTGCTATCGGAAGGAGACAACAACGGTGGGAAATTGGCCGGTCACATTCATTTTCATTTAAATTAAAACCTTTTCGAATGGGATAAAAACGGCCAGCTAAATACTACCAGCAACCATTACCGAACCGTCAGGGCCGGTTGTTGCGTACTTCATGGGAACTTTTCGTATCTACAAAATCCATGTATGGGCGTTTTCCTCTTTTTGTATGTAACCAGCAAGCACCAGCAGCTGTTACCGTCTGCCAAGCGCTATCGCTTGTGGAACCTTCCGGCACCCGAAGATTGAAACCAAATACTGTGTATAGTATGTACAATGTAAGCTACTTTACCGAAATTTTAATTAACAATGACACAATCCGTGGTGGCATCCATTCAACGTAAAGAGCTAGCTAGGTATTATGCGGGATATTAACCCGGCTCACAATTTTCTCCTGTCCGCTTTCGAAGACGTACTCAACCCCATCGAATGGAAATCCTTCCGCTATTCCGGTGATGTTGATGCAGTAGAACTCATGGTTTCCCTCCCCATCCGTTCGTCTTCTCCATTCTCCAGCTGTCAGAGCTGTAACGTTCTATTGTTGTAGACTGATGTAGTCTGTATGGTAAGGTGATGCTGACAGGATAATAGATGAAGGCACAAATTGTCCCCAGTTGGAGCTTCTTCCCCGGAACGATGCTGCCGGGAAAGTTTTTGTTTGGGGTATACAATTACTACCCCGATGGCTTGACATAATGTTTCTTAATTATTTCTGGTTTCAAGTGATTCAATGTAATTAATTGGAACAACGGTTCGCCGGGTTTGATTCCATTCAAGGAATGGAACTGTCGGTGTAAGTTTTACGCTGGAATACATTTGGCTTGACGCAAACATGCATGTTAGGAAGCATGAAAGCACGAACTGATTGGGAATGATTATGAATATGTTTGTCTGAGCAATTCTGGCGCTCTCTTCCGGGTCCTTACCGTTTTCAATATGTTCTGCATCGACAATTTTTTTTACAGATCTCCATAACCTCCATATTTTGCTCTGCTATTACTCTTAGCATTGCAGTGAGATGCCAAAGCAGACTGAAACATTTGAATGCTTGTCTTTTTTTCAGTGGAATTTTCAGCATTCTCCAGTCCATCGGAATTGGTTTCCTTGTCGATTATCCCTCGATGTCCTATGGCCATTTTCTCTGACCAATGCAAAACGGGAAGCGAAAGCTGCCAACCACAGAAATTCCCTGGCATTGAATACAATATTAAATTCCTCCAGTTCGGATGACATCAGTAACATTCCCACCCAGTGTGCTTTCTTAGAAAATCAATTTCAGCCATTGCGCTGCGAGATGGCTATTTTCGTAAATCACCGGTCGGTACAGAAGCCAGCAGCCATTGCGGACCATTTCGCATGTTGACGCGCACGAACAGAGTTAACTTTTCCAGTTCATTATTCTCGTTTCACTCGGACTCCATCACCCTACTGCGGAGGGGCTGTGGTTCAAATATGGTTACAAAATGAACAGAGCCGCTAAGTGAACCGGCACCAACAACGCAACGGGCCCACAAAGGAGACGTCTAATTAGATCTGAAATTATTTCTGACCTTTGGAATGTTTGTTAGCTGCGGCATCTCGCACCCCGCCGGCACCGCCGTCACTTCGAGGAATCGGTACCGGAATTCAACTTGCTAGCTAGTCCAGAAGACGTTGATGAAAGCCAGCTTCTTGACTACTTTTATGGCATTACCGTCCCGTCCGTCTGTCGACGGTCGAATTTCTTTCCCCCAAGAGGTTTTTCGCTGTTGCGTGATTGCTGCTTGCGGGTGGAAGCTGCCAGCATGAACGATTTATGGTTGGTTTGGTTTTAGTAATTTGTAATTTTTATTGCAAGAGACAGGACAGTTGGAGAGTTAGATAGTAAAAGTTGAACCGATTGACATAATTGTTTTACGCGTGTGGATTGAGTAACAGAAATTTAATTTTATTTTGGCAACAAAAATGCTCCAATCGATTTACAAGCCAATTGTCTAACAATCTTTAAAAATTCTATCAAATTACGGATCGCCTAACTCAAACAATTTCCAGCGGGTTGCAAGATAATATATTTCTCGTTTGCTTAGCCGGGTGGTTGTACTTCCAGTTCATACATATAACCAAATTAAGTTAATGATATGGGCAAACTATAGTAGAAGAACAAACTTTTATGATCACCATCAGCAGGATAGAACAAGGAAAAGTTTTTCAATATCCGAGCACATCGACAATTTGATGTCGAACAGTGTGCCTCAGCATTGCGTTTTCCTCTAATGAAAACATTCGAAAAGTGCCATCGGTAAACAGTATCCTTCTATGGGAGAAGGAGTTTCTGCCGATCCGCTCACATATAGACACTTGTTACAACCTTAGCTGCACTGAACGCAAATTTCCCGTACCGTGCGATGAAGTATGACTAACGTTTCCTATGATTAAATCGCATGAAATTCTCCTATTGGCATCAGAAAAAATGATGGCCTTTAAAGTATCATGTTCACAGCAGTTAACGGTATCATTCACTTGATGTTTATCGTTCTTGATAATTAATGCTAAACTAACAACGTATGCAGTTTTGGTGGAACATGATCCTTTTTTTCCGGATAAACTTTTTCGATAATAAACTGTTGCGTCTACTGTTTTGTTGAGTCGAGAGTCTCCGGTTTGTTACAGTCAATGAAGTACACTCAAAGAAAAATTTTATATAGTAATCAGGCTAACGTGGAGCTCTAAATTAAATGATCGAAATAACCCTTTTTATTTTTTTAAGTACAAAGCTAACTTAGAATTTTCTTGACAAATTTGAAATTTGCTAGGCATATTGCCAGGTCTAAATAAAATTTCTTATTGCAATATTGTCAACATGAACGTTAAAGAGACAGTAGCACCGGCGTTTGGGCACGTGTGATATATTCTCTATTAGACTTCATGTAAAAAAGTTAGTTCCTCTTGGTGCAGTTCGAAACTCCGGAGTCCTTTAGCTACTTACTTCTAACAGCACAGAGCCAATGTGGTTGCGATGGCTAGTAGTTGGCTGTTATTGCCGAAGATGGTTTCTCTCGTTTCGATGCCCGCTCGCCGGATCATACCTTCAATAACGATGTTGAATTGCATACAGGACAGTTCATCCCCCTACCGCAACTCTCTGCGCTTTGATCAGCCGCGTCAGTTTGTCCAGGAAAACCGTTCTCATGCATCATTATCTGCCATGACTGTTAGCGCTCGACTGTATCGTATGTTGCCCTGAAATCCACTGAAATATGTTGCGTTGGCACGCTGTACTTTCGACATTTCCAGAGGATTTATCGGAGAATGAAAATTTGATCCGAAGTACTACGGTCGCACATGAAGGTCGCCCGATTCTCGAATTCTCTTACTATTAGGATAGACGAAATTACAAAATCTGAGAGAGCACCTTGCGTACGTTTGTGACCAGGTTTCCCTCCTCGTCCCTACACATCCCAAGTACCATTGTACTCTTATGCTGGTATTTATGACCTATTTCGGTCACAGAAACAATCATAAAAACAATACTATATATATAGGTAAGTATATATTTTTGATTTGTTTCAAGCTACTTACTGCTACGCTGGTTACGGTAAGTATTGTTTAACAGGTAAGTATTCCACGTAAGTTTTAACGGTCGCTGTATCTGCAGGTAAGTTAAAATATATCTTGCTTACATCTAGTTGTTTACAGGTTGGCACTAATTCACTAGGTACTTTATTTCTTACCAGTCTGATCACACTTTCTCTGGCAGGAGCTGTTTCGCAATCCTGCTGATATTTCGCACTTTAGAGGTAATTTAGAGGCTTCGATTAATTGAAATTTAGCTTTTGAAAAGCAATTCAGAGCACTTTCTAGAATGGCGAATTTACCTATAGGCTCTATCTTTTTCATTGTAAACATTCGACCAGAATGTAAACAAACTGCACGATTTGTTTGCAGTGTTGCCATATATGCGATATCGTAACACTAATTGACTTATGATTTCAGGTTTCTAGCTTCTGTTTTATGAAAATACACCATGAATAATAATCATGATTGTATCATGAACTTCTTGCAGTATAACACAACGCAAGATCATGAAATATTATTCATGATTTGGTGCTGCGTAATATGGTAGTTCGGTCATGATTTGACAGCAATTCAAACTTTATGATTTCATGATTTCATGCATTTTTTTCCTGTATGGACTCATCACTGCGACCAGTATGGTTTGATCTATTGTGATATCGCCCGGGTGTTTGCTGTATAACCCGCACTGCATTTTATTTTGGCTATAATCGCTATTGAGTGAACGATATGCTTATTGAATTTTTTTATGCGTGCTTGTGTGTAATTGAGTACCCTTCATTCAATGCTTTTTCTCTACTTTACCCACCACGTTCTACATGACAGCACTGTCCCCAATTATAGCCATCCCTGGAACAGCTAACCAGTGCATTTAACTATAAGGGTCTTTGGTCTTATTTTTGCACTGTCAATAGGCCATATCGGGATAACATAGAATTCAGCACGAAGGAAGGGTGGTGAGGGACCTGAGAATAAACCCATGCTAAAGTTTCATGCATGGTATCGGAATTGGATTTCTTTCCGTGCAGGCTCCGAAGTGTAACCTTTACGAGATTGGTTCATCTTCTCACAGAACTTGCGCGTCTCACTAGTCTGGAATAGTTCTTCTAGGAGCTAGCTCTTCACGATCTCTGTCGTTCTTCTGGTGCTTTTTCTTGCCTAGCATGGGGATCAGCTCATTTCGCGCTCGTCGATATTCTCATTGCAATGGTTAGACAATTTTGACGTAGGACTACGTCTTACGGCAAGCTTTGGGACAGGGTGTCATTCCAAAAAATCTATCTCGAAAAGTGGTCAGGTTTTGAACGCTAATAGCTTAGTGGTTTCCTGATCGATTTTCAATATTCTTATTATTTTATATTCTTTCAATATTCTATCGATCGGAAAATCTTCTAAGAATTGGCCCAAATGAAGAAAAGTATGAATTCTTCATGTTGAACTTCATGTTGTTAGATTCTTCATGTCATCATCATCATCAACATTTGAAAATAATGAACACCTATTGATCGGAAAATCGATTTGGAATAAAATAGAAAATATAGAAAACTATTGATTTTCAATGCGCGTCATTGAAAAATTGAAAATAACTCTAACTCGGTCGTACTAGAAATTGTCGCTTTGTGATTGATTGGAATAATTTCCAATTATAATCGAACAAGTCATGGTACAATTCAGGAATCAACGAGAAAGTTGATGAAAAGTTTCATTTAATTCTACTATAACAAAGTTACAAGAGAATTAAATGGAATCCTACCCTTTCTCGTTGATTGCTAATTGGATTGAAAATTCCTTATTGAGATGTACCACCAACGGCAACACGAGCGGTGACGCAGTCGTGCACATCTGCAGTTCCCGGTCGGTCGTATTCATCGGCTGCTGAGGTAAGGAAAGTATGCTGAATGTGTGTGTTGGAGCTGAAGCACTTGTTTCGCTGCCGTGTTGGAATATTTGGCTGCTGAAGTTCTGGAATTGGCAGGAAATATGCTGCTCGCGACAACAAAACGACCAGAATCATCCCACGTCACTTGCAGCAGGCCGCTTGGAGTGGTATTTCATCGTGACTCAGGACCATACACGAACGGCTT